>NC_071405.1:23993134-24295473 GCF_017976375.1 Cuculus canorus
CTCCCTGGAAAAAAAGGTATTCCATCTCAAAGGGCTTTTCCCCTTTATTTTTGCCTTTCTTTTTTCTTCCTTTCTTCCTTTCTTTCTTTCTCTCACTCTCTCCCTGTTTTAAAACTCATTCAGTTACCTATAGTGTGTAAAATAAGACAAAAACTTCCAAGAATTGTTAAATCCTGAGATAACAAGTCCTCAAAGCAGATGTGCTAAGGCTTTAGAGACAAAAGTTGTGTTTCGTTCAGCCCCAAAACTATCAGTTTTGAGCAAGACCACAACAGGTTCTGGATGGTTGTGAAACTTCTAGGCAGGACCAGATGTGAAGCAACAATGAACATTTCTAATAAAAATTAACTAACACTTGCAGGAGTCCTGGCTCCTGCCTGTCAATCAACAAATCAATTGAGACAAGGACAGATCTTCTTCCCATGTGCTGATCCTGGAGGATCAGTTGATCTGGGTGGTCTTGACTGAATTTGCACTCCGTGAAACTTAAGATTCAGTTCACTGAAAAGCTGAGAGTAATTTCTTAATTTCTGATTGTTGCTTCTACTTCACCATGTTAGCTACTATCCAAAGATCGTACAGCACTTCAAAATCAATGCTAAAACTCGAAGTCTATGCAACAAAGAATATCACTTTAATTTTTGGGGAGCCATAGATAAAATAAAGACAAGAACTAGTGTCAGAGACAGATTCCTGCACTTCAGGCACTGCAGTCTCAGAACTATTGCACAAGGCATGTTGGAGTTAACCTCTGGAAATCATCAGGGGCAATTCAGTGAGGTTGCTCAAGGTCTTTTCCAGCTGTGGCTTGAGTTTCTCCAAGGATACAACCTGTAGCCACGGACTTTATTAATCTGTGTTCCAGTGTTTGACCACCTTCACAGTGATAACGCTTGTCCTTGTATCTTGTAAGAATTTTTCATGTTGAGACTTTTTACTATTCCTCTCCGTATGTACCTCTGGAATGAATCTGGCTTAATTTTCTCTATACGCTCACATTAGACAATTGAAGACAGCAGCAATACAATTGCCTCACCAGCCTTATCTTCTTAAGGCAAAGTAAATCCACTTCTCTCAACCTTTCCTTGTATTTATGTGTTCCCACTCTTTAACTACCATAGTGGTCCTTTGTTGGATGCCCTTCAGTATGTCCATATCTTTCTTATACCAACGAACCAGTATGACTGGGAGAATTGCATGCCTTTGAAGGCAACAGAAATCCACTGCACACTGAAACCTCTCCTGGAAGGAGATAAAAGAAAATACTTAGGATGTTTGTATTTACAGATTAGTTGTGAACCTTATTATCAGTGTGGTCCATCACAACAGCAATATTTCGTGAATCTCTGCTTCATTTTCTAGAAACTGTTGAAGTGGGAGAACTATTCCATTGGATGTTCTACAAACACAGCTAGAACAAGGACTACCCTACTTAGACACAGAGGTCTGCACATTTTTGTCCCCAAAGATTCAAGGGAACTCTACCTTCTTTGCTCCAGAATTCAGAAATTACTGACTAAAGGTTGAACATGTGGCCAGTCATATTACCAATGTCACAGTTATATTACCGATGTCACAATGTACCAGCTGTCACAGTAACTATGAAAGTTCAGAAAGACACATGTTCCTACTGAGCATTCCAAGCCAAATGGTTCCCCAAGTAGCTTGGCCTGAAAAAGCATATTCTTTTCAGGTAATTATAAAAAAAAAAAAAACAAAAAAAAAACCAAAGTAAAAAAAATAAACAAAGAAAGACAGCTTTCCTAGCCAGAAGGAACATTTAATGTCTGTGGTTACTCCTGGAGCAAACTCTTGGTCTTGCTCTACACATGGCACATCCCAGTCAACTTTCCATCACGTGAGTCTACACTAGTGAAAAGCTGAATTTCATGTTTTCCTGTATCATGGTATGTTTCTTTATTAGCTCCTTATTTCCACAAGGTGTCTGGTCACAGTTATACGAGAGAGCAAGCACATTTTAGAAGGGACTGTCTCCAGCACAGAAGCATGCCTGGCAAATCCCTCACATGATCAGTATTTTACCGTTTGTATTCTTTCTGATCATCTCCAATCAAATACTGCAGATAGTGCTTAATTCAGTGTTTCACGTCACTCTCCAGGTCAGGGAATGAACCATGGATAGATCATGTATTTCTGAGTTTCATGTCCCAAGCTTCTCACCACCAGCATGAAATTTTGGTGCAGCAGTGCGATGGTATTTTGTATCTTGTGGCAATATACATCCCTTACCAGCTTCAGACTGCACATGACCTAGTAGGCCGTTAATGGATATACTGCACATTGTCAGCTACTAATTATAATTAGAAGTATTCTCAAGTCTGTATAGGACACATCTATGCCTTAGGTCTCTGGTCTTAAATCTACACGCAAGTCTTCAAAACTGCCTGGGAATATGGAGATTAAATTTTCATTTTTTTCCAATTAAAATCATAAGTGGTGTTAGAAGTCTTATGTGTAACTTGTAAAAATAGTCATATTTTTTTCTTGCAACTTTTCATCTATGACTAGCTAAATATCCTGAAAATGTTAATGAGCCAAAAAAACCAAAACAAAACAAAAAATCTCCACTGATTTCATTAAGTATTTCATCCCAAAATTGAATGTACTACCTGAATGACATAATAAAGGATTAACAAAACCATATCTTCAAATAGCACTGATTTAGTAGGGAAGAACACCTGCTTCCTAAAGCTGGCATCCTACGATCTTTTGGGATGACTACATGAAACCAACTGATAGTTGTTAATGCAGACTTCTTGGCTATTTCATCACAAAGTCAACCTTGATTTTAACTAAAATAATTTCAATCTGCTTCTGAACTAAAGCTCCAGATGCAATGCTTAGTGATTTACTTGCAACAAGTGTTGTATATATTGCTACAATCTGCCTATGAAATATATGAGTATGATCCAAGGCTGCTCCAGACTATGCCTGGTCTTGGGCTGAACCACAGGGGTTGGGATAGTAGGAAATTAGCAGTGTGCTATAGATTTCGGACCACACTCCTCTACCTGGCCCAGTTCCTGCTTCAGGAGCAAGGAGCGGTAGTCTGGCAAACTGACCTTTGGAACGGGGGTGACAGGCTACCCATGCAAGCTATATGAGCTTTGCCTTGCTCCACCATAGTGACAATACCTGTTATTTAATGGGTGGAAGTTCTTACCCATGCTATGAACTTTTTCTGCAGTGTTGGATAAAGAAAATAGTTTTCTTTTGTGCCTCTATGCACACTGGAAGCTGGAAATACATCAAAGGACTCAAAAGTACAGCAGCTTAAAGACACCTGATAACATCTATTCCACCCTCAATTTGTACAAGACTCTTTCTTGCTAACTATGGTTTCAGATAGTTTTTAGATGCTTCGGCTGATATGTTTTGTGCTATTCCTGCACTACAACTCACCTAGTGTATTCCTGATGCACTGCGCTGTCATAAAGATCTTCAGTATGTTCAGTCTAAAAGCAATTTTCTCTCATTTCAGTAAATTATACCATGTTCAGCAATAATCATTCTTTTGCACCATACTTCTGTTTCTCTGACATTTACAGTTCCAATTTCTGTCATCTTATGCTAAGCTTTACAATCTACTTAACTCTTTTAATGAAAGTCAGCCTCAGTAATGCCCCCAATTTACTATTGCTCTATACCGAGATTTCCATAAACTTAACTACATTTATCTGGCAGTAAAGTACTGACACTTAAGGTCAGTAAGTTGGACCTGTTCTTGGCAGAATGTATCAAAAGACTATTCCCTCTCTGTTCTGGGATGAGAAGTCCTAACAACACTACCAGAAACTTCTTTTAATTTCCTGACCATGACTGTAGCTTTTCTAGACTTCCGCATATTACTGTTTGTACAACTTTCCCATTCAGTGTCATCTATAGATATGTCAGGGTTACACCATGAAACTAGTTAATGTCTTTGATCCAACCAGCCATTTACTGGCTCACCAGCTAAAGCTTCATTAAGCTCATGTTGCTGGCTGGAAAACAAGAATTTGACTTCACAAAAAAAAAGTAAATTAGAAAATGGAATCGAACTCCAAATATTAGAACAAAGCAGACTTCTTTTTTTTGGTGGAAAAACAAAACAAAACCCAAATCAAACACCACAGCTAGTGTCAGACCAAGCAGCAGACCATGGACTCATTCAGACCCTGCAAGTTTATGAGGCACTTCTTTCCCCGTTCTCCTAGACTGTCCCTGTTTAACTGAAGCACTTTTTGTATATTCAGTATCTGAATTCCTCATGAACACAAACAGCTTTATTCTTACTTCAGTGGCATATAGTTGATGTAGACGTGAGCCATAGAAAAGCTAAGGAAATTTTCCACAAGGACTTATGACTTGGTATATACACACTTGCAGGTGCTTAAATGAAGACACTGTACACACCTTGACTTTCAGAAAGGGCTGAATGCCTCTGCCTGAAAACCTAGACTCCTCAAGGGTTTCCAGCTGGTTGTTCAGAAATAGACATTGCTCAAATAAGTAGTCAATTCTGGAAACAATGTTGAGTACGCCAGTGCGAGGCCGTAGAAGCAGCCAGTGGCAAAGATTGCAGATCAAAGGGCATTTATGTACAAAACTTCCACTGACGATGAAGGTCAGTAAGTGGAAGGGACCTTAACCAAACTTTGGGGACCTGGGCTTTCATTTCAGCTGTCCTGTCACCTATACCACTGCCCCATCATCTGGCCCATTTCGCCCCTCACATTGCAGCGTATCCTTATACCCCAGGGTGCATGAAACCATGAGTGATGGTTTGAGAACAACTAAAAGCAGAGAGGATTTTTCTGGTGTTAAAGCTGAAGATGGACTTCAGCGCATTTTGTCATACCCAATGGGCAGCACATTCCAATCAAGAGGCAGAAGACCAAAAGTACTCCCCTGAACTAGGCTGGTGATCATAGAATCATAGAATCACCAGGTTGGAAGGGACCCACTGGATCATCGAGTCCAACCACTCCTAACAATCCCTAAACCATGCCCCTCGGCACCTCATCCACCCGTCCTTTAAACACCTCCAGGGAAGGTGACTCAACCACCTCCCTGGGCAGCCTGTTCCAGTGCCCAATGACCCTTTCCATGAAAAACTTTTTTCTGACATCCAGCCTGAAGCTCCCCTGGTGGAACTTGAGGTCATTGCCCCTTGTCCTGTCCCCTGTCACTTGGGAGAAGAGGCCAGCTCCCTCCTCTCCACAACCTCCTTTCAGGTAGTTGTAGACAGCAATGAGGTCTCCCCTCAGACTCCTCTTCTCCAGGCTAAACAACCCCAGCTCTCTTAGCTGCTCCTCATAAGGCTTGTTCTCCAGCCCCTGCACCAGCTTCGTTACTCTTCTCTGGACATGCTCCCATGTGCAACTCCCATTCATCCTCTGGTGATCCTATTTTCTTTGAAAAATTCTCTCATCTCATTGAAGTACTAAAATGGGAAGCTAGTCAATCGGCTGATGAAGGGGTCGGAGCATGTCAAACTCCACACAACATCAGGCAGCTCTTCTGTTTCTGCACGGCAGTTCTGTCATGGGTCTCGTGTCTTAGGGACAAGACAAAGGAGCAAAGCCAGCACGTTACCTCTGCCTATAGAGTCTGACAAAACATGCAGTCCATCTGGCTCATTTAGATTGGCAAAGGAGCCAATTCATATTTTCTATATATTTTGGCTTAACAACTTGATTGTGACATGCAACCATGGCAAATTTCAGGCTGGAACCAAGCGAAAAGAAACGAAGCTTACCCAAAAAATATAAGGGAGAGGCCAAGAAAAATGGTGACTTTTAAGTCATTGAGTATATTGCCATCTCTAGACACTGTGGATGCTGCAAATATATGAAAAAATTAACACATGCCTGAGCAGAGTGCTAGTGCTATGAAGGGCACTGAAAATAAATAAGCCTGCGAGGTAAGGAGAGACACTCTATCACATACTGAACTCTGCACGTTATGCCTCAGGGAGGTAAAGAAGGCATCACTCATGCAACTGAAGTCCCTGAGGGTCCCAGCAGAAAACTATGCATGGACACAGCCAAAACAGACACCCACAGGAAAATGAGAGAAGAACAAGCCACAGAGCCCATGGACTGGGGAAGGGTATTCATGAAGCCTGTCAGTCTTCCAGCACCGTCAAGTGACTTAATTTTCTTTTAAGTCCTTTGATTGTTTAGTTGGCAGGACCGTCTTGCATGACAGCTATCCCTGAAAGGAAAGCTTACAAAATCTGCTCCAGAGCAGACAGAGCTAATCGGTACATAGTGGCTTTAACTGATCTGGCACTGCTGAAATCCCTGGAAGTAAGACATAATAAAGGCAAGGCAGCCACAAAGCCCTATGTATCAAATCGCTGTTAGCAGTGAGTCTAAGGAATCATTCAGAGATTAACAGCAGGGGTGAGAGCCCTACCCTGGCCAGCACATGCCTGAGGATATGGCAGGCTGGGCACCATCACTGCTTCTCTGAAGTGAGTCAGACGTAACCTCCTGCCAACTAGCTCTTGCTAACAACTCAAGTCTGTGTATCATCTGACTCGGAGCCCAGTGACCAATAACCCCCATACAGACACCAAGCCTAACCAAGGCCACTAAACCAACCAAAACCCAGAGTATCAGTTAAACCTCTCTCTCTTGTGTACCCTTTCCCTCTGCAGTTTACAAAGCTCAAGGGAGGTGGGATTCCTGGGCCCTTGCCACCTTGTATACCAAAGTATCATATAATTCCAAGAAAGAGAGAAAACTGAAACACATAATGAAATAGAGACGTCACAATCTAGAGATATTTTAACCTTCCCGTGTCTGGACTGAGGCCTGCACATCTAACAAGACACAGACATTGTCCCCTCTGTGCTTATGCCCTTTTTCTGCTTACAAACCAGTTATGATTTGTAATGCGACATATTCTCATTCAGCTGTCCTGCCCCAAATGCCACTGTTCTTCCTTCTTTGCTCTCAGCCTCAGTACAGACAGAACCAAAAAACTTTTAATTTCCCCTAATAAGCAGGTGAAGACACTTCCACAGACAGAATCTATCTAGCTCAAGCTGAAGTTGAAGGCAAATTCAAATGCTTCTGGTGGCCACAGTTTTTAATCATAAGGTGATCTTCTGACCAGCTATCTATTCTTCCCTCACAATATATAGGAAATCTTTGTCATGGTATCAGGAGTCTGGCAGTAAGAAAACGTGGTACCAAACTCCCTGAGCATAAGCTACTTATGGTCAGTGGCTTAGGCACAAGACAGATTAATTTAAACCTAATAAATACACTGCAAGAACTTCTGCTCCAAGACCTCAAAATTTTCACTAAAGTCAGTGGGGACCGTAATCAGAGGTCTCACAATTTTGATCTCTGGTTCACCGCCCTCCTATCTACCAAAAGTATGACTATAGTTTAGTCAAGTTCAGCTGTGGCTGCAATTGTGTTTATTTTCCATTCTCACATGACCACACATAAATGTCAGTGACGCTTGAAAGGCACTGACATGCAGCATGATGGACTTGCCCCTACTATTATACTTTGCCATTCCCAGAAGCCTGCTGTTTTTAATTCCAGTACACAGAGATGCCAGTTTTCATAACATGCCAACCTTCTTGGCTTGCAAGTTACATTCTCTGGTTCAACTTTACTGATTTCTTTGTGAGTAGTAGAATCTTCACAAATAAACAAACCACTTGCTTGTGCTTTAACCACCAGACCGTACTCCTCCCACACTGTACTTAGTGAGGAATGAAAGAAGGAATAACCCACAGAAGGCTCAGTTTACCCTGGTAAAGACAGGTACACACAGCAGCCTTTCCTACCAAGTCAACTCCTCCACTATGAATGGATTCACCTCAGTGAAAAGGAGCATTTCTACCTTCATTCTCCTTGGTAAATTCTGCTGGGAGAGGATACATCTATTTATGGTCAGATTTCTGTAGGAATGACCCAAATGATGGACCCTACTGCACAGAGTAGTTGAATGTTGCCTTTCCTCAGACTGAGCCCATACTGTGAGTTATTCCCATGGTTTCTTGAGGGAGAAAGGAGCTCTGAGTGTTTTTGGACATACTTTTTTACCCATGAGTATTCTATGGTCAGCTCATGATTATCTTTATGAAGTTGTTGGGGTTGTGACTAGATTCAGGCCATCAGATCAGAAGCACTGAGGCTGGACCCAGAAGAATTATAGTTATGTTTGTCTGGAACTGTGCAATTTGAGTTTATCCAAAGCGAGAGCGATACATTAAGTTTGTCTGTACTCTACAATGCTAATAATTCTTCTTCTGTTAGTCCCCTGGCATGTGGTCTTCTGTCTTAATGTACAGTCTGTATTTTCCATGTTTCTATCACATTGGATAATTAGGTAATCAAGAGTCAATCATCTTGAATTGTTCTAAAACATGAAATGAGCAGAGCAAAATTAGATGGTGACTGAAAACAATAGGATCAAATGACCACTGAAAGCTTTTGTAGTGCAGTTATTGCTGAAGTAAATAGGAAAAACTGATAAAGTTCTGGATTTTCCTCTTTCCTCAATCTATGCAGAAACGAAAAAAAAAAAGTGCCCAGTGATTTTCAACCAGTTTAGCACACTAGGGAAGTAATCAAGTTCCACATGTCTCACTTTGAACTTTACTGTTGTAGGATTATTAAACTGGGTCTTTTTTTCTGCCCCTGTTTACATATTTTTACATTATACTTGTCAGAGAGTTATCTCAGTACCTACCATCTACTTCTAAAATTATTCTTGGTACAATCCTGAATATTAATTATTATTTCAGTTAGCACAGAATGAGCTGAAGCCCCAAAATACCCAGCACGTTTGTCTATGGCAAAGCCAGCAACTGAATGCAAGATCCTGCAAAGCAAGCCTCTGAATCATCTCAGGAGGCACCAACTACAGCTTCCTCCTGAGATGATTCAGAGGCAACTTTTCTGTTGCTATGGCAGTATGAGGTCCAAATTTATATTTCCTCATACAAAACTCTACAGGAAAATCATCTTAAGAGTGAAGGCTACACATCATGGCCCTTACTTTAATCAGAAGTTGGTATCAATTACACATCCATTCAGTAGGCTGCTCTCAGCCTCTTGCAGAACCCGTTTTCCTGCAATCTTCCCTTTTGATTTTGGTTAGTTTGGACATGACAGCAGTGCTGCCCTAACAGAAATCATGCATAGCCTTCAGGAACTGTCCCCATGGAATAGAAAAAGAGTTTGTCTAACAAACCAAATGAAAAAGGGAAAGACACAGGACTGAACAAAATAAGGTTAATAAAGGCAATGGAGGAGTTGATTCCATTTGTTTTTCCTTTAAACAGCCCCTTCCTGGGCATAATCTCCTTGCAGCATTCCCCTCCTTTTAGTCCTCCTGTTGCTTTATGGCCAAAGTGTTCACTTTAGAAAAGCCACTGTTAGGAGGCAGCCTACTTCAGTGGCTAAGCGACTGGATAAGGAATTCTGGGCTCTATCACCACCATAGCCATGGGCCTTTCACAAGATCTGAGCTTCCTCTCAGCTATTTGTATCTTCATTTCACTCCCTTTTCCCCAGTACAGCGACATCTTGTTCCTTTATTTTGCTTGAAAGCTCATCTAAGCATAGGTTGTCCTTAAGGGGGTTGCACACAGGGCAGGGCAGGTCAGTACGTTTGCAGGTTTGGATGTGGGTTTTAGGTATGCTTGCAATATAAATGATAATGATCTAAACACCATCTGTGTTAAAGTAATGTTTTGAAGGAAGAAATATCACTCCATGCATGTAGGACTGGGGAATTTTGGAGGTCCTGGCAGTCTTCAATAAGTGAGGAAAGGTGAAGCAATGACTACTTCACAGATGAGGCCTTGAAGAACAATTCTCTCTTACGCTTAGAAAGAACACCCTTACATTTCCCTCTGTTTTCATGCTTCTTCCTTTTATCTTTTGCTTAAAAGATAAAGATGCTGATTGGGGATTTTTATTGTTATTATACTGGGTTCATGTGGCAAGGTTTTGGTAGCGGGGCCCATTCCTCACCAGCTGTGTAGGAGGTAGAGAATTGAGGAGTAAGGATAATCCTGGGAGGAAGAGAGGGGAGGGGAAGGTGTATTAAGGTTTTGTGTTTATTTCTCATTATCCTACTCTGATTTGATTGGTAATAAATTAAATGAGTGTTCTTAAGCTGAGTCTCTTTAATGACAGTAATTTCTGAGTGACCTTCCTGTCCTTGTCTCAATCCACAAGTATTCTGTTACATATTCTTTCCTCTGCCCTGCTGAGGAGGGGAGCGATAGAGCAGCTTTGGTGGGCACCTGGCACCCAGCCAGGGTCAACTCACCACGTGTATTAACTCCTCTGGCCTCCTCCTTTTTTTCTGTCTCTAGGTCACTCTCATCTTGCCTTATGCTTGTACCTTTCCTAACATTTACTGCTCTGTCTTTGCTATCTCCGTTCTCTGATCCCTCCATTCAAACCTTCCTAGATGTCTCCCCGCTCCCGTCATCTCCTCTCATTGTGCACATGCATTAATAGGAGAGAAAGCAAAAATAAGAGCCCACCCATTACAGTTCTTTCCACAATGCCTAGAAGGATCTGTGTGTGAGGCATGTTTTATAGATCATTGTAAATTAGGAAACAGTAAGGTGGAGTGAAGGGAAATTGGAAAGAGCTCTTAGCTCATGCATACATAATGCAAGAACATGGGTCCTCGCTCCAGTTTATTCTTGCCAACAGTTACCAGAGCAAGTTCCTTGAACAGAAAGCCATTATTATGACTAACCATTCAGTATTTTTGGAGAAGTAACATTAGAAGACAAACAGTTCAAACAGAGCTCTTGCGCTAGATGTTCTTTGATTTTTCCTTTATGTGGTCTTTTATTCCAGTGTTAATTGTGGTAATAAATCATTCCCAACCTACTTTGGAGTGAGTTTACACAGACTTCATGCTGTTGAAAACACAGTACATTTACACATAGAAGATATAAAGCATTCAGCAACTCCAGGGGTAAAAATACCATATATCAGGAATCAAACACACAAAAGATTTAAAAAGTAATTATCACTAAAATATTTCCCTGACTGTTGCCACAAACGGCTACAGCCACTTCTGAAACATGCAGAGGACACTGGAGTGGGCAAAGTGGTCACCAACAGGTATCTATGGGAGGAACTTGTGCCAGGAAAACCTTTTTGTTTTCATGAAGGATGAGATCTGGAGATAAAAGTCTTGTTAAGATTGGGCGGTGAACAGAATGGGGAAAGGCGTGTGCACCTAACTCCTCTGTATGACCATCCAGGTGATAAAGGGTGATGCCAAAATGGCTTGAAAGGGAGAAGAATTGCTTATATTTATTTTTTTTTTGCTGTGTTGGAATATATCGGCCCGCACCTGGCATGGAGAATATTATTTGAACCACCTGGGGTGCACATTCCTCTGAGAGCCTTGGCAAACAGGCCATGTGCCAGACTGGGACAGAGCGACCCTCTCGCAGCCTTTCTACATGTATTTCAGCTCTAGCAAAGGGGAGGGAGGCTGATAAAAAAAGAAAGAGCTTGTTAAATCTCATGCAGCTTTCAGATCAAATTTTTATTCTGTTTCACTTTGGAATTCTCTTGAACAAGCTCAGTGCTTCAAAGCTGAGGCTGCAAATCTCCCAGGGAAGGTTTCTGTGTTTAATAAGCTGTTTTGACTGGAATTCAAAGAGAAAGTAAAGATTTCTGTTGGCCTAGCTGCAGAAAATGTGGCCCAGGCCTGTAACCCCATATCTGACCAGACAAAAATGTGTACTCTGTTAAAAATTGGAGATTTCTCAGAAATACTGGCCTTAGGATAGCTCTGGTTCCCCTGAAGTCAACAGCAAAAAGTCCCATCATCTGCAATGGAAATACCTGTGACTAATTGTATTTGGAAAGAAGGTGCTGGGAGGCTGTGCCAGAACACCAATACAGCAAACCTGTAAGTTATATAGCGGCTCAGCTACCGGGTAAAATAGCTTCCAGTTTACTCTTTTCAACCATTCCACCACAAAATTAACCCTTGAGGGGCTTTGTATCTTAAGAGCATGCTGAATGCTGACAAGGAGGGAAGAGCAGAGCAACTAAAATACTATTAAAGTGGTGCAATGCTTATGATTAACTTATAATAACATGGAGCCTTGACTCATGCAATTCAGACTTTCTTGAATGACCTGAGCAAAATTTTGGTGGTTTCTGAGGATCTTGTCAAGGTTCTCTGGTGCCTCATCTCCAAGACCTGCACGTTACCCCTGTTTACTGCACAAGAACTCCTGGAAACAGGGAACCAGTCCTTCCTGCCACCACTGCAGTGAGACACGTACTCATGACACTTCCCTTGGTGCTCATATTTTCCATCCTAAGGCACATAGACACAAAAATAAATCCTGCATCAAGACAGAGGGTGTCTCCAGAGGATTTCACTAAATGAAAAATGAAATCTAACCCCAGCAGAGACGCCCTCCTTCTGACAGGTCTAATTTCCTTTAAGTTTTCTTTTTCTTCCTCTAACACAAGTATGTTCCACCATCTGAACAAATTCAAACCTGATGTAGACTTTCAAAAACTGTTTCCAGCTAACTATGGTACTCAAATGGCAATTGGTCCTTTCCCATCTATTTTTTTTAATGCCTCTATTCACCAAACTTTCCCTCACAATAAAATTCCCATACTGGAAGTTAAAGTGACAGAAGTGAACAGCCCTGACTGAAGAAAGCATTAGTCCTCACATTTCTGCCAATGTAGGTAAGAACATATATGTCCTTTGCAGGCTGGAATATCCAATGTAAAAGTTTCCAAAATCCACCTGTTTTAATCAGTATGGTTTGCATGCAACCTGAAGAGAGTAAAATATAGAGCTTTCATTTCCCCTTTGATTTCAGAACTTCTTTTTCACTAACTGCCCCTTTTCCTGATTCATCCACGTCAAAGTTAACAGAAATAAAACACTTCTGGAAGCCTCGAGATCAGCAGGTAAAAAAACCCAGTGGTTGATCAGTTTGCTAAGATCAGAAGGACTAGTTGCTATTTCAAAGGACTGGACATGCTTATTTTTACAGGTAACTCATTCCTTATCCCAAGATTTCAAAACGCCTCATAAAAAAAAAAAAAAATTGTTTTTTTTTATTTTCTGGTAGGTATTACTACTACTGCTGGTTAGAGAAAACATTTTTCCATCCTTGGAACAAAATGATGGCAGTGATTCAAATACAGAAAAATGCACCCAAGAGTAGCTGAATTTAAATCTAGACTCTTGCAGCTCCCATGAAACATCATGGTCTCCTTACTAGGGAAGCAAAAAGAACATCATCTGAAACCAAGTTCTGCCAGAAATTTCAGACAATAGGGCAGAATTAGACCAAAGGTCAAGTCAGTTTTAGCTCTCGTGTTGTTCTGCAGCAGCATTCAAAAAAGAAGTGTTCTGAATTAAATGCAGTTCCTTAGTCTACGGACAGAAAAAATTCTCTATTGAAAGCTCATATCTTCTGTAGTTTGGTCTTCTTTTATTCTCAAGGGTCAGTCTTATTTCAAAAAAAGATTTTGATAAAAACCTTCAGACAATTAGCTACATATAATAAACAGATTTAAAAAGTCACTTTACCATTAGGACAACTGAGAGACAGATAAAAGTTGTGATTATAGATTAACTTTGTGGTAGAGCTGTGGGTTACATCTTCAGCATTTACCATGTGCAGCTTCTAATGATCAGTTTCATCTTGATCTCTTGATTCCTAGTTTGGCATCAGAATAAATATTTTGGCCAGTGGAGTTTATTTAATTCAGTTCAGAAGTTTTCTCTTCATTCCTTCATAACCTGATACTATCAAAAGCAAGCAAACCAAAGCAATATACTCTAAATCTCCCCTAAATTTGAGTGGCACAGGAGCAGCTTATATCCAAGTTAAGCACAGTATAAAATGAAGCAAATGGAATCAGAATCTAGCAAAAGATGCAAAAGTAGAAAAAATACCAACACAATTTTCGTAGGGTTGTATGTTTTTTTGTTTTGGAGACTAGGGAATATCAAGATGCTAAGATTACTGGGGCAGTGATACTTTCCCCCTGCATTTGCACAGCACCTCAAACAAGGGAGTTTCAGTTTCAGCTGAAGACTATAGTCATTAAAGCAATAGTAGCGCTAACAGTTGTGTACCACCCTCTAGATAAGCAACGTATGTTCTCCAAAGGGCTCACAGTCTAAGTGAAGAATGCGAAGCATGGGAGGAAACAACTCTTATTGATACCATTTAAAGGAAGAAGGCTGAGATTCAGGGGTCTGAACAAGGTCACATACTGCCAAGGACAGAATTCCCTGTCATCAGGTTGTTGTTTGTCTCATGAAAACATTACTTCTCTCATAAAAGTGGGTTTCCTAATAAAATAATATGACTAAATCATAGAATCATAGAATAATTAGGGTTGGAAGGGACCTTAAAGATCATCCCGTTCCAATCCCCCTTCCCATGGGCAGGGACATCCCACTAAAGCAGGCTGCCCAAGGCCCCATCCAACCTGGCCTTGAACACCTCCAGGGATGGGGCAGCCACAACTTCCCTTGGCAACCTGTTCCAGTGTCTCACCACTCTCATGGTGAAGAAATTCTTACTAATGTCCAGTCTAAATCATATCTTACATTGCATCAAATAGTTACTACATGAAATATAGAAATCACATCCTTTAAAAAAGAAGTTGAACTTCAAAAGACTGGGTTTGAGTGATGCAATAATTGCAGGACAACTGTTTCTTTCACGTCAGACAGCCTTGATATAAATAAAAATATAGAATAAAGATTTCTACTACTTACCAGCACACTGGTTGTTTTGATCCAACTGGTAACCAAATCGACACATCAGAGGTCTTGTAGCAGTAGGGTAGTTAGGAACTGGGCCTGGTGCTGGAGGCGGTGGATAAATATTTGAATAAGGATTCCGATATGGTGACCGATACACTGGGTTTGTTCGGGGTACACATAAATAGCCACCATTCTGGTTGACACACACCATATCTCCTCTGCAGGCCTCAGGAATAGTCCGACATTCATCGATATCTGGAAGGAAATTGTAAAAGTGAAAGGAGTGGTTGCTTCTTAATGGGACCTATCAAAAAAATAGTTAATATGTTTTTCTCAAGACTTCGCTAAAATATTTGATACTCTCCTTGAATGGAAAAGCTAATTCTTCCTTGTGAAGCCTTACTTTGAAGTTAGATTATACTAAAACAGGAAACATCCCATGTATTCAACATCGCCTGTGTTCTACTTGTTTTACTTCACTATTAGAGGGTAGAGAGAAAAGCCTGCTTTCTTATTCAATAAATGTTCAGTTTAAATACTGATTTACGCATAGCTGCAGCATGCTACTGCCTATTCCTGCTAGAAGGTCTGTCCAAACCACAACATGCAGATCAGGATTTCAAACACTGGTGGTTTGGTTTGCCCAGCTGTGAAATTTGGATCCCTATTTGGAACTTCCGAGTTCCCTCACACAGAAAAAGTTAGGAATGATCAGATCTAGGGACAAGGCTCAAGCCTCTTCCTTGCTCTGCTTGAGATTGTTGCTGAACTAATTTAGAAAGATACGAATGGTTTAGCCAAACTGAGAATTCACTTGGTTGTCAGAGCACAGAAGCAGTAGGTTTCTATGAAAGGGCAAGTAATCTGATGCTGGTTTTTCCCTTATTGTTTGAGTGACTTTGATGCACACAGAAGATGCTCTGGAGACTGAATGCCACTGATAAAAAGACGCTAAAGGGCAAAGTGTGTGTTTCCCTATATTGCCTCAAAAATTTACTTGGAGTTTCAATCTTGAGCAGTGGTAGACTTCATCTGAGTCTCCAGGCAGAGGCTGCCAACAAATGTAGTAAATAGTCTGGAGAAGAAGGATGAGAGTAAACACCCTTGTCATTTGGCAAGTAGACTGAGCTTCCAAACTCATCGCAATGCATCACAGCTATTTGAGAAGCACTGCTGGTATCTCAAAAATGTCAAAGATTGGTATATACTTGTGCTATGTAAATGCACACACATATTTATATATATGCCTATATACATTTTTGTATATACAAAAAGACACGTATCTGTCACACAGCAAGAACTTTTCAGCTAATACATGCCAACAGCAGCACAATGTTAATTCAATAAAGTCAAGATTTCTCAACCCAAATTTAAACGTGTTGATTTAATTAAAGTCCTACCTAAGCACTGCCCAGAGGCACGGTCCAGGTCAAACCCATTAGTGCATTGTTGCTAAAAATGAGAAAACAAAGGACACTCAGTGACTGTGAAATGCAGAGTCAAATGCTCATCTGGATCGTTATGCTTAGTACAATTGTTCAGCACTATATAATATAACACAACAAAATAAAGCCCCTTCCCCAAAGGACAGAGAGCAAAGCATGAAACTGAGACCTCAGCACATATGCCAGCCCCTTAACTCAGAAGGTAGTTTCCTCAGATGATGACAGTGTCAGGCTGTTCATCTCCCCAAGGGTAACCAACACGTAATGTTCGATGAGCACATTGTTCATGTTCAGAAAAGTAGTAAGTTGCAGATGAGAGGCTAGGGGTGAGATGGTTAAGTCAGTGGAAGTGGGAAGGAACATGAAGTGAAACACATGGCGCTATTTGGACTGCACCTGTCACTTGCACAGATGAACACACAAGACCACTATGAGAAGTGTCAAACAACTATGAAGGAATTCTGCCTTTATTTTGACACTCCAAGGTGTTTTGGTATCATGCTGTGGAAAGCCAAGATATTCTGATGGGAGAATGCATAATCGGCCTCATGTTTTAAAGAATGTATGGACCTTACTTTTTGTTCTTTTTTCTGTGCTGTGGTGTATACACTACACCTGGGTTAACAGGAAAATTTAAGATAGTTTTTAAAAAAATTGGTTTCTTTCAGACAGAAAGCAATGATTCAGAAACACCAAAACTACTGTAGAACTGACTTCAACAACTTTCTAGAACTTTATTCTAGAAAATATTCCAATATGGTTGCAATGGCCAGTTTTGATATCTTCAGAAAGTATTTGTTGCTGTCATCTTAGTACCAAGGTTATTTTTCACTTAGACCTCAAAATCAACTTACAGTATAATAAGTTTTTATAAAAATAACAATGGAAACAATATTTTTAAAACTATAAAAAACAACCTGTAAAGATATCTCAAAAATTCTCCAGGGGCATGAAAAGCATTTCCTATACAGATCCAATGTTCACAAAAATACCAATAAGCATGCCATGTGCAGGAAATTTTCAATGTAGTAGAAAAAAAAACAACTACATTTCTGAGACTTTTGGCAAAAGTATTTAGAAACAGAGTTTTGGACACTGAGTATATCTGGATTATCCACTAGGCATTCAAACTTAACCTGCATTTGGGAACTGTTTTTCCTAATTTAAAGTCCAGTTGGAGCTCAAGAACATGAAGAACTAATGCTTCTGCTATTTCAAGAACTGGACTGCTTTACTGCCTTCCACCCTCAGAAGCCCCGTCTCTTGAACAAAAATGGGTTTGGGCATAAAGTAAAATGAAAACTAGGATGCAGTCATTCATGATCACAGTCCAAAATTAAACAGTCTTACAACAAGATCCTGCTATATACAGAAAATCCTTCTTTATATGAGTAAAATTTCCAAATGTGGGTGCTTCCCACCACAGAACTGAGTTGTCCCTGCTCTTCTGGGATGGCTTTTCTTATTTTCTTTTCTAGAAGTGTTCAGTTCAGAGGCAGAATTAGGTTTTCAGTGAGGTCCAGGTTTCTATAGGGATATTTTGCTGAGCTGGCAAGGATGAGTCAATAAGCTCAGTCCATGTTCAGCTCCAGAATTCTTCTGGCTCCAAGTTCTCACCTCTAAACCCTTAGACCACACAACTTCCTTTTCATATAAACCCCAGACCACAGAGCTTCCTGTTCACCTGTTAGCCAGTTAAGTCTCATGCCATATAGTGCTTCGGTACAAAACAGTACATAGATGTCTGTGTGCACCTCTCACCTGTGCTTCTCCAGGGCTTGAAAGGCAGGCGGCCAGTGTGAAAGCAGTCAGTATCCTGTAATGTGCACAGAGAATAGGCTGAAAATCTTCTAGTATCCAGGCTCGTTATATTGAATTAAATACACATTGACAAATTAATTTCTAGCAACACTTCCGTATATTCCACAGAGGTTTGGTAACATGAGTTTGGCCTCTGGAGTGAGAGCAATTAAACTGTGGGCCAGATTCAGATATCGGAGTCACTGATTTTGCTACCGTTTTATGCAGTTGGGATAAGAATCAGACTGAAAATGTCAATTAACTAATCTATTTTTTACTATACACCCATGCAGCAGTTGCTTAATGAACAAGTGTGTAATATTCAATGAAGTATTTTTGCTCCTCCCTGATACATTTCTTTTAAGAATATTAAGGTTTTTCTTGCACATTATACACAGTTTACAGGTGGGTAAATCAGAGCACAGGCCCTGCTGAAGCTCACAGTGCAACGCATTGGCAGGGCTGCAGGATGTCATGTAGGAGGTCCTGAGTCCAAGTCAGTTGCTTAAACAACTGAACTGTATTTCATCCCCAGGAGAATATATTTAAGATTAATCCATTTGCTTTGGGCCAGATTCTGTCCCTCTGCTCAGACTTGAGCAATACATTGCTCTGCAAAGAGACACACTGTGCCAGGTCATCAGCCACTAGAACTTGCTATCTTCACTGGAGCCTTCCCCAGTTATATCATCTTGAGACCTAGTGGGACCTACTGGGTCTCTGAACTGCAAATGAAAGAAGAGTATCCTTCTTAACAGAGCTCTATGGCTACATTTGGAACTCCTTACCTGGAGCATGAAAATTCTGCTTGACTAAGATCCCACACCCAAGTATTTACTAATAGACAGAAAACCAGGAAAGACTGTGAGATATTTTTTCTATGTACTGTGGATTTCAGTGCTTTGCCACTGCCTTATATAAAACTTCTTCTCAATACAATTAGACCCACATCTTGCTTATCTTGGAATCTAGTTCTGAGTGGCAATTGTATAAAATACATTCCCACAAAACCAGCAGAGGAAGTAAGGGATATTTTAGGTAGCCTTAGTTCTGCTACCCAAGCCAGCTGCCAACTTTCTCTTTTAGAGCTGTCACTGTTTTCCAGTGCAAACTGAGTAGCTGAACAAGACCTACACACACATCAGACAAAAACACACACTGTGACTGACACATTTGAACAAGCTTATGTTAAATGAGGAGTCAGGCATAAGCTCTAAAAAGTAAATATAAACCCTAAAATGGTTGTTCCTAGTGCTATGGAGGCAGATTGTGCTTGTTGGCAGCTTTTGAGTGACAAGGAAAGGCAAATTCTGCACAGGCTTTTCCTTAGAGTCATATGCAAAGCATTCAAAATACAGTATTATCTGCTTAGACTTGCACTTTATTTATAAATTCCTCAGATCTTTTTGAAGAGATTTTAAAGCAGGCACAGATATAGAGACTGCATACTCACTATGCATATAGCAAGAATAGCTCCAGAAGGAAATACAACAGGTTATAGCTGAACATCAACATATCTAGCAATTGGGTTACACTCTATTGCAGAGCAGTGCACACTAACAAAATCCCCTGCTCAGATAAAACTAGACAGCCTTTAGTTTCCCTTGTTACAAGATGCTATATTCTTTCCTCTTAGTGGGGGGTGACTTTACTCCCTCATACTATCTCTCCCGTTGCAACACCATCTCCATTTGCTCGTTAGTTTAGATCTCAAATACCCTCAAGAATTATTAAGAGACATGCAGCATAACCTTTCAACACTGTATTCGGCTGGTGACAGTAGCTTGCCCATGAGGCAAAATATTTTAAACTAGTAATTAACTTCTGCAATAGTAACTAATTAGTTTCAAATCCACCACTGTAGCCAGTGGGATCGTTCGCTGTCACAGCACAGCACTCTCGCAGATGCAGAGGTTCTTAAAGTGCAGAATATAAGCACAGATCAAGAAGGAACTCGCCAGAGACAGTGTGGCTTTTGTAACAGGCAGATCATCTTTCCGCACCTCTGACTGCTGAGATCTCGTCCCGTCTCTTTGCAAATGGCTTTAGCAAGTGGATTGGCATACCAAATCCCTGCCACAGATATTTTCCACGAGTAGCTTTCCCTTCAGTAAGTAAAGAATTTTCATGCATACCACTTACCTTTTTAATCCTTGCATGTCCAAAACTGTTGGGGGAAGGTGGAAAAAAACCAGAGTCTGTGCTGATGAATATCTAGAAAGTTTTCCCAAACATTACCCTCTGCTAGCACTTCAGTTCCTCAGTCATTTATAGTCCAAAGAATGAAATAGTAAGTAATGGAGAAGATCAGGAGCTGTCTGTACCTCCTCAGACACTGGAGAGAATACAGAGAAAGCACCTGGTTTTGCTTAGTTCTCTTCTGTAATTCAGCATTAAACCAATTGGAGGAGGAATGTTAAAAATGAACACTTCATTTTCTAAGTATGTTAAACAATGCAAATGGGGGCCTCAGCCTGGGACAGCTGGTTTAGATTACAAAGCTCACCAACTGGCTAGACTCCTCACAACAACCTCGAGGAGCCTGCCAGGATAAAACACTAACAGCTTGAAGGAAAGCCTCTCCCGCTGCAAACTTCACAGTTAAATGTGCCTCAGAGCAGAGAGCACCGTTATTGGACAGAAACCCTTATCAAGGGACGGGAGAAGGGAAGAGATTGTTTTCCCTGCTCTGAGAACAAAAAAAAAGAAGTCAGGGTTTTTGGGGGCCCTCTAGCCAGTGTCTCTGGCAATGAATATGCAACACTTGTTACTTCGTGCCAATGGCATACTGATGAAAGGTCTGACCCTCTGGGAGCTGAATAACTTGAATTCATGACAATCTCAGCTACAGGAACTATATTGCTTGGGGATTATTTGAAAACAGGAATAAACAAATTAAACATTCAAAGGAAAACATATGGCTTGTCTACAAACACTGGCCCTTTTTAAACTAACCCCACACTTAAGGGAGTGGTTTGTGAAATGAAATATTTCTCAGGAAAGACATATCTTGCAGCTCTTCAGCTATGATTGAAGAGGAAGGAAATACAGTACTTTTTCAGGTGTTCTGCAATTTTGCCACAGGCAGAGCTTTAGTAGGTCAAGCAGAACATCTATGAGATGTGAGAGGTAAGCAATCATATGCTGCAGAGATTATGCTAAATCCACAGATGAAGACAGAAATTAAATACAGACACAGGAAAAAAATGAATAATTTAAATGTCTTTGGAGTCTTCCATCTATGGAAACCCTTGATTTCTAAGGAACATGAAATGTCCAACAAGATAGAAACCTCTCATATATCTTTCTGTAGAAGACAGTGAAACAGAGTTACTATAACAGAAACTAATAAAACTGGCCTGGAAGCATGAAAACTTGGGTATAGAGACAAAGATAGAGCTGTTTCAGGGTGACTGAGCAACCACAGGTCATATCGGTCCCAATGGGAAGTGCAAGAGCTCTGCACCTCACTAGCTGCCTGTAATTGACCAAATCACTTTTCAAAAATGACAGCACCAGAAGCTCAGCGCTACTGGGAGCGGACCTCTTCTCCCAAGTGACGGGGACAGGACAAGAGGGAATGGCCTGAAGCTACGCCAGGGGAGGTTCAGACTGGACATCAGGAAAAAATTTTTTGCAGAAAGGGTCATTGGGCACTGGCAGAGGCTGCCCAGGGAGGTGGTGGAGTCACCATCCCTGGAGGTGTTTAAAAGGTGGTGCTCAGGGACGTGGTTTAGTGGCAGATAGGAACAGTTGGACTTGATGATCTAAGAGGTCTTTTCCAACCTAGTGATTCTATGATTCTATGATTCTGACAGTTTGTCTCTCAGTGACTTAATTACATCACTTGCTTTGCATGGAAAATTAAACACTGCCTAGAATTATTCAGTGTCAATCCATTTGGGGATAAACAAGAACCAAGTAACTTATTTTAAATAGATTTCCCAAAAGCTTTAAAAAAACTCATGCAACTGACTTCTGAAGAAACACTGAGCATGTTGTGGAGGCAAATTTTGCCACAAGTCAAGAAAAAAGCTACAAAGAGAAAGCAAAGACTGGATGAATTTTCATTGTGGCAGAATGTTAATAGCGAGTACTCTCATTACTCCGTAAGCCAAATGTTTCTTGATACATTCAACAGTCTGGAGAGTAAATAAACCTAAAAGTAGCAGTAGTTTATGTTAGGTGCATGAAGATCTACTGAAACTGTGAGAAACAGCTCTACAGCAAAGCAGATTCTCTAAGCATCTATATTTGTGGGAGAAGAGTTTGTTTCATACTTGCTGATAACTTCACTTGCTGATCACTCAATTTTCCTCACCATCACACAGAAAAATCATTGTATGCATGCCAGAATCACTCTATGAGGGCATCACCAGTCTAGTCTCAAAGAACTGCCTCAGACTAAAGAGTTCTGATTCATCAGCCAACTGGCAGAGATGCTCCAGCACTGGAGACAAGAGGTGAATCCAGACCTGACAACCTAAGAGGCTCCCTCTAAGAAAGGACACTGTACAAGTGTTTTGATTTTTCCTGTCTCCATCTGACAGCTGGAGTGGATAAAAACCAGAGTATACAAAGTGTACCAAACCACAAGTTGCGCTAATTTACAGTGTGGCGAGTTCTTTTTCCTAAATCAAAGGATTTGATATTATGACTTCGTGGAATTTCTGCAGTACCTTTCTGTAACTACCATCAGTCATAAAATAATGAGACGCAGCCTCACTCTTCTTACAGCTTTCTTTGTTATGAAGAGTTGCATAAAGGAAGACATTTGTGGTACATAAAAACTGTGCTGTTCACCCTGTAAAACATGGATAACTCCACATATCTTCCAACATCATCTTTGACATCATTACCATTTATGCTTAGGACGGTGGCTAAACTTTAGATCTACCAGCACTCTCCCTTCGATGGTCTCAACTATTCCCCCTTACTATAGAACTCATTTATTTATCTTACCTTGATGTTTTCTTTGTGTTCATGAGGAGGTGCAGAACTGCCCACAGAATGAAATAGGGCTCTGTTGAGTAACTGAATTTGTTCTTACAAGTTTGCTTTGTACATAGCTGGGATTGAAACCCTAAGTCTAACTGTGTTTAAGACTTGGATTTTGAAAATTGTGCAATATATAATCATAAGGGGCACATAAACTACATCATGTAACGTTAATTCTACCCTCCTTGGATGAGATGACCAAAGGTATGAATCACACCATGCTCCTGCAGATAATGCACAATGCTAGTTTAGCAGGGACCCACAACACTGGAGAACAATCTAGTGGCTTCTAAATGCTAAGACAAAAGTTGTAGTTAGGTCAAGGAACTCAGCAAGAGTTAACAATGCTCAGCACTCCTGAACAAAAAGTCTGCTTCACAAAAAAGAGTCCTCATCTACTAATCTTTATAACAATTCATCTCCCTTTTTAATTCTGAGATTACACTTATAGTTCTCCAGAGCTGTGTTGCCAAAGGCTCTTCTTAGATGTTCTTTTCATTTTTTAAAGAACATTCTTGTGGACATCGTCAAACTGCAGGAGCAGAGTCAAATTACACAGGTCTGGATGGAGGCACATGTGTGAGCCCAAAGTCACAGAAAGTGATGAGTCTTAGATATCTTTTGCATAGACACACAGACATGAATTCACTAAAGGACTGTGCCAATAACTGATACTTTAAGGGCCTATTTTCAAGGTTTAGATGATTAAAACATATATCTTGCTTCTACTAAACCTTACAGAACCAAATGTTTTACCAGCAAACTGAGTAAAACACTTAGGGCACAACTGCTGGGCATTTGTGGAAACAATTGCATTTTGATAGCACCTAAGAGAGATTTGTAGCACCTATGAGATACGCAGCCTGTGCTTTTGACTGACTGTGGAGACCGATCTAACTGTTCTTGGAGACCGCCAAATAAGCAAGCTTTCGGTATTGTCACATGTTGATATCATACATGACAGGCAGCAATTTGAACTACACACATCTCACCCTACCGACACATGAATAGCACTAAAGCACATGGCAAAATTTGTCTCAAACCCTAATTCTGCCTGAAAAAGAGTACGGCTTGTTTCTTCCACCTCCCAGGGAAGAATCTCAACTGCAGACTCTTGGTGCCTGGAGAGGATTCGCTCTCCTTTTTCAAAGATGGACTACCTTATAACTACCTGTTATCAGCTGAGGTCTGCTTTGTTCAGTGTCTGAACTGTAATTGCCATCTCATAATATGAACAATGTAATAACCTGTTCCAGATGGCTTTGGCCAGAAGCTCAAAAGCAACGTCCCACACATATTTAACTTTCCTAGCCAAACATAACATAAGCAAGAACTAACAGTGAAAATTAACATAATATGTAATTGTTAAAACATCACTAGTGCTAAATAAAATGTCCTGGGAACATAGAATCTGCTGATCTGTGGCTCATACAGCTATTCTTAGGAAGGAGACAGTGTTAAAGTTCCCGTTGTGCTGCTGTCTCTTGGGGCTCAGTTGCCTCAGCGTGGTACAGTTACCACCTGTGTGAGATATCTGCAGTAAAAGAGCCAATACAGCATCCCTTCTTTCCCTCCTGCATGAGGATGACACCCATATGTGTGAAGCATGAGTCCCTTTGGGATGACAATATTGCCTAAGGTACCACTGCTTCCCAAGAACAATAAGCAGAGTGCCCTTCTAATGATGTTCTCAGACTGCCCTACCAGAGGGACACATAATATAAAGGTTTTGTTTTGCTTTATCTAACTCCACACCTTACAGATGTTACTATCTTTACAGGTCTGTGGTCACTTTGATACTGGTTTCTAACAGCACCATTTTTTTTTAGTGAAGAGGTTATCAGTGGAAAACCCAGACACCACTGGATCCATTCTGAAATGTAACAATGCTAAACACGAACTAGCATATGACTCCACTTTATTGCTTTGAAAACATATTAATCATGCCCTTAAATAAAGAATTGTAGGACCTAGCGGGTATGTACGAAACTCAAATAGCTTAACTTAAATAAAGAATTGTAGGACCTAGCGGGTATGTACGAAACTCAAACAGCTTAACTTATGCCCAGTGAACTGCATCTGCCGTAAGATAAAACTGTTTCAGGGATATTACCTTTAATGAGATCCAATTTGATGTTCATGATCACCTGTTTAGTGTAGTGGTTTTTACGAAGTTCTAGGAAGGCTGCCTGAGGCAAAAAAGAGTAATATTCTTGGAAGACTATTTCCAGATGGTTCAGAGCTTTTGGGATTTTTCCCCAACAAAAGTAAGAGAAGGAAGCAAACAAAAAGCTTTCTATAACTTTCCCAGGAAAGCTACAGAATCTCTCACCGCATTTTTGGTGCATGTGACAGATCTCAGCAGGTCCCTTTGTGTTACTTTTAATTTGCAGGACTATACAACATTCTTTTTGATTTTTTAATCCTTAAATGACAGGTATCTATGCTTTTAAAACTGTTTTCCCTTAAAAAGACTATAGAATATTGTCCCATACCTAAAGGTGGAAGATGACATTGAGCACATACACCTCCCCCTTGAGCTGTTGTATCTGAGAACAGGATGTCCCAGCCACTGTTAATACTTTTACTTTTTTTTCTGTTGAATCCTATCCTTGAGCATAACTCTGGTAACTGCAATTCACATTTTGCCTGAAACTAGAGAGATATTTTGGTGCGTTTGTGTTTATTTTATGAGACTGACATGTACATAAGCTAGGCTGCAGTCTCTTCTCCTCTGCATTTTTGTCAGTCTGGACAGTGTGGTTGAAAACAATGCACTTTAATCTTGTGACAAGATGCTTAACAGCCCCTTTTAATAACAAGCGTAAATCCTTTCTGGCCAGTTTCAGCTGAGAATGACCTTCCATAAATAAAGACCTAAAACTCTTGACACTTCTGGACCAAGACTAAAGTCTATTTCACTATTGGAGCAAGCCAACACTCAGCCTTTGTAAGTGCCTGGGATACGTAAACCATAGGTCTCCGATTATGACCAGACAGATAGAAGTATGTACAAATCCTCTTTTAGAAACATTCAGAACCGATTTATTTTATGCTTAAATGCCTTAAGACTTCAGTGTCTTTTGCAGTTTTTCAAGTTCTTTAGTAAGTTGTGTACCACTCCATACACACCCGTCACATCTGGAACAACAGCGTTAGGCTGCAGTGGAGACAGTGGTTCACCCTTCCAAGTTAACCTGGCAGTGTTCCCTGTCTGCTGGGGCATGTGTGCTAATAAAGCATCAGTTTCTACTATGCTCCTTCTTCTCCCAGGTACACCACCTCCATCACATGGGATCTGCATTTTGAGTGGGTCATGTTCCTCCCCATCCCCCCCAATTTAGTTGAGCACCTTTTCTCTTTTTTTTTTTTTTTCTTGTAAGCATTTTAATCTGCTTAGGCAATTTACTTTGTTTCCATCCAGAGCAAAAGATTGCCCTTTGTAACATTAAGCATATTCTGCGTTTTCCATTAAAACACTTCGGGTTCTGAGCAAACCCAAACAAGTCTGTGGAAAGGCCATCTCTCAATGGGGTTGTTGAATGTTCACAAGTACATGCACTACTTTTCTAAGAGCACCTGCCAGAATCCTGCTGATAAATCCAGAGTAGAAAAATATTTCACACCACTCCTTTCTTCCAGAGCTTCTCTTTTCAAATTGTGGAAAACTTCCCCTTCTTAAACATGATTCACTCTTATACGTATCTGGCTTATTTTTTCCAATAGAACAATTACCAAAGATGCCTACACTTTTGGATCTTTCCCTTATTTTATGATTTCCAGTGTTACATGTTAGACAAAAACAGGAGTGTCAGAAAGTTTTCGTTGAAGAAGAGGGATAATTTTGGCTGTTTTGTACTTACACAACTGTTTTCCTTACCCCTGAATACATTTATGAACTTCCATTCCATTTAAAAACTATTATGCTTAACTTATCTGTTCCCATAGCAGGTACAGTACCATTCCACAATTTACCTGTGTACTTCTGGGGTTGTATAAGTTAACCATGCTGGTTGGAAATAAACTGGCTATGAATCTGCGTGGTAAAAGTAGTAAGTGTTATCTATTTAGTTTCAAACTCATTCACTGCTCAGCAGCACTGAGGGATCCTTTAAGGAAGAAATTTGGAATGCTATAGGTGCCAAGTCCACTGAGCTAGGGATGTGACTTCTGTTTGCTAACTCTGCTATACACACACTGCAATGCTTGCAAACTCTTGCAAAAGGATGCGGTTTTAAAAAACAACAAAAAAACCAAAATAAACAATTTGTGCCGTAATCTGGTGGCCTTTGCTTGGACTTGGCCTTTTTGCAGCAGACGGAGCTCAGCAGTACCAGGAGTTCCCCCCCCAGAAGCAGCCCGGCTGTTCCCAGGGCCTCCAGGTCCATTTGAGTGCTGTGGGGTGACCAGAACAGAGCCCATTGCTGGTGCCTGATAAAGAAATCGCTCCCTGTTTTGTCCACTGTTTCAAAGCAAAATTAAAGAAGCTGAAGTTGTGCCAGATAAAGAGAATAGAAAGGAAGAAAACCTCTGACAGATTAAATGTAAAAACCAGCAAAGCAGGCCAAGAAAGTTTGAGAAACAAATCATAAGAGGCATAAAAGCTAATAATAAATCCTTTTTCAGACACACCAAGTGCAGGAAAACTGCCAAATGGTTTGCAAACCCAACAGATGAACAAGGTATAGAAATAGTGCTGAGGAAACATAAAATAATGGTAGAAAGTTAAGTGATTCTTCATCACCTGCATCTGCTAGAGAAACTTCAAGAGGTTCCCATAGTGAAATAAAAAAACACAAGAGAGAAAACCGCCACCACCAAAGATCACACTTGGGAGGATCTTCCTGAAGTTGAAGAGTCAGCAGAAGAGGCTGTAGAATAAATGAATAAAATGAAGAGTAACAATTCATCAGAACTCACTTGACATTTAGAAAATGTGTTGCTACTGAATTAAATGTGATGGTAAAAAAACACCTGAATTATTTATCAAAAGTGCGACCTCTCACAAAATTGCCTTAATGCTAGACGAACAGAAGGCACCAAATAAAATACTGTACTAACAGGTTTCAATATAGTGCTTAATAAAATACAGAACAGTAAATCCGCTGTACCAGGTAAATCAGCAGCACAGCACAGGAGACTGTTATCTTTTAGGCCTATATTTTCTTGGAGAATATCCTTAACAACTGCATATCTTGGAAAAAATAGCTCTGATCCACAGTATATAGATATTTATATTTACTCCGTTATGTCATGCAACTGAAACGGGCTCCAGCCAGCTCCTAACTGCCACATGCAAATAGCAAACAGGAAATTTTCTCAGCAAAAACCTGGGAATTTAAGTATAATAGTTCTTGTTTCTTTCTAAAAAAGTTTTAATCTACAGTCTTTGTAATCACTTTTAGTGGCCCAAGAAAGGAACCATGGAACAGACACTGAGGTTGAGTTAGGTGTGGCCAAGACTTCCAGAGGTCTTCACGCTGGGAAATGCCATTAGGAAGTCTGTTGAGATACTTCTAGAAGACTAGGGAGGGGGAAAAGTAGGAAGGACTGAAAGTAAGTCAAACTGCTTTTTCAAATATAACTTCTCAGCACCAAGCCCATCTCTCCTCACCAGTCTATTTTTAGTAGCAGTCATAGATGTGTCAGTACCACGGGCAACCATGGGGTTCAGTGCCAAGCACAAAGTCAAGACAACGTCACTGTGACAGAGTATATGTAACCTTCTTTCTGGGAGCTACAGGCTCAATTCAGTCTCAGTTTAGCCTCTCACCTGGGTTTTGGTTATAGTTCCAGAACTGGAAGGTTGGCCCTTTGGGTTTCTATCAATTACCTTTTTAGTTTCTGATGGTAATCTGATTTCATATAACCAGATTACTAGTCACGTTTGACGCAGGCAGTGCAGGCTTCACAGTGTGACTATTAACAGTACCAGTACAAGGAAGTCAGAACCATTGACTGAGTTCAGACCAGCAAAGCCAGAGTGTTGAGGAGTCTTTGAATCCCCAGTCCAATCAGACAGGTTCTGGGCAGCACAGCATGGGCATCGTCTGTCAAAAGCCCAGTAAAGACATAGGTACTATCTACAAAAAAATAGGCATTACTACCTGCACGTGGCACTCTGCAGATCCTTGATCCTAAGTCCTCTGCATACAGCGTGCTATTCAGAGTCTGGGTTTGGGTCCAGACAGATCTGGCGAGTCTAGTTATGACTCATTCGTTTTCTTTAGAATCTTGTACTCCTCAGACTTTTGCAGTTTCATAATAAGCCTCTTCTAAGTTAGCTGAAAACTGTTAAACACATCTGTTCCTGCTCCTATTGTCAAAAATAAGGCAGTCTTCTGTTTGCCTTCATTTTTATTGGCACTCACTACTCAAGCATGCAGAACAAAGTGCAGTCTAAATATTTTCCAGTTCTATTTCCAGAAAAGGTTTCAGTTTTGATGACTATTTTTCAGGGCTCCAGTCTACCTTTTAAGTCACTTTCTTTACTACATTTTTATTCCTTGTACAATTTAGTGTTGGATGCATGGTACGGCATGTAAACCAAAACACACAGATGAACCAGAATCAACTAATATTTACTTGTAATCCTGAAAACACTCTTATTACAAACAAAAGCATTACTCAAGTTCTTGAATACCTTATAATAATAGAGAAAACTGTTTCAGGAGATGCGGAAACATTTTTCATAAAGGTCAATTTTACAACCAACATTTCATGTGGTTGGCTCCACCCATAACAAGCCAACTGCTGAGTCCTTTATTTCCCTTCCTATATGCTGTTTCTCAGACAATGGCACCTAAGAGTGTTCAGGATCACTCTCATGGCTGTTACCTCTTCTCTTGAGAAATGGTGTTTGCAGCTCTCATTTTTCACACGTGTTCCCATTTAGGAATTAATATTCTTATCCAACTCTCTTTTATTTGCTCAAAGCTGCTACTGCCTCCTATTGTTGCACTATTTATATCCAGTTGCCACATCATTGCTTGGGCTAAATATACTTTTATTGATAATATTCTACCCACTGTTCAGGAATCACATGGTTTCAGGGTATCTAATTTGTATAAAGCAGGGTACCTTTATTTAGTTGCATAAAACCAGTTGCTTCTGCTAAACTCAACATGGGCTTCTGTTTCTCTGGGCAGCATCGAAAGGTCAAATTCTCAAAACCTTAGCATGTCCTCAGCTTCCAAGTTCCTAATTTATCGTTTAGATTTGAAGCATCATAACTTCTTTCTGGAGGGTGATGTTCAGCAGTGCTTCCCATTCTCGGGAGTCAGGAGCTACCACTGGTCTGCTTCTACTAGGTCAGGATCAACCATCTGACTTTCCTCACCTGATAGAGCAGCCTGTGCGGAAGGCTGCCAAACAATAAAATACGTACCATTTAAAGTGTGTTATGTGAGGTTTTTTTCCCTTGATCCCTTGGGCCATTAATTATTCCACCAGCAAACATTAGATACAAAGTGGCTGCACTGCAGTAATGGACAATAGTTACCATTTCATAATGATGTAAAAGAAATAGCTCCTAGCTGCCTCAGATTTGTAAAACCTCTGGTCTGTGCCCCAAACTTGGCCGTGCTGCAATTCAATCCATCTTGGATGACCATCTTGAAATTCACTAGGGGGAAAATACAGGCAGCAGATGATGTTACAAATGAAAACCTTGGGGTTAAACATCAGAAGTGCTGCGAGACTCCTCTTACCTTGATGACATGAGTTGATACTCCAGCAATAGCCAGACCGAGGCAGGGTTCCGTTATATTAAGGAAGACAGAGAAATATTCTAGGCTGTTCACACTGCAACGGTCAGACTTGCTCACTTTGTTACCTTTGTTAGTAGTTTATTTCCCCAATACCATTGTTCTGCAGTCCGTCAGAGCTTGTTGAAAGGAAACATCTGACAGGGCCTCTATATTCTGCTCTGTCAATCACTGACAAAAGCATCTAGTTATAGTTGACCGTAACTCAAATATTATCATCTTTAACCACTCAGACTAATACTTTATAAACTGTTCTGTCATTAAAAGAAATGGTTAATTCCAAGTACTGAAAACTAAACTAAGTCATGGCCAATCATCATTTCTGATCTCTTTGCTGCAAAACTGCATACAAATTCTTTTGTTACAACTCCCACCTGGTACACAGGCAAAACTCTTTGCTGCTAACAAGTTCAGCAGCCACATGATGTACCAAGACTGCACTGCAACACAGCTTTCTTTGTAACAAGAATGGTCATCTCAAAGCCTGAGGCACGCTGTCCACACTGTTGAACAGTCCACTGGACTCTTTCCAGTAGTTCTACGTCGTTCTTGAGCTCAGGAGCCCGGAAGTGGACACGGTATTCCAGATGGGGCCACACGAGGGCAGAGTAGAGTGGGAGGACAACGACCCTCGACCCGCTTGCTACACTCTCCTTAATACACCCCAGGATACCATTGGCCCTTAACTTCAAAGAGCGAGATGTTTACACTCCCAACATTTGACAGCAGACTGACAGTTTGAGGAAGACCAGCGATGGGCAGTAGGATCTAAAGTCTGCCAGTCATTTCAGAAAATGGCAAGTTGTCTCTCCCTGTATAAATCAAAACACAAGGATCCAAGGGATCCTTTCACTATGAAACAAAAGCTCAGGCCACAGCTTCTGTTATTGAATGAGAAGCTACAGCCATCTTTTCCTTTCTTTATTGATTTACGACAAAATTCCAGCAAAATGGAACACTGCTGCAGAGCATTGTACAGTTACTACCACTGGTGGCCAGAAACCACCTGTTGAAAATGTGATTATCTGAGCTGCTCTCAGTTTCTGGGGCTCAGCTTCATTGGAGTGTGGCTGAAGGATCTTGAAGGCATGTTAGGTGTGAAGTTTCCTCTTTTGTGTATCCAGCAAAGAAAGCTTGAGAAGATGCCAAGTTTGACCTTTTCTCAAATGTGGCAAGGCTGCAATCCCTAACAACAGACACTGAATGTTTAAAATAGGAATTATTCTTTCATTTTATCTAAAGAAGCATGGCCAGCAGGTCGATGGAGGGTATTCTGCCCCTCTATTCCCTTCTTGTGAGACCTCATCTGGAGTACTGCGTCCAGTTTTGGAATCCTCAACATAAGAAGGATTTGGAGCTGTAGGAACAGGTCCAGAAGAGGGCTACAAAGATGATCAGAGGGCTGCAGCACCTTCCCTACGAGGACAGGCTGAGAGAGTTGGGGTTGTTCAGCCTGGAGAAGAGAATACTCCGAGGAGACCTTATAGCAACCTTCCAGTACCTGGAGGAGCTACAAGAAAGCTGGAGAGGGACTGTTTACAAAGGCTTGTAGTGACAGGACAAGGGGCAATGGGTATAAACTGGAGAGGGGCAGATTTAGACTAGACATAAGGAGGAATTTCTTCACTGTGAGAGTGAAGGGTCACTGGCACAGGTTGCCCAGGGAAGCTGTGGCTGCCCCATCCCTGGAGGTGTTCAAGGCCAGGTTGGATGGGGCCTTGGGCAGCCTGGTCAGCCGGAGGTGTCCCTGCCCATCACAGGAAGGTTGGAACTGGATGATCTTTACAGTCCCTTCCAACCCAAACTATTTTATGATTCTATGATCATGAGCATAATGAATGGGTTTGAATTTGTCAGGGTAATCAATATTAAATCTGATTAACATGCAAATGTATTAAATTTAACAGATTAATTTATTCTCACTTCCCTCCAAACCTAGCCTTCTGGGACCAAGCCACTACATTCAACAACCCTTGGTGTAAAAGAACTCAAACCAAAATGGCTACAATTGGAGAAAAAAAGAGGTGTTTTCACTCTGCTTAAGAGGCCGGGAAATGGTTTTGGTCTTACCAAAACAGATATTACCAAAAACAGATATTCACAGTAACAGTTATTAGCTGACTTTCACAGACCAGAAAAGGTTAACCTTTTCAAAGGCAATTCAACACAGACTGCCAGAAACTTGACTGCAAGTGATACTAATTTTAAAATCTAATCTGTGAGAAGCTGTTTACTGGCTATCTGAACACAAGAGCAGAGAAAGATTAACTCACTATCAGTGCTCAAGGGTGATGTAGAACATCTGTGAAAATTTAAAAGGAAATTAGATTTAATCAGCAATGCCACAAGCTCAATAAGAAGACACAGAATGACCCCAAATTACTTAACAGAGGCACTTACTAAATGAAGATCCTTTTTATGTATGAAAAAATTAATAGTTATCTTCCAATTGTTTTTTCCTACAAGACAAATAACTTTAATTATTTGATAGAATTTTCTTCTACCTGGCAAAATGTTTGAGAGTTTTAGCAGCATAGCTGAACTCCCAGTTTGGAATAAATTTGTTTGAATTAGCCTTTAGGAGATCAAACACAATCAGAAAACAGGCACGTTTCTTGCACATTTATGCTGACAACCTGCTTTAGCCACAACTTGCTACAAAACATATTTCAGACGTAGGTGGTACATTCAGATACCGAAATTTAGAATGCTGTACTCTTCTTTTAGCCTGAGACAAACACAACAGTCCAAAACTCAGTGTTGTTACTACTGCAACAACGTGCCATGTACAAATTATGTTTTTCCTTTAAATAAAATGCCAGCAGCTGTCTATTCCTGTATATTTTATTGAAGACTGTTCTTCATATTTAAGCTTTGTGGGGCTGCAAATAAATTCAGCAGTATATAAAGGCACAACATAATAAAACAAAAGTCATAGGCTGGTAATTCTTATATATTATTTCTAAGAAAGCCAATTAAAAGCTTTCCACCTGAGACAACTACTCAAGACAATAACCTACTGAATTTAATGGAAGGAAGAAAAAGAGCCAAAATAAAACAAATATCTACAATGCTTTTAATTCCTCAAGCCTTACTGCCACCACCACGTGTATATATACATATATATATGTATTTTATGTATTTCTTTAAAACACTGACAGAAGTATATTGACACAAAGATTACTTTGAATATCTAGACAAATCAAAGACTTCTCTCTGTTTGAAAGAACTCATGAAGTTGTTAACCCTCCCTATTTCCACAGTATACTGATGTCTCTCCACATTAAACAAATGTATGTATTTTCTTCTTTAAGTAGGTGACAAAATAGAATTTCATTTTATTCTAGTTAAATACATTCCCTAATACAACATTTTGGAAGAATCGACATAGTTTACAAGTATGTCTGACTGAACAGGTTGACAAAATTATTATTGACTATGATAACGGACAGTATACATGATGATGAGACAATAAAGTGATCAAAACTGGCAGTAAGAAGACAAGGTTTAAAATTGCAAAGCTTCCATGAGGTATTAGGTAATGTGAAATACTTACAAGGCAAGCATCTTCCCTTCTGCCTCTTCTGCTTTGCCAGTCACTGCTAAGTATGTTCCAGGTAGCCTGCCTTACTAGTAACTACTAACACAAAATAGGTCAAGAACACGAATAAGAAGCAATAATAAAACGCAGGCTGGGAAATGATATTTCAGAAAAAAAAAATCTTACAACTCTAGTCACTATAATGTGACATATTATTTGGCTGTGACTAACTTCTTTTTTAAAAACTGTGCATTCTTTTACAGTAACAATTAGATGAACCAGTTATGTCTTTCTCTTTGCAAAGAATGCAGGATGAGCAAAGAACGGCAAAAAGAGTCTAAAGGGAAGAACAGAAAATCCAAACACTTGGTTTTGACCCTTGTATGAAGTTAGCAAATTTAATTCCAAACTAAAATTCTTGTACCTTATCACCAACCATGCTGACAGCTTGTTAGACCGAAACTACCCTTTTTTTGACTTGCAAAAGCAAGGTGAACAAGAACAATGAAGTTTAACGAAAAACAAAAATTCTCAACTACTGCACCTGCTCATAAATTCCACAGAATTTCCTCCCCTCCCACTGCTGTGTGAGACCCACACAATTAACAGGATAGACTACATGAGTCACATACTTACATGTGGGAAACTGGTAAGGCAAATACATACGGAATCATTAGCAAGCACAAAGTAAACACAGAAGAAAAATTAGAGGAAAAAATACATCTGCTAATCTTTCAACAAAACAAATCTTGAAGTTTTATAATAGTCTGTGAAACAGTCAAAGAAAGATGAGAGAAACAAGGAAACCAAATTGTTCTACACTTTTCAGTGGGAAAATACTGCCTGGAACATAGAGCACATTTGATTTAAACAAAGAACAAAACTCACCAACGAAGTTGTGGAATAAGCCCTAGGATAGAAACCTCTGAGCCATGGAGATTTTCTCCATAGTTCAACAGAGCTCCTAGGATTTAAGAACCGAAGCCACTTCTATATCTCTCTGAAGTAGCTTAATGAGGAAACTCTGAAGTTCTTCAATACCCTTGCTTTGTTTCAGATTTCCCTCCCCAAACCCTCAGCATACTATATAAATGGACTTGATTTACAACATGCAGAAACAAATGCTTTTTCCATGCTTTATTTAGTGGCATTTATAAACCTTCCTGAAAGAGAAACATGTACACATAGATTTCTCAGCAATTAAAGAAAAAATTCGCATTAAAAAGTTAATATCTGCTCAGAGGACAGTGAGCTCCATGAGCCCTTTTGTTATTTATAATATGCACATCACATAATTTTTAAAAACTATACATTTCCTTCTGCTTTGGCCCACCAAAAGGCAATTTTATTGTGAAGCAACTATATATCTTTAAATACACACAACTACCAGAACAAAGGAGACTGCACAGAAGTCATCTGATTTCAGCTTTCTTTATATTTGTTAAAGAAAAACAAGGTACCTATTCCAGTCCAGTTTAAATGAAGATGTACCTTTTTGAAATACCAAAGTGAAATGTTCTCAGCCAAGGTAATTTCAAATTTTCATTACATTTATTACATAAAACAGCATTTACTTTGGTATCCTATGTGTGGCTGCTATCTTTTCAGAAATTAAACTGCTGAATTAATCACACTGGAGCAAAATATTTTAAATAAAAATTCAATATAGTCATTCCACTTCCAAATTTACATAAGTCTTCCATGAAACATTAACATATTGGAGAAAAGGGACTGAAGCAGTTCTTAAGGTAAATACAATAATTAAAAAAACTTTGCTAAATTTCAAGGCAACAGAAGAAATTCACTATTCGACCTCTATGTAAATAAATGCAAAGATTTCTTGCATTTCTTCATTGATTCTGTACATGTATCGGTAATTAATTTTATTTAAATATAACTCTTACAACTTAATCCAATCTTAATGAAAATGAGAAGTTAAGGTTGACAGTTCTAATATAGAACTCACACAACATTTAACACTGACTAAACGAGGAATGGCATATAAAAATGTTTAGAAATTACATATTTTAAACTGAAGATGTTTTATCACAGATTCACTATGAAGATGAATTTTGCTAGATGACTTATCTTTTAGTATGGAACAATGTATCACAGCAAAATTTACAGAATTATTGACTTGGACCTTGGTCTTACAAAGACTTATTTACACATTTGAGATACATAAACATGTTCTTCCCTTTAAATTCTATACATGTGTTCAAGCTTTAAGCCTGCATTTGGATCTACAAAATCTTGGAAGATAAAAAGTCTCTGAAATGTACATCTTATACCATTAGAGTACAGTGTCCTTATATATGTGAAACTCTTTTGCTAAATCACCCACACTTCACCACATGGACACCTCTAGAAACGAAGAACTCACTGGCACAGCTAACTCCTTGGTGCTCATGGCTTTGACTGCTGAAAGCAGCCATTGCTCTGAGGGTTGGGAAGAGGAAGGGAGGAAGCAATCAAATAATTGTGCAAAAAACAATTAACATGCCTCAAATTGCCCCCAAGTGTGACCAATACTTTAAATAAGAGATACGTGTCCTAGTGGACATTGTAAATGTCATAAATTGTATGTGTGAACACTGCAGCTGCTCAATAATCACAATCCCATATGCTCACTGTTCTGTTCTTTGGAGTATCTGTCATTAATTGAACACCTCAAATAAGATAAATTTTGGCTGGAGATTTTTTTTTTTTTTTTTTTAAATTCTGGTTCTTGAAGGCCCATGGCCAACGGCAGATTGTTTTAATGGAAAAACAGATCTCAACACCAAAGAGTTAATGCTGTCTATGAATAACTGAAAAAACTTGATGTAAAACTAAGGTTTAAAAATCCTTCTATTTGTCTTGTGACAATCTAGCAACAAGATATATATTTTTTTCTCAGTTTAAGATTTAACCCACGCCCAAAATGAATGCTTATAATAAAGAAGGCAGTAACCCATGCCACCGTTAGTATTTCCAAAGCACTGGTTATTTCATAATGAAAAGCAAAGCAAGGTACAATTGCAAACAAGTATGTGACTTTTTACAGAAGGCCTCATTGTGGTGAATCATACACAGCATAGTGTTCTCATTTTCCGTAAAGTGCTAATATCATTATATTGATACAAGATCTATTGTTTTAGGAGGTCTTTCAGTACAGCACCAGCACTGGCATCAGGGGACACTGGCAGTGGTGTGAAAGTAGGCAACGCATCAGAAATAGGTTTCATAAGCAGATGTCCAGAACTACTAGCAGGTGTTATGAGAGGCACTGCTGCAGATCGAGGAGCTAGAAATGGATTTGTATCTGGTCTTCTGCTCGTTCCCAAGACTGCAGAATCTGAAATGTGAAAAAAATTTAACAAAAAAAAACCCCAAAAAACCAAAACCAAACCAAAAAAACCGCAAAACCCCAACAAAAAACCCAATTTGTTAGGAAGTGTTCATAGTTACTCAATTTTCCAGCATTTGTTCAAAAATGAGTTATAAAACTATTACTTTTGCAACATTACTCTTCTTGTCACATACTGTACACACTCTTAAAGATTTTCATCCCATCTATTTTCTCTTATCTTGGATATCATCTGCCACTGCTACTTCTGCTGAACAGTTTTTATGCCTATACCTCAGGCCACCAGTTGAAACTTCTCCAGGGCCAGGCCCAAAAAACCCCTTGTAAATAAAAATCACAGACAGCCCGTCACAAATTAGTTTTGACATTGAACTTAATGTTGGCTCAATCATTGAATTCTAACAAAAATTTAGTTTTAATAGAGAAAAGTATTAATGAATCATTTTTTTAATCTAACAACCAACTTTCCCCTCCTCATCTTCCCCTATCAAATCCTCACTCAGCTCCAGATGTAACCTGTTCTCAAGGTTCTTACAACAGACAAAGCAGAAAGTAAAATAACATTCTCATATTATATTAATTGTTTGGACAGGTGATTTTAGTCAGAGTTGCTTTTTTGTTTTTAAAAAAGGGGGGATTTTATCATGTAAATATTCTAATACTCATAAATGCATTTCTGTGTGGACATAATACTGTGTGGAAACGATACTGTCCAGTGCTTAAAAACTGCTACCACATGGTTTATTTCTAGAAACAAAAGACTTCAAGCAAACAATTAAAGGGATATATATAATGGATGTCTAGTTTTACAGGCCAGCATGTTAGCTCCTGAACTGATAAAAGGAACCAGGAATTTAGTTCTTTCACACAAGGAAAGTGGATTTTTTTTTTTGCCAAGTAAACAGGTACTTTCACCATTATATTACTGTTATACTACAAGCAAGAAGAGTAAAAAGAAAATTAATTCTAATTATTTTTTTAAATAAACCTAAATATTGCTTTCAGAGGTAAATTGGTATTTCACAGTAGACATTTATATTTTGAAACATCCAGCTACTTTAGACAAATAGAAAGAGGTTTTTAGCATAGCTGTCTCTCTGTAGATCTATATAAAACAGAGGGTTTTGCATTAGTGGGGTTTTCTTGGGTTTTTTTTTTTTAATAGTTTACATTAAAAGTTTCAATTAAAACAAGCTTCTAGAAATCAGCACGACTGTATTAATGTGAAATCTTACATGCATGTAAAAAATTTAGTAGAAACTGGATCAGTTAAACTGAAGGTTCACATCTTACATTACTGAGACAAAAGTGCATTCATTCCAACGTGAATAATATAAGCATAATTGTTCCCTGCCTTAGAAAAACTGAAGTTAACACTCATGCACAGCTTGGAGATTTCAAATCAGCCCAAATACTTCACTGCTTTTATTTCAGTCCTCTCTGAGCAAACAGGTTCTATAAACCAGAGATGCACTACAATGTTGGTTTTATTTGCATTCTTCACTCAGTGAGACCCATGCTGACCAACAGGGATGCTGAAAATCGGGACTGGGTTGACTGATATACCATCTAGAGCTGTCTGCACAGCTGCTGACAGGTGCTGTTAAAGCCCTTCTGTATCAAATGGAATTTGGTCCCCCTCATGTTCTGTATTGAGATTTTAGAAAGCGAGGTATAGAAGCAGTGGGGAGGAGGGTGGGAGAACAAGAAAAGAAAAAGAGAGAGAAGAAAAAGTAGGAAATCAGGAGGAGGCAAGAAATCAAATTCATAGTTCATAAGTGAGGAAACAGACTCGCTGAAACCCCCTTGAAAATTCTACCTTTAGTTATTTATGTTCTATGTAAAGATTCAAAGTCTCCTTCAAATTTTACCTTGCATTTGACTGTTGGATGGAGTACTGCTAGTTTTACCAGTTCCTGCTGCTCCTAAAGGTGTCATATCATGAACAGAGAGCTTGGGTGGAGGAAGGCTTGGGCGAGATTCTGTTTCTAGGAATTTCACAAACAGTTCTGAAAAAGACTACAAGAGGCTCCTAGTTATTATATTTCACTGATGATCTGATGAAAGTTAAAAATACACCTACATAAAGCAAAAAGCTGTTAATAGCCTCTAAAGAGTCTTCAAAGAATTATGTACTGGTACTTGTAGTAAGAAATCCTTAGTGATGGCAGTGAAACTTATTTTCCAATTACAATTTTTCTATTGTCTTACTGAGTGGTATTTGTAAGAAATCAACAAACTCTAAAGATAACACACATTTCCACCATGGTTCTATTATTGATTTAAGCCAATTGTTTAAAGAATCCCATGCTACTACTGACATTAGTCTTTTCTGTGTCCATGCTCAAGCAAATCCCTCCTCTAGAAACACACAGAACTTACATAATTTCTCTTAAAACCAACTGCTTGCTTTATTTGAAAAAAAAAGCCTTGAATAAAGGAAGCACCGAATGATTAAAGTGTAAGTAGCATCACAAGATAAAATTTTGCTTAGTAAAGCCTGTACTATACATTCAAAAGCATTTCTCCTCTTTTACATCTGTAGTTAATCAGATCACAATCCTCTGGAGGCCTAAGCACCTGAATTATTTTAGTAGGCAAAAACCCATCCCCACACTTTAATACAATTCACAGAAATCAATTGTCAACATACTTTGCTAGCTCATGAAGGAAAAAAACCCAAAGTTAATCTAAAAAGCCCAAGCCCTCAGTGCTCTGTCCTTGAGTGTATTTTTTACTGGAATGCAAAATGGAAAGTTCCATAGGTTAACTGCTCCCACGGACCATGCTGTGACAACTGTTGCTTTAAAGTATTTTAAAGCTTAAAATATCAACTTTATATGCTGTACGTAAAAGGCACTAGCTGCAGCAGCTGAGAAAGCTTTTCAAACGAAATCTAAAGGACATATGGGAACAGAGCCATCAAAATACAACATCAAGATATTCTATACTGTTGAGTATTGCAGAATTCCAGACTCCACATGTGTTTAACTTCCAAACTGTCAGTTTGCAAGATCAAGTCCAAACTGTAAGAAGTCAGTGATCCCAGTAACCAGTGAAATAGTAACTGGATTCCTATATTAGCCCAAAACTTACTCTTGTATAACTTTCATCAATGCCTACATATGTTTTAGTGCAGAAAAAAAACTTGGGATCGAAGCAGTTGGACAAAACAAATAATAAAAGATACAGTAGTATTAGTAAATGAAGCTCCATATACTGATGAACCAAGCATCTGTATTGATATGCAACAGCCCCATTTTTTTTCCACTCAAGCATAGAGAATGCATGATTTATTCTTACACTATTAAAAATGTTCTGATGAGTTGGCCTCAAAGGCGTATTAGGGACACTCTTTGACCCAGCTCCTCCACCAAGCCAGCCAGTCACCCATCTTGTAACTCCTCTTTGATCTTCAGATAATAACTAGAAAGTATTGGGGAAAAAAAAGTTAGGAAACCAAAAGCAGTAGATAAAAAACTGCAACATTGTACTGATTACTTTTATTATCTGGGAATCCTACAAATAAAACAAATTTATTACTGTCAAAACCTTATTCTGTGTCTCCAAAGACTGGCGGTCTAAAAACCTGGCTCTTTATTTAAAAATATTAGCCCTACACTCTTCACAATACCTCGTGGTGCATATAAAACTGGCTTACTTTTCTGCGACTGACATATTACAGGCAACAGCATAAAGTTAAATACCTTCCTTTCTGCATTAGCACCTCTTAGCAAAATGAGATCCATTGAATTAAAATAAAGTTATTGAAAGATTCCATTAAGACCAGCATGTCTCACATTAAAAAAAAATATTTGCATGAGAGAACAAAACATATACCTTCCCCAGAAGAAGTGCAGAGACAGTCACATTTAGTTTAGCAGCAAGTCATTCTATTTTCAGGTAAGAATACCACAAATAAAAAGTCAAGTTTTCTGTAAAGTATTACCTGATCAAGTTCTTCCTTTTTTATTCCCAAGATGCTTCCCATTAACCTTAACACCTCAGGACGTTTATTTTTTGGAGTATGAAAATGTCCAACAAAAAGATTTCTCATCAGGACCCTGCAGAACAAAGGAAGCCTGTTATTCAAGCTTCTCTTCTGTAATAGTTGATACTGTAATACCGTTCATTCCTCCTTGCTTAATTTGCAATAATCCAAGCAAACAAATCTAATACAAGGGACTAAAAGGGTACATCACCGATTTCCTCCCCTTACAAGTTATAATATTTCTTGTATAGCAATTGTAAATTTGGACAGTATTAGAACTATTGTATGCAGTAAGGTGAAACTGAATTGTACATGACTAAGCTTTGATGCAAGTACTAAAATCAGGGAAAACGTTTATTGTAAGATCTTGACTCAGGAGAGTATTTAAACAGATAATTACAGTGCAGTCCCAAATCAAGACGTTAAGGATGGGGACAGGGGAACCCATTTGCTATCCCCATTTCAGATCTAACAGTAAAGAGAAAAAAAAGAAAAAAGATGAAGGCAAAGAGATTTACACAACACCCAGGTGATGCCAGCTACATGAGAGGTGGTGTTCACACCTTAGACATTATAACAGATATTCATTAATAACTTTTATCTCCACTAGCAGAGCCCAGGCTGCTGAAGTGCACTTCTATTTAAGAAACACATCAGTAATCCAAATTTACATACAAATTGGTTTTACTAATCAAAATTACTATTTACAACAACCAAGCAATTGAAAAATGTCAAAATAATCAAAGTAAAATTACAAGATCACATACAGAAGTCCAGTTATACACTAGTCTTGCAACTGTGTTAGTAACATACAAGTATTGTAAAGAACGAAAACCAAAAATTTATACCCAGTCTTCCACTAAAGACTTACTTGTCAACTTTTCCTTCTGTGCTGTTCATAAGATTCATTAGTTTATTTTGTACATCTTCTAACATTTCTCTTCTGATCTCACCTGTAAAATGTTATGTCACAGCAAATAAAAATTGAAACTTTGCTGCAAAATTTATTAGTGAGACACATGTATTAAAACAGAAATATGTTAATCTTGTTATGGTGCTTTTTAGGGAAAAAAAGCAAAATCTATTTGATTTTTTTATAGAAAAAAGTGCCAACTTAACAAGTGACTGCTATTAGAAACCATAAGTGATTATTTGAAACCAATGCATGCCACAGCTACGCTGACACAAGATGCTTCTCAATTAACCTGCACAGAGCTTTCCCACACAGACATCAAAGAGCTAAGCTGTGAAATGGGTACAACCTAGTAAGTCCAGTTCAAATACTCCACATCTTTATATAAACATTTTACTTAACAAATATGAATTTTAGAGAGCACAGAATAGAACAAAATAACTAGTGTCATGCTGGGTAAGTTCTTACTCAAGGAACATACGGATTAAGCTCCTTATTCAAAATAAGTTAAAAAATCCAAACAAAATAATATATATTACACAACAATATATCTTTTAACAACTACATGCACATGCACTGAAATCCATTCCAATAACGTGACTGCGCTTCAGCACTCATCTCTCAAAACACCAGGATAAGGCTCAGGAGAACTAATCCATGGTTTCAGCTTACTCAACATTATGCTACTTTGTCAATGTGGTTAAATAGGACCCCAACACTTGGAGGAAAACATTTGCAATATAATTATGGAGCAATAACAGTTGTAGGAGCATGGAAGCTGCATTGGTTTTGGGTCTCCACAGAGTAAAATGGAATTTAAAAAGTTAAAAACTAATGCCACAAAAAGAAAAACAAACAGCATCTGAAAACAAGCGTAAAGTAAATCTCATGCTGTTGCTATTGCTCTACAAAGCAAGATGTTTGTGTTTCCTTTCCAATTTTTAGCCACATAATGAATTTTAAAGCAAATGTATTAATACTTTAAATGAAACACTGTTTTCTGTTTTTTCTTGGCAAAAAGATTTTATATCAAGGAGGATCAACTTTTTAGGACAGCTACACAGACATATTCTATCCACAGTGAGTATGCAATTCTATCATTAAACATTTTTTAATGGAATATTTCCTTCTAAAATAGACTCTTACAGCAGAAAAGGACTTAAAGCATGCACTTAATGCGTATGAAAAGACAGAATTACAAAAAAGACATAAGCCAAAATCCAGCATGGACTGCTGTGAACCAGACATTTACAACAGTCTCCAATAATTTGTTAACCATTTATGGCAATCCAGAAAACTGCATCTGGTACTTCTTATGCTTTTCCATTAAAATCACTTCTCCTGCCAAAAAAATCCATAAAGAAATCCTTCAAAAGATTTGGCCAACAAAACTGTGTCTGGGAATGTATCTGGCCAATTTTCAATAAGACATTATACGGTCTTTTGTGTAAATAGAGAAAATGGAGTGGTCTCTTTTTTTTTCCTCCAATAAAAATTTTGATTTACTCTACAACAACATTAAAGTGCTGTTTCCTCTATGCAACAATCCTTTTTCAATTTTTCAAAAAAGTAAATCACTGCCAATACAACATATCTTGATAAAATACAGTTTTCTTTCAAATCTCAAGCCCCTCTTGTTTTCCCACACAAAGACTTGCAACAAAAATTAACCAGTAGTTAAGAGATCCCCAGAGAGAGAATGGCATATCTGCCTATGTCAAAGCAAATTTCAATGCAGGGTGTTTGAAAACTTCTGTTGTGAATGTCTGTAGCCAGAGATACACATCAGTCAAATGAAAAAAAAAAAAAAAGAAACAAAACAAACAGTATTCATTTGTACATTCATGTATCAGCTTGAAATTTATTTTAGCCTGCAATATTCATATGTGAACTCAGGGAGCACTCCTACAAGGCCCACTTGGCTGCCAAATCGCACATAGACACAACTAAATTTTACTAAGTACACATTCAATCATGTAATGGAAAAGTTGTAACATTTTCATAGAGTTCTTGCTGAAATTGTGAAGACTTTCAAATGACTTCTCACACCACCTATCTGTTCATAAGCAGTATGCCTTAAGAAAATAGTATTTATTTCAAGAGGAAGACAAATATAATTTAAAAATTAATAGTAGTAATAATAATTCATAGTTATAATTAGTTGTATATGTTCAAAGTAAGTAACCACTGCATCTAGCAGAGATGATGTTCCAGGTCTTCCTGCAGCAAGCCTTAATTAACAGCATTAACCCCCAAATTTCCCACAAACACGGGGTGGAAAAAAACAAAGTGAGAGCTGTCAAGTAACTACAGAGACTGAGCAAATCTCTGCTCTTCAAGTTCCCTTTTTAGGGCCGCTTCAAGGACCAATCACAAGTTTTCCTCTGATTTTAGATTTATCTCGTGCTCAGTTAAAGCCTGGCTATAACAGAGGATACTACAGTAACAGCAAAATATGGTGACCCACAGAAATAAAGACGGAAAGAGAAAGTAGGACTCAGTTGGGAAAATAGAGGAGGAAAAGATAGATGAAGACAAAAAAAAGCCTAATACTCCCTCAGCAGTCAGTATTGTTAATAAGTTCTCTCATATCAGAGCTGTTGTGCAACTAGACACAGAGAAGTAACTTTCCCTCTTAGTTCAATGACACGTTGCAGACAAAAGTTCATGTCAGGGCTGAGGTGCAAGTACAGAAATCTAGCAAAATTATTACTAGTCCTAAGGCATGCTCTAGGTCATGTTATGCCTCCTTTCTCATGAAAACTAAAAAAGTGACCTTATGTTAATCATACAGCTATTCAGTCACCTCCAAGTAAGTCTCTGAGCTTTTAAGTCTTACTGATGTTTGATATTCAAATATATTGTACAGAAGATACCTTTAATTTTTTCCATTTGATTAGACTAACCAGCACCAGACCATAAAATAGAACTACATTGAAACTACATCAGATTTCAGTATAAGGCTGTTCTGTCCTTTTAGGCTTTCCTACAGTTTTAACACTAGATGCATTTACGAAAGAGCAGGACATGCACCTCTTACAGAATTCATGTTCCAGTGACGTGAGAAAGAACAAACAAAACCCAATCTCAAAGCACATCCCAAAGCATTCACAGAATCAAAAAAATCAAGGAAACCTTCATGTTGGAAGGGACATCTAGACTATCCACTCCAATCCCTCTCCTCAAGCAGAGTCATCTACAGCAGACTGCCCTGGATAATGGCCAATTGCATTTTGAATATCTCCACGGATGGACACTCCATGTCTCTGAGCAACCTATTCCAGTGTTTGACGACCCGCACCATAAATATTCTTCCTTTTCAGATTCCTCTACCATCTGGCCAAGTTTTGTCTTTAAAACCAAAGTAGTGACATTCATCAAATATTAGAGTACTTAATCTGAGAATAACATATGAAAGGCATCTTTCTAAACATGAGCAGTCAGAAAGCTTATGTGAAATGAAATCTAGAAATACAATCTAAAGATGTGTCTAAGATATTCCACATAATCTCTTTTAGACAGTCTGACATCTAATCTGTGCAAGAGCTGCTCCCTATACATCTCTTACCAAATGCACACTCTGTTTCTCTAACGTGCTGTATCCCCATTTCTGTGTCAAGTATGGCAGTTAGATACTTTGGAAAAATCAACATTTGGTGTTTCACAAACTTTTTAACAAGACAATCACAGAGCTAAATCAAGGGCTTTGGTATTTACAGGAAAGAGATCCCCAACCAACTACTGCAGAACTTTCTCTTGAGAAAGACCTCTAACAAGAGGTAAACAAACTTTTTTCCAATTTGCTTTATTAACAAAGAAGTCCTCAAAAGGTGGCATAGAATTATACTCTTTTCCTCACAGGAGATGAACTTTGCTAAGTTTATAGAAATACTGCATTGTCTCCTCAGCTGCTTGGAATGTTTTAAGCAGAGATTGAAAAAAAAAACCAAAACCACAAACGTAGTTACCTTCTTTCTTAAGCTCTTCAATCTGCTCCTCTTTGATATCAAGCTGCTCAGTAAGCCTTGATGCTGCATCCAGTGCAGCATTTGCATCTTCTAAATTTTCCTGAACAGAGGGCAGGAAAGGGACAAAAAGACAAGCAAGTTCGCTATCAGTTACGCTAATACAACACAGATCAAATATAACAGATGCAGAGACTAAAATCACTTGTTCTTTAGAATAACCGAGCTGGAAGCATCCTCAGAAAAATGGATGGTTAGCAGGGGAATGCCACTTTGCTGACCTTTTAGTGCCCCCTCTCTTCCAAGGAAGAGAGGATAATTACATAACTTGATGCATTCTTAGACAGTAACACTTAATACAGCTGTTAAAACCAAAAAATACAGTCAAGAACTCACATTCAGATTCATAGGGCTCAATTTTGTTATTTAGCCCACCTGCAGTGATGCAACTCTTTCTTCCAAGGTTTCTGCTTTTTTCCTCCATTCTGTGGCCTGCTTTTGGTGTTTCTCCAGTTCGGCTGAATACATAGCTTTTTCTTCTAAATGGTTAAAAACACAAAGCAACAAAAACCAGTCTTGATTCATCACACCTAACATTGAGATACACAATTGCAAACCCTCAGCATTATCATATCAGACATTTATGAAGTAGAAGGGGAATTCAAATTTCATAAATGGGATATTGAGCCATCACTTTTCATGAGGCCAGAACTGTTTTTATAAGGTTTTTAAAAAGATAACACATTGTGAAGTTTAAACTACCAAAAAGGAAACCAAGTAACTAATATTTTAAAAGCACCAAAGTACAGTAAATATCCTAATCGAAAAACGTTTGTTGGAAGCTTCACTATTTGTTGACAAACTCACCCTGTTGGAATTGCTCTAGTACCATCTGCAGGTTGGCCAGTGACAGTGCATATTGCTTCACTTGGTCCTGTGAGATGGTGAGCTGCAGTACAGTCTCATCTCTCTGCTTTGTAACCAGGTTTAATTGCTCTTGCAAAGACTCAACTTGCAGACTAGCTTGATGACTTAATGAAAATGAAATACATTATTTATGAAGACAATAACAGAAGTTATCACAGAGCACATGAAACCCCAGCAAAAATAGCCTACTTTTAATCTTTATAAATCTATAATCAATTTATAGAGATGAAGGCAATAATAACCTTTGTTGTTCATTATTGTAACAGCATGTTTACCAAAAAAAGAATCTGTATCTTGCTAATTGTCTCCTTCAATATGAATCAACAGGTCTTTCTACCAATTTTCACTTTTAAATTAAGTCTCCAAGGGCTCAGTACATCTTGCTTCACAATGACCAGTGAACGCCTCATTTAACTTTCTATTGTGCAAAAGCTTCATGAACCTCGTTTACTTCTCTGCATGTCTTTTTGCAGCTTGCATAGCAGGTGGGAAACAGGCAGTGTTTCTTGAAAGATACTTGAGAAGTTTGATGAAGAGAATTAAGAAAAATTCTGATGAAAAATTTTTATACAAACTTCTCCCAACTTTTGTACTTTTTCCACAACTTCTAACAGCAAATTCTGTTCAACATGGAAATCTCTTTGCTGAGAACATTAAGAGCAGAATCCACCTTTGGCACTTAAAGAAAAAAACAAATACTGCAGTTACATACATATTTTTTGATTAAAATAATTCCTCATTTGGACAACTCTAATAAGATGAAAAAAGAATTCTTTTGGTCAAAGTAATCAACATTCCTTTAAATGAAACAATATTAAAGTAGTTAAGATAGGCATTGAGTAACTTTAATACTTGCATTTTCATTTTCAGGCTGAATATGGGGTTATGGCAAATAACTAAAAAAAACCAACCAAAACTCAATTGGCTTCATCTTCCCAGATTCTGCTAGCCATGAGAACCCCAATGCATTTTGCTTTATATATATATATGCTACGAAGAAAATGCTTACAGCAGTGTATACTTTCCTTGGTATCAGATACAAAGTAAGGATGGGTACTTGTCTCAAAAGCAATTCACAAAGCTTGACGGTCACACATACACTCAAGTGTATAAGACTCACTCAAACTGCATGAAGCCTTGACTTACAAGTAAATTAAGTCCATCTTTTTTAATTTGACAGATAACTAAATTGATGGCTTAAGAGATTTTTGTTGTTTCTAGTTCTAAGCACTATCAAAGATGGGGTATTTCAATACTTGCTACTAAAAGAACAAATACCTCTTCTACGTTCTCAACAGCAGCCAAGTATGCTTTAAATCACCTTCCCTATTTAGAGTAACAGAAGTTCACAATTACTTCTTTTCCTGAGAGCTTAGCATGTTATAAAATAGCAATTCAGTAAAATGAAGCCATCAGCACCAGTGTAGCTAACTGTGATACTTACAGCCGCTGCCACTGCTGAATAAATTAAAAGACTACCTGGCATTCTCCACTGCAGTAGATGAGGACACGAGTTTTTCTTCCAAAATTAAAACTTTCTTTCTTAGCTTGACCTCTCTGTCTTCTGCAGCTAAAGCTTCTCGCGTGTAGGAGTCCTCCATTTCTAAAAGGTGATTACGTAACCTCTCCAGCTCCTGATTCAGTCGCTGCTCCTTCTCACGCAAATGCTGTATCTGTGTAGAACATACCTTAAGTTGCTCATTCTACCACCTTTCACAAAAATAATTTAAGCAAACAAAACATGGCCATTGAAGCACATTGCATATGTATTAATTAAATGCTTTTTAGAAGTGATTGCTATCAAACATAATCCAGAAAATACTACAGATGCAACTTCTTATTTTTTTTATTTTCTTTCTTGTAACTGTAAATTATTTGATGGTGTACCTCACTCTGCTGGGCACTGCTCTCCATTTGCTTCTGTTTGAGTGCTACCATGACTTGGTCTCTCTCTTGCTGAAAAGTAACAGCCTTTTCCTGCATTGACCTAACTTCATTTAACAGTTGGTTCAGTTCTCCTGTCTTGCCCTGTTGAAGACATAAACAAGCACTTAAAACATGGAAAATAGTTTTATCAAAGGAGACAGTGTCTTTGTCCAGAAGATTGTAAAGACAATGCTGATATAACAAGGAAAAGGACAGGACATCGTAGCCCTACAGCACAGAAAATATTATTTTGAAATTATTTCACTCAAACGTTACAAGCCAAAGTAAAAGTCATTGCTAAAAGGCACTGTACAGATGTGTTGTCTTAACTGACTGCTGTGAACAGATCCCAGCTTATCTTTAGATGACAGATATATATTATGTCCATAGTGTCTCAGATACTTAGATACATGAAGATTTTGGGTTTCCCACAGTGTTTGGAATCTACTCTCTGTGACACCCATTTATGAAGCCATGCACATGTGAAGCATCAGCCTAAATAGGTCAACTTGTCTGAACTTAAGACGACTAACTACATGAAGGAACCTTTAAAAACAAACCACAAGGTGACCTCACTCTCAAAGAGTGGACTTCAACGAATCACAGCAATGTCTGTCATGTTTTCAGATGTCGAATTTCAGTGAATAATATTCCCCCATGCAATTTACTATAACTTTACATTAACATATAAACAAGTGAGAGCACATCAGTTACACAGAATTGGCATGTATACGTGAATGTATTTTCAGTTATTTGAAACTTTTCAGCATGCTCTTCACCTTTTGTCTCACACATTTTTTCTAAAGCAGGTACTTTTATTGAATATGTTGGATAAAAGTAAACCAATATTTTTATTACTAATACTTATGAGCTTCAATTACTTGTTTTTATGTATCAAACTAAATATAGTAAAATTCTATTTGTTACCTTCGGAAACACACACAAAATATAAAACTGTTTCAATACTATTTTTGCTAGTTCTCCATGGCGAACACAAAGCATGTAACAGGAACTTCTCCAATTTGCGCAAGGAAAACATCTAGACAAATGTTTCATGTTTGTGAAACTGAAAGCCTAAGCCACCAATGACCGAAAGTCTGCAGACCAAAGATGTGCAACACAGAGAACTTAGCCAGACAGTGCAGATTTCCATGAATTAGAATAAAATAAACCAAAACAAATAACAAAATAGTAAGAATGTAAATGTATAAAGCATTAGTATATTTTATACGGGCATGACCGATGAACATAAGTTCTAATGGTAATTCAAAGCTATTTTTCACAACATAACTGTATTTGGAGACAATAAAACTTCTCATTGTAATTCTGTATTTCTTCACTACAGAATATGGAAACCTCTACTATGAGCAAATAGAGCTAAATATCTGTCCTAAGTCAAACTTCCATGAAAAAAAATTAAAAAATCATAGTTTTTCATGTATATTATGTCAAAGTTTAGATTTCCAAATAATAAATTTAAAAGGACACATATTGTTAAATGTTATTAACATTTGGCTTTTCCAAATATATTACATCACGGATTTAAAAATTCTTCAAAGAGATGTGAGAGTGCCAAGACACTGGCACAAGTTGCCCAGGGAAGCTGTGGATGCCCCATCATTTGAAGCATTCAAGGCCAGGTTGGATGGGGCCTTGGGCAGCCTGATCTAGTCAGAGGTGTCTCTGCCCATGGCAGGGGAGTTGGAACCAAATGATCTTTAAGGTCCCTTCCAACCCAAACCATTCTATGATTCTATGAATTGGGTTTTTATATTTATAGTAGGGGAAAAAATTATGTCAAGTTACTCAACTATGGTTTCCATAAATAGCACCCTCTGATAATGGGCAATGCTTGTAACTTTTGAAAATAAAAAGGGAAGCTAAAGACATCAGGGAGAATAAGAACAGCATGCATGGAGGGGGATAAGTGTAAGAGGAGATTGAAGAATGGTGACCAGAACCACCAAGACAAAGAGAATGTGGGCCTGGGCAGTGCAGAGGATAGAACGAAAGAAAGAAAATTCATCTGTTTGGAATTAATTATCAGAAAAGACTGCCCGCTGGGACATATACACTGCCTTCAAAGCAAACAAAAAAAAATCTACATCCGGGAGTTCTCCCGTCAAGTGTTTGTCCAAACTACAGAAAGATTTCTGCGCTGTATTTAACGCTTGTTTCTCGAAGAGGATATTCACACATTACTTTGTTAACTCCAGCAGCAGCAGCTCATACAACACCCTTTTGATCTGTCTGTCAATGATGCCACATAATTCTTTGCTCTTTTAAAAATGATTCTTCATCAAATTATATCACTGCAACTTTTCTCTGAAAATATGCTATCAATTTTTCTCAAAAAAATCTGTCTAATTGTAGAGAAGAAACTATTACTGTAGCTTATGCAATCTTTTTTTTTTTCTTTTTTTTTTTTTTTTGCAGTGGAGTTTCTCCAGCCATAAAAGCAAGATACATAAATCCATTCATCTCACTGGAATGTTGCAAAGCAATCACATTGGAATGACAAACACTAGAGGAAAGCAAACTGGAAAACTAGTCCTGTTGGACAACTTTGCAGTGGCCTGAGCACCACAGAGTAAAAATAATACAGGGCACTTAATGAACAACAGAGCCAAAGCAAAATATTAAGCAACTATTCAGAAATGGACAACTCCCAGAGAAATGAAAAAATGTAATTTGTGACTGCCCAATTAACAGGTAATGTTAAAAGACAGCAGGTCAGTGTTTTAAAACTTTTTAACTTCACTGGGGGAGGAATTTTACTGTAGTGTAATGCAGTAAGGTGTCACAAACAGATTTCAGGCAATGCATCTGATGGCTACATATACAAAAAAAACCATCGTCATGTGACTGATTTTAAAACAGATCCATAAATTCGAATGCACATACCTGTTCTTTTTCTTTCAACAACTTCTCAAAAGCAAGAGCTTTTTCTTTCATTGAGTGAGACTCAAACTCTTTCTCTTTCAACATCATTGAAAATTGCATATTGGTCTCCTGAAGTGCTCGGAATTCTGTTTCTTTTTCCCTACACCCTGCAACTATATTTTCATTTTCTTCTTTCAGTCTTTGAATATCCATTTCTAAAATTAAATTTCTTTCTTTAAGATTAGTCACAGCTTGTTTCAAAACCTCATTTTCATTTTCTTTGTTACTAAGATTTTCACTCACAGAAAGTAACTGATCGCTTTTTGATTTAATTAAAATGTCTTTTTCCCTAAGTAATTTCTGTAAAATATCATGCTTTTCTTTGATCTGCCTCAACTCTGACTCGGTTCCTTCTTGATTCTTCCTTTCAATTTCTGATGCTGTGGCCACAGAGTCAGATAACCGTTGATTGTTTTCCTGAAGGGTCCGAATAGTTGAATCACTTTCTTGTAACTTTTTTTTCAGTTGTTCCAACTCCTTTTGAAGGATTTTGGACTCATCACTAAGTATTTCGGGAGCATTGTATTGAATGCCTGAAAGCTGTGAAACAGGGGAAGCCGTTGCCAGAGATGGTGTTACTAAATCAAGTTTACTCAGGAGAAGATCTTTGGTGTTATGAAGCTGTCCTATGCTGTGTTGAACTTGTGCTAATTCCTGACTGAAACTTTCCAGCTTTTTCTCATTCTGTTCGTAACTCTGAATCAAGCCATTATAATCTACCTGCAACTTTGAATTACTATCGCTTTCAACTGAAATTTGTGCTTGAAGCTTTTGTAACTCTTCTTGGAGGTGAGCTGACTCATGCTGCATGTTCTGAACCGTGGTTATTACTTGTTGCTTCCACTCTTCCATCTTCTTTACTTGCTGTTTTAGTTTATCACGTTCTTGTAGAAGTTCCTCAAACTGGTTACTGTTAACACCTCCTGACCCATTATCGGTCCCTGTACTGGATGTCTGCAAGACAGTCAATAAGGTCTGGCATTTTTGACTTAGAGCATCTATTTCAATATCTTTTTCTCGAATGATACGGGACAAATTCTGAATAGTTTCTCTAGACATGTCCTGACTGCTGTTTTCAGATCTATTAGATAACTTTTGATTCTCCTCTTGCAACCTTACCAAAGCTGCTTCTTTAGCAGCAACCATATCCATGATGTTACGATACTCTGTTTTTAACTGACTGTTTTCTCTTGTCTTTTCACTTAGAACTGCTAATACTTGCTCTCTTTCTATAACATAAGCCTGCAGCTGCTGCTGAAGACAGAGAACATCCTGCCTATAGGAAGTTGAGGAAACTCTAGCATTGAGTGCTTGTATTTCTAAATCTTTCTCTTGAATGATCCGGGTAAGTTTGCCAACTTCATCCTTAGATAACTGATCAATTTGCTGACTTAGAGAAACATTCTTTTCATTTAGAAGCTTAATCTCCATCTCTCTTTCTTTGATACCTTTTACTAGTCTTTTAATTTCAGCTTTAGATAAGTCATGTTTTTCATTTCCATTCTCTCTATTTAGACCCTGAACCTTGGTTTCCTGAAAAAGATCAGATGAATCGGTCTGAATAATCTGTCTCTCTTCGTGCAACTGAGTTTTGATTTGTTCAATTGTTTTCTGCAAATTTTTTATTTCCTCATCTTTCTCTAAAGACAGTCTTTCATGTGTAACATTCATTTGCTCACACTGAAATCTAGACTCATCTATCTCTTTTCTTTGCTCCTGCAAAGACTGCTGAAGTTGCACTGTTGTTTGATTCTGATCTTTTATTGTTTTTTTGAGAACTTCTATTTCTTCTTCAAGATTATTCTTTATCACTTTTAACTGTGTTACCTCACTTTCAAGTTCAATAATAATATCTAGAGTTTTAGGCTCAACCACAGGTGTAGATCTACTTTGCTGATCCTTAAGGCGTTCAATTTCTTCTTTCAAATGATTATTTTCTTCCTTCATGACTGCAAGACTTCTGTCTTTCTCCTCCAAGTTCTGTTTTAAGACATCCTGCCTTTTTGAAACCTTCATATGTTCTTCAAGCTCCTGCTTCACCTGTAAGGCTTGATTTTTAAATTTTTCAATAAATACCTCTTTTTCTTTTATGAGTTCTGTCAACTGCTTTTGTCCTCCTAAGCTGTTAGTCAACATCTCTTTAGTTTCTTGATGGTCAATTTCCATCTGCTCAACACTCCTTTTCAGTTCATCAATCTTAAAGTCTTTCTCTTGGTTAAGTTTAACAAGGCGCTCATGTTCAAGCTGCAAGGCAGTGGTATCCATACTACGTGCATTTGATAATTCCTCAATAGTTTGCTCATACTTATACGCTTGTTCCAACAGCCTCTTTTCTGTCTGGTTTAATTCACTCTCTAACTGCCTTTTTTCCATTTTCAAAGCCTCCACAACAGTGTCTTTTTCCAAGTAAACTTTATTTTTCTCAGAAATGACATCACTTAACTCCTGTTTTAGTTCTTCGATGGCAGCTATTAGTTTTCCATTCTCTGTTCTGAGATCAGACAGAGATTTCTCCAACTGTTCATTTATTTGTTTGTTTTGTGAAATGTCATTCTGCAATTCTGCAATTTCTACTTCTCTTTCTTCCAGAATCAGATCTTGACAAGAGTACTTAGATTCATGATTATTTTTTTCTGTTAACCTGCTCGAGGAAAGTTCCTCCTCTTTTTCTTTTAGTCTCTGTTGCAATTCTCTGATTTCTTTTTTATGATGCAAATTAAAGTCCTGGGCTTTCCTTAATTGTTCCTGAATATCTTTAATATTCTCTTGAAGCTGCTGCTTACTTATATGCAAATCATTAAGTGCATATGAACACTGGCTTAGTTTTTCTTTCTGAATATCCAACTCCTTAATAGCTTCCATCTTCTCAATTTCCAGTTCTGATACTTTCTTTCTTTCAACATCTATGTCAAATTTCAGCTGTTTGATCAGGCCATCGGTTTCAGTGTGTTGTTTTGACAACTGCTCTTTCAGTGTAATCATATGCTGAAATGAACACAAACAAGAAGTCATTGAGAGGAGAACCAGCCAAACTACGCATGCATTTCATTCATTTTCATTCTCCAAACAATAAAAAAAATTGAGAGGAAACAAAAACGTTTCCTATTTGCCAACACAGGTTGGCAGTTAGGAACAACTAGTCAATGCTAAATTAATTAAAACTAAATATCGAATAGATTACATCCACTAAAAACAAGAACATCACCTTCCCCCAAATAACTTAACTACATAAAAATCAAGGAACAAAAAGAGAACTACCTAAGAAAAAGAGGTGCCAGAATTTGTCAGGGCAGTTGGAATGGGTACGCAGCAATTTGCCTTGCAACTATATGTTTAAAGGTCAAGTATATCAGAACAGTGACAAAGACATCACTCCATTTCGATTACATAGAATTGGTGACCATCTTACTCCACAAATGCTGCTTTTATAAAGAGCTTGTAGTAAAGTAACATAATTATACAACATAATTAAAAATAATGAAAGGAAAAGGAAAAAAAATTTTAAAAAATCGTTCACATTACGCACACTGTCATAAGACAGAGGTCAAAATATTAGCAGGATAAAAACCATCAAAAGTCTCCCAAGGAAAAAAAAAATCAGTATTTAATTGGACTTTGAAAAGTGACATCCCTTATAGATAACTGACATGCCATATCATTTCTTTGTCCATGACAGGTGTGTTTCTTGCACTTCAGAATTTTGCACTGAAACAACAGATATAGACAAAAACTGGTACCAACATTCTTTTTAAGCCTCAGAGCATAACTTATATTTCCCTGCTATGTTACGAGATCAATTTAAAAGATAAACATACACACACCAATCTAAACACTTAATTCAGTGGTTTAATAATTAGTTGTAATATTTATTACCTGAGTAGCTTCTTGATTCTGCTTGTCTAATTCTTCCAACTCTGCTATTAATGTTTCTCTTTCAGCAATACTTTCATTTAATTCATGTTCTTTCATTTCCAAATCATGTCTTAACTGACTTAATTCTGAATTCTGATCTTCGGTACACACAGGAGGAACATTCTCATTTTTATGCTGCGCACTTGTCAGCTCCTTCTCAAGTCTCCCCTGAAGTTAAAAAAAATCCTAAATATTAGACTTCATGTCACTGAAATTTAGAAACTGTTTAGATTAGAAATGGTTTCTTTCTTCCCCTCAGCATACAAAGCAAAGCATGCATTTAAATGGTAGAATCTCTAAGCCTACATGGATATTATCCCGGTTAAAAATTGGGATATATTCAGATACATTGTGAAATATTTGTCTCTAGTACTCATACATACACATTAACTTTCTCATCACTAAGTTCAGGAGCACAATTTACACCTATGCACAAAAAACCATGGTCTGCCAAGCTGAGTTATATCTGCCTCTGAGGTACAGACCCACAGCCGGGATAAACTATTATAGCTTGAAGAGATACCCTAAACACGCAACATGCTGCCTGTTGAGACAGGAATTGTGGGCACCTAAATAACGACCTCATGAAAAATGCCATGGGAACTCTTGAATGCATGCAAAACACAGAAGACCCTACTTAAAAAATACTACTGGACACAAAGTAACCTAAGCAAATTCTCTCAGTCCTGAGTTTGTAAAGTACTACATCAACTTTGCCAAAAACTAAAGGTGTGTTCCAGAGAAAGTCTATGTTCTACTGCTTAACTTCATCAGTAAGATGAAATGTATCAAAACCAAAATGTGACAAAGCAAACAAGGTAAAAATGACAAATTTTAGAGAATATACTATTAATACTATAAATGTAATACTATAAATGTAGCCTAAGAAGCAATGGAATAGCTGGAACTCCACTAGTTTTCTCTAGCAGAGTATATTGTGGAGTGTCACAAGTCAAAATGTATCATTTCTACCAATTGCACACGTAATTACAGAATTAATGACAATTATTTCCTTTATTACAAGCTTATTTACGTAGAAGTACGTATGAAAGCTCAAAAAAAAACATATAGTGCCAGAATGTGTTTTCCATCAGTTGCTATCATTATGAACTTTTTTTGTTGGCTTAATACAGAAATTGCTTTACTTTTCCCTGCTTTACCTGATTTAAACTTGAAAGTCTTGCTATTTTGTTTTCTGCTTCTATAAAAGAAAACAAAAAAATGCATAATTTTACTACTTTCCGAACAACAACAATGAAAAAAAATTAATTCTCCCACCTTGCCCCAACAGAACTAGGCTGCACACAACAGAATAGTTTCACAGCATTTTGTGATAGTAAGTGCTGTAAAAGGCTCAAATACACTATCAATCACCACCACTAAGTACAGCATTGTTTTTACAACTATGTCCACATCAGGGTGACTTTGATACTGCAGTGTCAGTTCTGCAATATTAAAACACTTTCTGCATACAGATATACTCTTGAACAGGTATGTTTCAGTGTTTCTTTCAGAAGATATTAGCAACAGAATGTCTTTACAGAGAAAAAGCGTATTTTTAGAATTTCAACAAATTTTTATTGAGGCTTACTCACTTTTAAAGAAAGATAAACCTACCAAACAGTTGTAAGACATGATTACTTACCTAATCAGAAACCTCTACGTTAATCACATTAGCCCTAATTATGCCACATTTTCTGCTTAGCCTTACCTCAATGAACAACTCTTTCCTAAGGCAGCAACCTTCAAAATGTATGTATTTTCACATTCAGTTCCAAATTCTTAAAATAAATTTTGAGCATTAGAAGTAAAAACTTGAGAAGATATACCAAGAATAAAAAAAAAAATCTCATAAAAAATATTTTAAAAATCATCATCTTTGTACCTAACAGTGCTTGCTGTAATCTGACAACATCTTCTGGTAGTGATGTCTTTGACTGGAGATTCTTCTCCTTTTCTTTCAGGAGAGGATCTTGCTCTGCAACAGAACTTTGAAGCATACTAAACTCAGATTTAAGTTTTTCATATTCTTGTGTCACCAGCATTTTTTCCACCTTGGCCAACTCTTGCTCTTTCAGAAGAGTTTTATTTTCTTCTTTGGCAGAAGACAATTTCAAATTTAATTTTCTTATTTCATCTTCCAGGTCCTTTACCACCTGCAACTCTTCTACTTTTTCTCCTTCTAGACTCTGAGCATTTTTTTTCTGTTCACTAATTTTAGAGTCATTCATGGCATCAGCGTTCACACCACCTAAAAATTAAAAAATATTGTTTGCAGTATTAACCAAAGCCAGTGCTGGAGATCTTTTCTTAAAAAGTCACTTCTGCCAGACCTTCTCCTGACAAGAGGGAAATAGTCTAAAACTAAAGACATTATCATTAACAGAAAACTTACAGAAACAAAATTAACATTTGAAGCAATGCTATACACATTCCTGGTTTGATAAGCAGCTTTTCAGATACTTACACATCCCTGGCTCTAAGTAATTTTAAAAGGTAAGTACACAAGACAGACATTGTTCACAGATAAAATATACTTGACCTCCATCTCTCTTGAAAGGGAGATGACAATCTAATCTATCAGGATTTGGAATCCCTCAATTTTCTGAGAATAATTTATCAAACCACATCTAATTCAGCCTGATGCCAAATCCTTGTTTCCAGTTTAATTAATAACAATTCAAAGGTTTGCTAAATGGCTGACATAGAGAACAATTTGCTACAAATTAGTGCACTGTTTCCTAAAATATGCACAAAGTTTTTCACCTGAGGATGAACTTTGCACATCTTGTCCACATCCCTATTCAGTGTAAGCTAAAAAAACAGAAGTGTAGCATTCAGAGCATAAGAATTGGTATGTATAGAAAACAACCCTCTAGACTGATATACATAAGAAGATGAAATACTACCGTTCTCTGAAATGCTATCATTTCAGTGTTCAAGCCAACTACAGTGAATATGATAGTAGGACACGTGTCTTAAATATGAAGCTGAACTAAAGCTCAAGATCAAATTCCTAAACATCACATTTGATATCCATTACACTGTCACATACGTGTTTGACGCTTTAACCAAAATTCACTGTGCATTACATAAAAAAGCATGTGGTAATAAAGACCTTGCTGTAACTGATTCTCAAGTTCTTCAATTCGCTCTTCATATTCACTCAGCTCTTCTCGGTGTCGACGACTTATGTCTACTAGCTTTTGCCTGTGTGCATCCTGCAATACTGAAAGTTCATGTTGATGTTCATCTATTTCTCGACTTAAATTCTGTTTGAGCTCCTAAAAATACAATCAGAGAAATAGAATGGTAAAGTACAGTACAGAAGCCTAAGAAAGAAAAAATACAGAAAAAAGAAAACAAAAATTACCCTACTAAAACTAAAGGAATTATTAAATGATTTCTCACAGGAGAGGTCAAGTTTCTTGGCTTCTATTGATCTCTTTTTTAAACATGTTAAAAGACATTCCTTCTAAAACATACATTTACACAAACATTGCGCTCTATACAACAGCAAATATTAAACCAACGTAGAGAGATCATAACTCTATTACAGGAAGCGCAAACACATGTTTCCAGTAACTTTCAGGGATAGCATGCAAACCCATGCTTTGCATCTTCCATGAAAAAAGGTAAGATATTTCTGAGAAGGAAGAACAAATTGTTTTGTGTACCTACAATTCAGTCTAATAAGTCATCAACAGCTTCTGAAGGTGATTTGACCTCATGAATACTAATGACATTCTTTTAAGCTTACATACTATATTCATCACAATCATACAAATGCCCTTTCTCAGAATAACTGGCTGTTTTTAAATACAGCACAACAGCATTCCAGTCAGCAGTACAATTACAGGTCCACATGCATTTTTAGTAGAAAATATCCAAGAGCTCATGCTGTGAATATTTTCAGTACATTCACAAGTCAGGTGACCACATGCAAAACCATCAGGAATATAGCATAAGAAAAGACTAGTCTGTCAAAGTTGTCATCTTACCTTAACTACATTTTGCAGTTTGCATATTTCGCTTTGCTCAGCATCATTTGTCCCTTGCACTTTAGAAGACTGAGAAAAGAAAAATCACATATCCCTATGAAAACTGTGATAAAACCGTGTATTTTTCAAGTAAGCACTTCCTCAATTAAAGAATAATCAAAAGTAGAAAACATCAAAGCTAACATAAAACAGAATTCGAATCTACAGTGATTTTGATCAAAAAAAGACAAAGATGTTTTAAGGGAAACATACGAGTTTTCCATGGATTTTTATTATTACATGCAAGTGTATAAATGGGGGGTGTTATTGCATCTAATAAGGCAAGGTTGCTTAATTTAAATTCAATATTTCCAGATGTGAAAAGTATACCTCTGAAATCAGGTTTGAAAATGATGACTCATATCAAAAAACAACTTGAAAGATCATATTATTTCTTATCTCAGCAGACTATGAATTACAATTGACATATAAAGGACTGTGAAAAGAGTAAGTAAAACCAGTAGGCAAGTATCCAACTATCACTTTGAACAGCACTGCACTGTCAATAAACAACCAATATCACAGTCAAGTAGAAGTATTTTTTTGAAAGGCTGCATAAAAATGAAACCCTGATTAGTATTCTAGGTGAATGTTTATGAAACCTTTTTCATAAATTGATGAGTCGTACATAAAAGCATCATGAAAAAGCACTTGGAATTTAGTCACTGAATGTGTTCCTAGTCATGTGACAGCAGGAAAATGACTATAAGATCATTAGGTTTCAGCTTTTCCATCAAATCATGCTGCTTCTAGAAACAGTACAGCATAAACTTTGAAGATCCACTCCAAAACCACTAAATGCAATGAAAACACTAATCTAGGGAGCGGAGAGGGTAAGATAGAGGGAAACTACTCACCAGTGCAATCTGCTTCCAGTGGTCAACCTCAGATTCAAGTCTAGAAACTTCATTGGACAATCTGTTTATTTCTTGTTGTGACCAGATTACATCTCCAAAATCCATGACATCTCCTTCAAAACCCGAGGAATGCCTGACCACTGGAACATAGGAAGCTGATGTAGTGGCTGGTGGCAAAACACCAGCTCCCAACCGTGCTGACTGAGCAGCCGTCTGTACTTTCTGCAGTTGTTCCTGCAGCGCATTCTGTCTAGCTTTTAGATGGCTGATTTCCACCTGAATATACAGAATACAATGCATACTTTCAATCAGAACATCAAAATACACTCTATCCCTTGTAGCCTTACCAAATGTGAGCCAACCACCCAGCGCAAATTACTGATCACTTTCACTAAAAAGAAAACAAGCCCAAACACTCTTTTATGGGAGACAAACAGTCTTAGTTGATGTTTTACAAAGTATCTCACACAAGGACCCATATTAAAAGTGTTAACAGTTTCCAGGTAAGTAAAACTTAAGCCGAATTTTTCAGCAGCCAAGATACCCAAGCGCTACAGCAAGGTTCAGGATAACTGCTTAAGCAATTTAGATATTTAAAGTGGTACTCAGATATGAAAATTAAGCAATATAAATAACTGGAAGAGCACCACATATTACATTTCATTTCTTCTACGTTTAACAACTCGATGTATTGAAAATTAACTTACAATAAACTGAAATTACCTGCGTGTAATTTTCTCATAACAACTCTGCTACTGCATTTAAAAAGTAGAATTCTGTACATAGTGAAATTCTGTTTCCTCTACTTCCCACATGCACTTACAAATAAAGCAGAAATAAAACTCCTTTTGTGTAATTCCAGGAATACTGGCAACTTTCTTCATTTGAAAGGCTACGAAATCTCATTTAACACGACAGGTTATAAAGCTGATGTTTTCATCACAAATGGACACTTCTCAAATTACAAAAAGCTAGTTCTGTTCTCTTTACTTGTATATGTTAAGATAAATAATTATGATATCCACAGACAATATAACTACTTCAAATGAGAATTTGCCCTTGTTGCCCTCCTTAATGATAACTGAACCAGAAGTACAAAGCAGTTTAACTGTCCCTTCTCACAGTGATTCCAGGAACAACAGAAATTCTGATCTATCCATTACATTCCCAGAGAGTTTACACTTGTCTCAACTGTCTCCTGGAAGTCCTGCTTATATTGTATGATTCAATTAAATATATGTCTTAGTCTCTCAGTGTCTACGTTAAACTGAGAGACTGTAACTGTTACCAATACTTCCACTGAAACAACACAGGTACCATGACAGAGAGATAAACAGCATAATGCATACGTTCATGGGACATACTTACTCAAATATTTTACTCTGTATCCTACCTCTTTCTGTTGAAGCTGATTTCGGTACTCTATAGATAACTGCTTTATTTGAAGCTCCGCTGCTTCATGCTTTTCTTCTAAATCACTGCAAAGCTTTTTCAGTCTCTCGTTCTAGGAAAAATAATACACGAATGTTGGTAAATGCAGAACAGTCACAAAGTGCAAGTCTGCTGAACAGTGAAGAAAAATGGAATTGCACACATTTCTCATGTTATTTCACTCAAAACACACAGTAACTTCTGTCATTGGGCCCAAAATCATATTCATATCCAAGCTTTTGATTTTTATGAGGCATGGACTCTAGCCCACTTTCTGAAAAAGGTTTGTGGTGACCAGAGGTAAACGCCAAGAAGAAAAAGTTCAGGGCTGAATTATATCTTGGCATGATCCAGAGGTGGAATTTAAGAACAGCCACAGAGCCCAAATCAGAGCTAATATCCATATAGCCAAATATTCTCCCTCAGCCACTGGACAAAAGCAGTCTAGAGGAGGAGAAGCAGGACAGTTACTTCCCCAAAACACTATCTTTACTTCTCAATACTCTTGAGGCCTGAAGACATACATGGAAGTTGTTGGTTTACAACCATAAATAAAGTCACAACACCAACAAGTCCTTTGTAAAAGTACAAAGTTACTTTCCACAAGGGCATCTGGGATTTGTTATTTGTTTTGTAAGAGCACAAGTATCTCCAACTATGTCAAAATGACCAGAGAACTGTATCAGGGAACTTGCACATTATACCTCAAAGCCTGCTGTAAAAGACATGCTGTCCAGAATAACTGGGCATTCTAGATCTGTGTTTATTTGCGGTCATATTTGAAATCCTATGAACTTTTAAGTTTTCATAAATTGTAGCTGCTAAAAAGATTTTTGTATTTGCAAGCTTTTCAGAGCCAAGTCTATTGCTGCAGTCCAAGCCCTCATGACAGGTAGGAACAGTGACAGGATGCAGCATTTAAAAAGACAAAAAAACTAACACCACACGCATATTCCCATAAACAAACGTGCCCCTCTAAGTGTGGCAGCAGTTTGTCATCAAAAAAGAGCCACATTTTAACACCGTCACCCTTGTTTCTAGATTTAGCCAGGGACAAGCAATTTCAGTGCAATATTTCATCTTTACAAGAAATAAATGTTATTGATCGCTTTTAATTACAGTGGTATTCAGAAATGTCTTACTTCCAGCTTTAGTGCTGCATTAATACTTTCTGTTTCTCTGAGTCTAGAATTGGACACATGGAGTTCTGTTGCTGCATCTGAAAGACAGTGAAAATTTTCATTTGTATTAAATTACTTATAATCTGTTAGGTAAAAATCAGTTAAGTTGATGATTATAAATAAGTATCTTACTTCAGAGTGCTTCAATGTTCATTCCTAGATAAATGTCAAGAGTTGCTTTTATCAGGACACCATCAGAATTGCTTTTTCAGATCAGAGTGTCTTTCTGAACCTAATTTAGTTCTCTCTTATCTAGGCTTTAAGTCAGATCATGCAACTAATAGAAAAGTATTAAAATAAGGGAAATTATAAGTTTTTACTTGACTATTTCACGTCACTGAATCTGTTTTTCATTTAGGACTTTGCCCCTGACATGACAGTTGAGTTTCTCTCAGTAATCTCACTTGAAGTTTCAAAACAAGAATTAGTCCAATAAAATACACTCAACAGACACTAAATTTTCAGAAAAAAAACCTCACCCAAACCCAATAAAAAACCACAAAATAACCCACAACAAAATACCAACTTCCCTCCCCACATAAAGGCATGAAGTCCCCATAGGACTCACTGTGATCTACAAAGCTGATACAATCAACCATACCAGCTTATCTAATACAAAAAGCACACAATTCTGTCCTGGGATACTCTTCCATTAACGATTAGTCCTCCTCAAACAGGCTATGTTTACTTCTCTTATCTCCCACTTTCAGTGGATACCACTACTCATTTTATTAATGAGAAATCATCCTGAATAGACCATAAAGCACGCCTGAAAATTTTCCAAGGTTTGAAATAGATATAATTTTTAGTAAATAGTGTATTGCATCATTTTGTATGTGCTGTTTAAAACTGATGTAGCTCAGGTGCTGCAGAGGCAATTCTCTACCCATGAAAACTGCTAAACTGAAGATGTTAAACACCACCTTCAGTTCAGATGGCAGGAAATGTAAGGGATAATATTAAAACCACAGAAACACTAGAAAACTAGGAAATTTTTTAAAAGCAATGTAAGGAACTGCTTGAAAAGCATTAAGCCACATGGTATTTCAAGGTCCTTACCTTTAAAGAGAAGAGCACTGAGATGCCACTAGATTGTTACATCCTCAAGGCTAGTAACCCATAAAACCCTACTACTATGAAACATTTAGGAAACAGAAGATGTTCACAGCAATATCCGGCAGCCAGGTACGCCTGGAATTAACTACTGAACATTAGCACCTCTCTCTTGCACAAACGTGTGAATTGGAATCTCAATTTATTCTTTAGAAAGGCAAAACAAATGCACTAGACAACTACAGCTTAGCAGCATAAAATAAGTTTCTAAACTAAACTAAAATGGATTTTGGAATTCAAAACAATTCTAAGCAAGTCTTTCAGAAAAGTGTAAAAAAGATAACTTCACAATTATCAGAATAAATCTCTCTCTTATGTGCATTTTAACAGCACATCAAACCCCCACCCTTATGAGACCACTAGTATCAGCTCGCCAAGAAGATTTATATAATACTTTCAGAATGCTTCATAGTGGTGAAGTTTCAAAGAAAGCAGAATTATTTAATTTCACATTTACGATGGTTACCCAGAAGTCTCAGCTGTTCCTTGTGGTTGCTATTCTTAACATTGTTTCGAGAATGCTTTTTTCCCCAAAAAAAAGTTAGTTTCAAGCTGGCAAACAAGACTAGTGGTATTATCTTACTGACATTTACCACTATGTTACTCAACTGCTTTACTAGACAAAAAAACAAGACTCAAAAACTTTTTTTTTTTTTTTAAAAAAAAGGCATCTTTAAAAACTAAGAAAAACAATAGTCTGGAATAAATTTGCTCTTACTTAACTGACTATTTTACTCTGATGTCTCAGCTTTTTTGTTTCAAATGTAAAGTATCCCAGCTTCCAATCCTCATAAAACAAGGGCCATGTCCTCCTACTTGGCTATAGGAGAACGGCAGAACTTGTTTCTCTGGGCCCAATTAAAATATAAATTACAAAACCATCAGAAATGCTGGCCCTTTGCCCGTGGGACACGTCAGACTTGGATCACACCGGTGGCAAAACAACCTCTGTACCACCACTACTCTGTAGTTTTATGAAACCCCACTAAAAGCAGCTCCTCAGACAGGGTTTTAGATGAACCAAGCAAGCAGAATGGAAGACGAGCAGCAGTGCTTGCGTGCTTTTCTTACTGATCAACACAACGCTTCCTACAGTTCATAAACTTCCAAATAACAAACCCGGAACAGGTTTCCCTCTGCTGTTACAGCCGAGGAATACGGCTTATTCTCCAGATCCTGAGGTCACAAGGGCGGAATAATCAGGAAAGCCACACCGGGACGCCAGCAGCCCTCCAGTAAAGCACCGGGCCGGCCCCGCCGCTGCTAATCCCCGGGGGAAGGGCCACGTCCCCAACCCAGAGTCTCATACAGAGACACACACACGCCCACACTCAGGCACGCATAGAATCACACGCTCCTCAGACACACACACACAGAGCCGCCCCTTACCGCCCACTTCCTCGGCGCCCTCCAGCAGGATGTCCTTGGTGAAGCTGGAGATGTGCCCGGTGAGCGAGGACAGGCTGCCCCCCACCTGCCCCAGGGACTGCCCCAGCCCCGAGCCCAGCCCGCCCAGCCACGAAGCCATGACCGCCGCTCGGAGGGCTCCGGCCCCGCGCCTGCGGCCGCCTCCTACGCTAGGGAGGGCTTCGGCTTCGGCTCCTGCTGGGGCCCCTCAGGCCGGTGTCGGCGCCGCCCGGCTCAGCGACAGCTCCCGGCAGCTCCGGCCACTGCCACCTCGACGGCCGCCATAACAGCCCCGCCCCGCACCACCGACAGCGGTGCCGGCGGCCGGAGCGCCCCGCGGCCGCGAGGGATGCCGGGACAGCGGCGGAGCGAGGCAGGGGGGCGGTGCCCGGCCATGGGGCGAACCGCAGACGTGTTGGGCGCAGCGGTCTGGGTCACGGGCCGGGAACGAAAGGACGGGAACTACGACCCAGGGCGATGAGAATGCGATTTGTACCTTGCTTACGCCGTTTGTCTTTACAGACATCCCTATGACTTGTGGGTGCTGGTGATGAGAAGCTCGACATGAGCCGGCAGTGTGCGCTCGCAGCCCAGAAGGCCAAACGTGTTCTGAGCTGCATCAAAAGCAGCGTGGCCAGCAGGGCGAGGGAGGGGATTCTGCCCCTCTATTCCTCTCTTGTGAGACCTCACCTGGAATACTGTGTCCAGTTCTGGAATCCTCAATGTAAGAAGGATATGGAACTAGGAACGGGTCCAGAGGAGGCCACAAAGATGACCCGAGGGCTGGAGCACCTCCCATAGAAGGAAAGGCTGAGAGAGTTGGGCTTGTTCAGCCTGGAGAAGAGAAGGCTCCGAGGAGATCTTATAGTGACCTTCCGGTACGTGAAAGAGCTACAAGAAAGCTGGTGAGGGACTGTTTACAAAGGCTTGTGGTGACAGGGCGAGGGGAATGGGTGAGGGAGAGGGGCAGATTTAGAGTGCATATAAAGGAAGAATTTCTTCACGCAGAGGGTGGTGAGGCACTGGCACAGGTTGCCCAGGGAAGCTGTGGATGCCCCATCCCTGGAGGCGTTCAAGGCCAGTTTGGATGGGGCCTTGAGCAGCCTGAGCTGATGGGACATGTCCCTGCCTGTAGCAGGGGGTTTGGAACTGGATGATCTTTAAGGTCCCTTCCAACCCAAACTATTCTATGATGTCTGCCCAGGGGTACAGACACTGAACATCTCTGAATGTCCCAACGACTGCTTGGGGTGCAGGCACTTGGTCTTAAGAAAATGATGAAGTCAGTAGTTAATTGACTCAGGGTTGAAAACATATTGAAACAGGGAAAGGGGTATCATACAGGGAGAATTTGGGATTGTTTAAGGGTTACCTGAAGGACATCCTTCCTCACGATGAGGGTGGTGAGGCAGTGGCAGAGGTTGCCCAGAGAACTGATGGATGCCCCATCCCTGGAGGTGGTCAAGGCCAGTTTGGATGGAGCTTTTATCAACGTGGTCTGAGGTGTCCCTGCCCATCACAGGGGGGTTGGAACTGGATGATCTTTAAGGTCCCTTCCAACCCAAACCCTGCTATGATTCTGATTCTCTGATGTGGAAAGGCAATAAGCAACATCTCTAAACAAAATACTTTGCTTCAAGAGGTTTTTAAAACTGATTTCAGGTAACACAACTGCTACAAGGATAAAGATATTTTTTATTTCATAGACTCATGAAATCATAGCGTGGTTCGGGATGTGTGAGAATTAATTGGTAAGTTTTGCTGCAGCTGGTTTGTATGTTTAATTATCTTGTTATATAAATCTGTCTTGTTTCAAGAGATAATATGCAGACAATCTCCAGACTTGGGTAAATAACCTGAAAGAATAAACCCTCTCTTAGAGTTGCAAGAATTTATTGATACGCTTAATTGTCTTGTAAGATGTAGCTGGTTTAGGTCAAGAGATAACCTGTCTTAGGGCTGCGAGAGTTTATCGATGTGCTTAATCAACTTGTGAGATGCAGTTGTCTTGGGTCAGGAGACAGCCTGAAGGGATTCTCCAGACATGGTTAGATAACCTAAAAAAAATAAACATTCTTTAAGGACTTACATGGTTCTTTGTCTAAGACTAGTGTATATACCCACTGCTTTAGTAAGATGACGTCTTTTTTTAGAAGGGCATCCGATTCAGCTCTGAATTGTAAAATAAAAATATTATTGTCTTTGCTTCAAAGACTTTGTTCTTTTCAATATTTTACCAGTGAATAAGTATTTCTTACAGTTGGAAGGGAACTTAAAGATCACCTAGTTCCACCACTCCTGCTGCGGGCTGGGACATCTCTCACTGTACCAGGCTGATAAACGCCCTGGCCTTGAACACCTCCAGGGATGGTTTTGTAAAAACGCATATTTGAATATGCGTTTTTACAAAAGTTCCTGAAGCACTAGGCCCTTTCTACTTTGGATGTAGATGTAATGGATGCTTGGTTGGATTTCCAGCCACAACCCCAGCACTGGTCTGATTCAAAGTTCCTTTCATTTTCGATCAATTGAGGTATTAGGGACAACAGGGAGCACTGCACTGTTACAGGAAATGCAGTATTGAAACAGTAAGACAATACTGATAAAAAAAATTGCCAAAATGGAAATAAACACAGGGCAGCCAGCTCATTGCTAGTTTTGAATTAACAACTACATATGAAGATAAAAGCACTGCATCAAAAGTAAAATGAAGCTAAGAAGAAAGAGTATTTCACAGGTGAAATCTGAACATTTTTAGAGAGGAGCTGAGAATGCAACAGGCACAAAACATGCTCTGGAGTTACGAGCTGACAAACATTACCAGGCAGCTACGGAAAAACCTGTTTGTTGCTTCTCAAACTGTATCTTGCAGAGCCTTGGTGTAAAGGGTTTGTAGCTGGCCTGCAATACTGCATTGCCTTTTTGTTTTACCATCCACGGTCACTCAGAGGCAATTTTGAGGCTAGGCGTAGTATGTGGTAAAGTTTAGAATTTAGAAATAACAGAAATAGCTGTCAGCTTCAATGGTTTTCTAATGAAGATTGCTTTCTCTCTTCTTCACTGAACAATTTTTTCATCAGGTTTAGACATTACCAGATTTCAAATCAAATGGTATATTTACTACTCTTAAAATTATCCATAATAAAAGCAACCACACACTACTTCAAATCCATTTCTAGCTTGAAGAAACCCAACCAAACCCAACCAGGCACCAGAATTGTAGGAAGTATTAGTGCTGTGATACAGCATTAAACGTAAACATGTGTCCTAGTCGGTTTTGTTAATTTTAAACATTAGATTTAATGAAGATTAAATGTTTATAATGCTTAAAACACCCTATACCATAGTTTATTTTAGCAAAAACATAGACGTCTACAGGAGGTAGCAGAGGTGTTATCTTTTCCAGTAGTGTTTAGTTAATTCATTTTTATGGGAAACTGTCTTAACATTTTCCAAATAATATTAGGGAAGTCTTCCAGACTTTTAAAAATATATACAGATGATAAAAATGTCCCCTATTGTGGTTCATTTTATAACACCAAGTAAGGCAAGAAGTCAATAAAGTTGCACAGGGGGCTTTTTCTCCCACTTTTTTTTAAATTACTACTCTTGAAAAATGAGGAACTGACCATGTAGCATTGCAACTCCTTTTTTTAGCTGACCGGCTTCATCTACGGTTGATAAAGGTCCACAGAAATCATCCAGTATACACTGTGGATTGACTGAGCTACAAAAACTGCATTGTGCCACAAAAGGAATATGTGTTCTGATAGCAAAACAGCAAACATTAGCTTATTTTAACATTAGAAAGCATACAGTCTTTAAGACTCTACCATAGTTATGATCAGCACCAGCTTTTGTTTTAACAGGAATCTGTACATAAATTTTGGAATATCAACACATGGAACAACAAAGGAGATAATGAAATGTCAGTTATGAGCAACAGAATATCCCCCCCGCTAATGTTTATGCACATCATCTCATGCAAAGCCCAGTGGAACCAAAGATTAGATTTTAATGTTTGATGATTCTGTGCCCAATCCACACAAAAGGGAAAGCAAATACTCGGGTCAAGAGAGAAACATTAGAAGCTGTAATTATATTTATTTTAAAAAGTTATATCAAATACAACCATATATATTTGTGCTTATTTGGAGAGCATTTTCAATATATCAAACAGCACTGCCATTTTCCAGTCAAAACAATGACATAGCATTTCAGTTTTCCTTTTTAAAAACTTTTCAGTATTATATGATTTATGTACACAAAATAGAGACAAAAAATGTATAGGAATCCAGAGCCAAAGACACGATATTGAAAGCAGAATCTCAAGACATTAAATCTATTACTGAAAATTATTTCTAAAATACAGAACTATTAGGCAAGAGATGAAAAGTTATTCCTTTACAAAATCCTAACTCTATTCTGGTTTGTACACATGGATTTTCATGTCGCAAACCCCAAAATTTTACCAATGCTTGCACGCTTTAAAGACAATATCAAGGTTTTTCTCCATCTTCTTGTGCAGTGGCATTTAAATATCACATCCCTTTCTGTTCAAACCGTTTTCGAAGTTTACCCTCCTGAATTGACACTGACTATACAGAGAGGCTTGGAGGGTTGGTGGTGTAAAAAAATCATAAAGGTAGTAACAGTTATGTGCTTTTCTGAACAAAGGAAATAAACACATTTTGATTTGGTAAAAGCAGTTGAAAAGTCACATATACTTTTAACATTCTGAAGAACTGTCCTTGCAGCAGGAGGGGACTGTTTCAGACTATGTCTGAAGTTCATAAAAGGCAGAATGCTCATGCTTTTAAGATGCAAACCCAGATACAACACAAAGAAGCTACTAATTTGCAACTAAAGAACTGAATATTTGCACTGGGCTGGTTCACATATATTAACATGAAGCATGGTTCTTACTTGAAGAAGTGATGATGTGTATGGGGGGAATGGGCATATAGGTATTACCTATGAAACCTTTTTTTTTTAAAAAAAAAAAAAGATTTGTGAGTAACTATGAAGATTTCCCAGGAGTTAAGTTTGTTTCATGGAAGACTGGAATTGCTTGCTAAATGAGCAACATAATTTTATATTTAAGCCTTCAAAAAAAGTTTAATCTTCAACTTTTCCTTTGATTATTTTTTCAGTTCTTTTAAAAGTATGTGCAGGTAACATGAACTGTACAATAATATATCTTCGTAAATCTGAGTTCTAGAGTTCTCCAATCTCATTCCACTTACTTCTCAATAAAAAGGCCACCATTTGTATGCTTCATCATTAGAATAAGTAAATTCTAGAAAATGTTAGTTTAGAATTATGTTCTTGTTCATTTTTAAAAGCCCAATTGTCAGCTTTGTAATATAATAATAAAGCGGCTTGCAAATGAAAATAGTCATCTAAGATACAGAAACAGAATTATTTACTAGACACGTGCAGATGCCATTTTAAACTCCCTAACATTTTATAGAATCACAGAATCATTTAGGTTGGAAAAGACCTTTTAAGATCAAGTCCACCAATAAACGATGTCCTTTGCTGCCACATCTACATATTTTTTAAATACCTCCAGGGATGGTGACTCAACTACTTCCCTTGGCAGCCTGTTCCAGCACTCAACAGCCTTTCAGTGAAGAAATTTTTCCTAATATCCAAACAAACCTCCCCTGGAGCAAGTTGACACCATTTCCTCTCAACCTATTCACTTGTTACTTGGGAGAAGAGACCAACACCCACCTCGCTACAACCTCCTTTTTAGGTAGTTACAGAGAGCGGTAAGGTCTCCTTTCAGCCTCCTCTTCTCCAGTCCCCTCAGCTGCTTCTCATAAGACTTGTGCTCCAGACCCTTCACCAGCTTTGTTGCCCTTCTCTGGACACGCTCTAGTACCTCTTATGTCTCTCTTGTACTGAGGGGCCTCAAACCGAACACAGTATTTGAGGTGTGGCCACCAGGGCCGAATACCAGGGCACAATCACTTCCCTGCTCATGCTGGCCACACCATATCTGGTACAAGCCAGAATGCTATTGGCCTTCTTGGCCACCTGGCCACACTGCTGTCCTGTATTCAGACATCTCTCAACCAGCACTCTCAGGTCCTCATCAACCATGCAGCCTTCCAGACACACTTCCCCAGCCTTTAACATCCCATGGGGTTGTTGTGACCAAAGTGCAGGACATAGCACTTGGCCTGGGTGAATTTCACACAATTGGCCTTGGCCATCGATCCAGCCTGTCCAGATTCCTCTGTAGAGCCTGCCTTCCCTCAAGCACGTCAACACTCCCACACAACTTGATGTGTCGGAAAGTTACAAAGGGTGCACTCCATCCCCTCATCCAGATCGCCGATAAATACATTAAAAAGAACCAGCCCTGGGAAACACCACTTGGGCTTAGATTTGTAACAGAAGTAATAGTCCAACAGTAAAACACATTGGAAGTTTAAATGTGTATTGGTTATTTTTAAGTAGTCTGCAAAGTAATTAAATACAAAAAAATATTAAATAAAAGTACACTAGCTGAAAATTTAAACTTGCTGAAGTTGTTTGAAGGGCACGAGGAACCCAAATGCTGGGGAGTAAGCCAGTATTGTATCACATTAGTTTTAAGCCCAGAAAAACATGAGCATTTAAATACCTCATATTTATACCTGTTGTGACTTAACAAGAATTGCATTCAAGCATGACTGCGTTACAACACTTTTTCTTCTTGCCCCTACAAGATCATGAAAACAGTTTACAAAATTACACTTACAGAGCTCATTTTGGAAGATATTTAATGCAAATACCACTCATTCCCCCTACCCCTTTGATTTCTATAGGCAGAAAAACACAAATTACATAACATGGATCATTCACTGTGAGGAAGATGGTAAAAATCCGTTGGTTGACAGAAGCCTGATATTCCCTCAAATATCATACTTTAATAAAAAAAAAATCAATGTCTACTCCTATACAGTGGACTTTGGCCTAAAGCTACAACGTGGGAAAAAAAAACTTCAGCTTGACAGGCTCTAAATTAGTAAACGCCTTATGAGCATAGTTCAGCCACGTTGAAAACTGTTTACCATTGAAAGAACGCACACCAAAAAAATGAGATTGGCTTTTTATTGACAGCTTCTTGGCAGTCCACACAATCTGAACTTTAGCTTTGGGTTATAGAATATGCACTGTCAACAATTAGTATTAGACATTTCCGCCACAGCAATTAACATACATAACTTAAACTGCTACCTCTTAACTGCTTGATTAGGCAGATACGTTTACTCCAGTAAGCTTGACATTCCTCTAAATATCACATTGGTATTTGTAGAGTGACACTGTTTCTACAGAGAAAGGAATACGGTTAGCCCTGTAATGACTGACACAGTCGTGCTTTTCAGGCACTGCTACTTTATATTCCTCACACATGAAAACACTTGGGTGATGAAACAACTTACAAAGCAACATGAAAGTTCAAATACAAACCTCCATGCTCCACTGATTATAAAAACATGTACTTGTCACACGTTAAAGTTAATGTAATTCAATGGGCTTAGATTTTTTTACACTATATAGCTATAGAAATTATATATTTGTATTATATTTTTATAACAGAATAAAAGGTCCAAGTTTCAAGTACTGGTATCAAATTGCCAGCCTATACCTACTTATAAAAATGAGAATCTTATTTCAGAATCAGTTTATGGCACAACAAAAGAAGGGAAATTAAAGCGTGGATAATTTACAGACGAGCAAAGAAATAATTCAGTGCTTTAGAGAGTCCTTTCCTGTCTTCAGTTTCATAGAAATTTTAAACTGAAAGCAGAAATTACATCCTGAAAAATATAGCATTTCAAAATGGCATATGCACACTTGGACTTTTAAAGCCATCGTTTAGCTGCATTAATTTGAGACATTATAGGTATTAATTATAATGTGCATGAAAGGATTATTTAAAAAAGACAAAATTTAAAATCAGTTTTTAAAAAGTAGTGCTGTCTCATGTTAAAATACATAGTTTTACGCATACCAGTGGTTTTGGTGACACCGGTGGAAATTCAGCGCATAGGTAAGGAAAACAGAATTTAGCCCAATTATGTATAATATAACAATATCCTAAGCTATCAAATCATTGCTGTAAACAAATCTTTACTGAGAGGTAAGAGCCCTTTCATGTACAGTACTACTTGATGCTAAATGTACATTTCCATCTAGCTACCATTCATTTCATACTAATCTCAATTGTTACTATTATGCAATGATATAACTTTAGAATATTCAATAAAGAAATTTGGGGCTACCTTCAAAAGATTCTTAGAATGTCTCTGCTAACTGTTAATGCATTAACTGGACTACACCTTACGTACTCTATCTACAACATATTTCCATATAATTTATATGTAAACAGAATTTGTATTTCAAGCACCATTTAGGAAAACGAAACATATCCAAATTGTTGCACTAAAGTTGAAAGTCAGGTTTGGTCACCCTCTTCCACATTCATCCTGGATATCAAAGCAAATGTCTTACAACCAATAGAATAAGCTATCTCACATACTTTGCTCTCCAATTTTTCTCAGGATCAGAAACAGCATGATAAAAAATTGTAAGGTGCGTGAATAAAGGCCATTCCTGAAAAAGCTGCAACATTCTGGCAGACACTCATAAAAAGCATTTCTGAAAGAACATCCACACAGACATAAATATTCATTCTTAAAAGAATTACTTGCACAGGGGTCATTTCAGACTGCAGGAATGCACTTCATGTGTGTGGCACTGACTTAATGGCACCTAAATCCCCTCCCCCTTTCTCCTAGACTCAGTTACAGCTCTTTTCTACTGAAAGGCCAGAATGAAGGGTTGAACTTGCACAGGAAAAAAAGACTCCAGAAGAGGTAGAAAAGAAAATCTGTTTAACTCAACTGACTATATGCTACTTTTATAGTAAAGACCGTGGCATAACTAGAAAGAGTGTAAGGAAACAAAACCAAATACAATAACCAAACTAAAAAAGGCAAGTTATCTGCAAAAAGACAATAGGGCAATGCAAAAATCCTACTTTAAACATGGATCTGAAAAGTTTACAGCTGGAACTGAAAGTAAAACCAGAAAGTGTTAGAAGGTCAGGAGTCACTGAAAGATTCAGGAGTAACATCATAAACAATAATACACTGAAGATTTTCTCATGAATTCCTAAGTATGAAATTATGAATTCACGTTTCTCCTGCAGAATGGGTCATTTCAGAAGTGGACAGCAGGATCGAACAGTTGACTTCAAGTCATTCAGAATAAACACAAAAATAAATTACCTAAGATAAGCAGAATTTTATTATTTTTCCCATTTTAAGTGATTTATTATCTTTATTTAAGTGATGTATTATATTTATTACTGTCATTTATGAACAGAACTTATTACTAGTATCTATTTTTCCATTAGTACTGATGGAAATCAGTGGATACTGGGTTTTGGCACCTTTAGAATTCTTCAGAGCAATTTAAACTTGCTTTTTAAATGCAAGCTACAGCTGCTACATGTGTCTAACTTTGTTCACCTGAATAGTTAAGTAACTTTAATACAGTTACTGTTGTGAACAGACATTCTGTAGTAGGAGTGCCACAGTTTTCTAAATTAGTGCAATCTTTTTTGTATTTGCAGTTCCCCCTGAACTTTGACATCCCCCCTTTCATTCCTGCTTCCAGAACTCTGAAATGAACCCTGCTTGTGCAACATCCACACAGTAAAATTATAATGGGGACCTAGTGTTTTGACAATAAGAGGAGAAAAAAAAAAAAAGTTATGTCATTTCTTCTCTTCTTTATTCAAGTGGTTTCAAACAGATTCCAGAGACATATTCATGGCTGCTTGAAGCATGTCTTCTTCACTCATATCACCTCCTAAGGAAAATAATTGCATGTAAATTGTAACAAATGCACAGAGGTAGTTCTCAACATTTGTTAAATGCTCTCCTTGTTCTTTTTCTCCACACCCACCTGTTTGCATCCCAGCCCCAAAACTGGTTTTGATATTATTTTTTAAAATCATTGAACACTTTGCACTTAGCTTTCCATCCACAATGGTCAGTTTGGAACAAGTAATAGACACGAATTTTGGATCACCAATACTTAATACTGTATTAAGTATTATACTGTATTATTATGTTAAGGCCAACAGACTTAGGTTCTTCTGAAAACTGTTTCCAGTAATTTTGTTAGATATTAAGCCAAGGTTATTACATTGTCGTACAACTTTAAAAGTCATCTAGAAAACGAATTGTTGGCACAAATCCCATACAAACTACAATCTGTAATGCTGAAGTCAAAGAAAAAAACAACAAGCAAAGCCAAAGCTCAAATAGTCCAATAGCAATGCTCTTCAATTTGAAACAGGATATTGATGTTCAAAGCAGGACTAGCTTTGCAAGAAAGTGTTCCTTTGCCTCACTGCCAAAATGACTAATGGCTATGACACATAATCTCAATGGTTGTTGGAGTAAGGAAGTAGGCAGACAAAGGAAGTTAGGAAATAGAGCACAACACAAAGGTGAAAAAACCATAAATATTTTGGTCTTGTAGATCAGTTTAAAAACCAATACCTGGGTCAGCTTCTGGAGTGCTTGAGCTTGGAGTTGGCTTATCATGTAGGTTCGGGGTCTGATCTTGCTGCTGTAGCTGTTGTTGCTGCCTGAAAGCATTGATAAATTTACAAGAGAGTAAGATTAACACCAGTATGAGACCTGTATTAAGTCTATTAATTGTAAGGAAGGCCAAGAGTAAGAAGTAGAAGCTGTTTGGTACACTAACACTTCCTGGCACCTAAAATCTCTTCAACCATTTTACCCTGCTAACCTTCAGACACTTATCTTCACAACATTATATTCCAAGCCGCATTACTATTTCTTCAGAATTTTAATTGCCTGCATTCTTACCCTCCCATGCAAAGTCTAAGTCCTCCAATCCATAGCATTTCTCCTTGGTCTTTATTTCCTTCAACACTAGAAGGCAGAGGTAAGGAAAAGCTACAACAATACCTCAACTATTTATTAAGACAGTACTCCAGAAGAGCAACATAAAATATCATCTAGAATGCTTTCATGCTTACAGAAGCAAAGTCTAGAGAAAGAATACTTCAGGAAAATAATTACAGAAATATACAGGGTTTCATTTAAAATACTTCAATAACATGCATGTTTTCTTTCTTCATAAGACTGATGTTGCATTACTAACAAATTCCTTCTTACTTACAGGCTTCTTTTCTTTGTAGGAACCACCCAGGAATAGCACAATTCAAGTACTGTTAGGAAAACATGTTAGATAAAAGCTAAACTGGACCTCAGTCAGAAACCCAACCATGCCCCAAAAGCATTGAAAACCATGACATGTACTTCCACATGCAGTTTTCTATCAACTACTTTACTTTTCAAAATATGCTTGTCTCCTCCTTCGCAGCTCTTCTGAAGAAAGGGAGTCTGTCTGACTGGTGTGAGGCGACTGAGGAACATTCTGTGGTAATGAGCCTGAGAACTCACTTCGACGACTACCTAAAACCAGAACATGCCATATCCTACTAATTACAGTAAAATGAAGTTAGTAAATGAAATATAGCTTACGAAGATGTCTTCAAACTTGAGAGGAAGAGAGAGACTTTTTGGAGAAATAAGTGCTCAGCCTAACTTCACTTGATTCTATCCCTCCTCCTCCTCATCTTGGGACTGTTTCCCTTCGCTCCTGCCACCCTGGGCCAATTTCTTCTTGTCTCCTAATGATCAATGCTAACATGAAAGTTGCGGCTTTAAAAACAGCAAAAAGGAGATGGCTACAGGAGATTCTGGACTGTCCTTCCACGCCTCAAAGCCAGTCTTTTCACAGAACTTGATGCAAGCTGGAAAAAGTGACTAACTGAACTGACTTAAGTAGCTGCCTAAAGCACAAGCAACGTGAACACTGTGAGAAAAAATTAGATGAACACTGTACCTTGCATGCTGAGTTGAATGGCTCTGCGAAGATCAGCTTCTTCATCTTCCATGTCAATTTCCTGCCTACTTAGAGCAAGGGCTCTTTGAAAATTCTCTTCATCTTCATCTAACATGCCTGTTCCATCAAAAGGATGGTTAACTTCTATTGCTTGGTCAACATCACTTCTGGGCAGCCTGTGAAATTGATACACTTATGGCAGAATTCAGACAGAAATTATATTAACTATTACTGTGAGATTTAAAGTAAACATTTTCTGCTGATTAAACTCCATTTTTTTAAAAAAAATTATATTGTGAAAATCTGTTTTATAAACAAATATTTTCATTTCTACATGAAAAAGCACAAAAGTGCTGCAAGCTCTCAGATGTAAAAATGAAAATCCTGCAGCTCTACACATGTTGACAAGAACTGTTCGATAGGAAAAACTTCAAAAACAATAAGACTACAAAAAGTAGTAATACACATTTTTCAAACCTACTATTATTTAAACAGTTGACACCAGCAGAAAATAGTGCATGTGGTCTCCTTAGGAAATTCTGAACACCACATTAGAGCAACAGATCCTTTGTAGACTATGTGCACTTTCCATGTTACTACTAAGCAGTTTGTTTTTATTCCATCAATTCACAACACCAGTTTACCTTTACAAAGTGGACTATGAATGAACTAATTCCTCTGAAAGGCCTTAAGCCCTGTTATCAGTATGCCATTTATTCACTATGAAAATGTGATAAAATAATTGCAGAAGTAGTACTTTATATGCTTTCAAGGATGTTTTATATTAGCAGTGTGCATCACAACAGAGCAGCACCACAACATTTACAGCTAAATTCTTCCAAAGGGGAACGCTGTATGATTTATATGATGTGAAATTCAGATACGGGATTCTCATTCTTTTCTACTTATGACAGAATGCACAAGCCAGTCTTAATTATAGATTGATTCCTTTTAATCATAGTTTAGTAAGATTTGCTAATCCATTTTACTATAATTGGAAAAATATTGTAATCATGAAGTTAAAAATCTGCACTATACAACAATTTTATGCACATGGAAAGACTGAATCCTTATTAAGGTAGTTTTTGCCCGCTTAGAAATACACTACTCCTATTCTATCAACATGCTTTTACTATGTGCAACAGTAGCAAGCATAATGCAGTAAAGGTACTTCTAATTATGCCTTAAGGGGATTGTCTCCATGTAGGCATTAATCCTGGAAACCAATCATACTGAACATTATTATGATGAAACGAACCTTACCTCTGATCTCTTGACTGTGCAGCCTCTTCTCCAATTAGTTTTGGTCGCTGCATCTGCTGTACCCGAATCATTTGCAAAAGCTGATCAGCCTCACAGTCTGGCAGGTCACCTTTTACTACAAATATGGAATAACCTGAGAAAAATAAATCATAAGTCTACAGCATTAACATGCAGACATAAACACACTAAAAATGTACACTATATGGAACACAATGATGTGCAACTTATTACAAAGTAAGGCTCTACCTTTCATTATAAGAACTTGGGTTATTTCACTTTCAATCATAAAACTAAGGGTAGTTAACTGAACACATAAGTTCTAATAAATAATTATTATTACCTACTTTTAATTAATGAGATTTAACATCTGCAAGTTACTATTACCTTCCTGTTGTAATTGAGCCAAGAAAAGTGCAAGATATGTATCTGATATTAGTTCTGGACCCATCAAGAGAGAGTTCAAGTTAAACCACTGTAATTAAGAAAAAAAAGGTTTGAGAGAACAAATTAGCATAAAGATTACTTGCTAGTCCATTTCTGTACATTGCGGTCATTTTCTATGATGGAACATCTGAATAAATCTAGTAAACAAATAATCAAATTAAAAGTCTTTTGAAGCACAGCACCTATACTGCTAAAAGTTACCCTTCAAATACTCTTCTGCTAACGGGAGATCTGAAGTGAGGAAATTACTACATGCTCTCTCTCTCATTACTGAACACTAAAACACATAAATCAAATGTAATGGTATAAGAACTATTTCAGGCATCATTCTAAAATTCTGCTTAATCCTAGTTTTAAATCTGTTCAGAGACTAACAAAGGAAGAAACTCCTCATAAACTAACACTGTATCTTAAGAAATTAATAGATACAGAAAAGAGAAGTCAAGTTCTTTCTATGAAATACTGCTACTAAACATGCTGCCTTTAATAGCTGGTGATGCTGAAAACTATGGTTTACTTCTCTCTAAGATAATTTTTAAATTTAAGAATTAAGAAAAATGAACTCAAATTTACTATGCTGATAGTACAGCATAACATATTACAATAGGAGACATTTGAGATAAATATACATAGATAATTTCTAGTTCCCTGAAGAAGACAACTAGTCATTTATAAAACTGCTTCTAAAGAGAAAATATATTCCACATGGATGATAAAATAATCTCCCTTTAATAACCTCCCTTTAATCTCCCATTTATGCTGCAATCAACCTGAAGAACCTTTTTTATATCCTATTCCTTCAATATTATCTAATTTTAACCAGGAAGTGCCATTTCAGGTAGCAGAAGAATTCAATCTCCATTCTCACAAATATGCATTTACCTGGCCAAACTCCCATATATGCAGTCACACACTTGCAGTCAGGCTCATACTACAATTTACCTGGCATATAGGTAAGTAACTACCCACCATTCTGTCATTCAGTCAGTTAATTTTGCCACTCAGAAAGGGTAAGAAGATCAACAGTATAGAAGTAGGGAATAAAAAGTTATGTAAACAAATACTATGGACAGATTATAGACAGGGGTATGTAGGAGGAAGGTTCGATAAACTGATTTTGTTTTAAGTGTAACATAAGAGAAGCAGTTCAAACCTAAATCAACCTATTTTGTCTACCTTTCCTCATTACTCTCCAGATTGACCCTAGAATTGCCTTCATGTGGTTAAAAGCCAAATATACAAGCAAAAGACATACCTCCTCCAATTTAAAATGTTTTGGGCTAGAATGCCGGCTCACAGAATTCCACCCAACATGGTTATATATATAATGAGGAACATTCCCATACTTGTAAAAGACCATTCAGCCTTTTTGATATCAAATATACAAAAATCACCTGTAAAAATCAGCTATACTTTTATACTACTGCAGAACTGCAGAGTTTAGTTTGTTTAGTCACAGGTGATTTTTTTTTATTTCGTGGCTTTCTTTTTAAAATGTGGAGGACAACAAAAGTAGTCACCACTCGCAAAATGAACCAAATGCATAAAAGAGACTTCTGTCCACTACTGTAGAATCTCAAATCTTATTTCATAAACATTTTCTATGACAGAAAAAAAACCCGAAAAACCAAACAGCAAACCAGCTGATGATGTATAAAAGCTTATGCAGCATGATTCAGAACAATGATTAGCTACTGAAAGAAAACAGTGCATTGGTGTTACAAGGGACATGGATGTGACTGGAGTTATTATATCTGTACCATATACTTGTATGGCCTCCCTTACTTTTAATAACTATTTCCTGGTTATAATACAACTGTTTCAGCAAGCTTTATAAAATAGCGGAAAGTTGTAATTCTACTTTCCCCAACCTTATCCTAACGGATACTTTTAAATCTAGCAATGATAAATATTAATACATTTGAAATTTGAACATTTTCTTATACCTACTGTCCATTTAAATGAGCAAAATGATTTTTTCGGTGTCAGTAGTTTAGTGCATTAAAATAAGTTCGTATTCTATAGGAATCCTAATCGTTGTCTAGGACTCCCCCACCCCAGCAGTTTTTCTGCTGTTTTTCATGTGGAAAGGAAAGAGAAGAACTTAAGATGTCACACAGACTCTACCAGAGTTACAGCTCCCTAAAGGACAGGCTCATTGGGTAATTGGTCCTAGGGTCTTTCCCCAGGCTAGCATTTATAAAAAGCTGCCTGGCATTTTTTGCTGTAACAAATATTTACTTTTATTTTTGCTTGTTTGTTTGTTTTAATATGGAACACTATTTAAACACAAATTGCAGCAAAAGTTTGCAGAAGGCCAACACATGGTCTACTTGCAACCAGTTTTCCACCCCCATTCTGAAGTCAATTTTAAATAAAAAAAAGAATGTCACCTGTTTTCCTAACTTTCGAATTGTAAACCAGTGTTCCTTATAATTACAAATAAATGATTTTTCATTTCTGTAAAAAGAAAAACAAAAGGTATAGATAAAATTAAATACTTTAATATTGGAGTGTATATTAATGTTTAAGTTCTCCACTATCACTAATTTAAACTTATATAATAAAACTTCAGTAAAATAACTGTTGATATTACAGAGTACTCATACTGCTCTTTTAACATAAAGGAAGTTGACAACTTTACTGAAATCTCCTTATGCCTGTGATGCCTCAGATACCAAGATATCATGAAGGCACGGAGGATACATGGCCATAATCACCCCCAAAAGGAGAAAAAAAAATAAAGACAGGGGGGTAATAAAAACATCAGAATCCAACAGAGGTTGAAATAGTAATTCTAAACAAAGATTTAAATCATAGCTCCTCTGTAAAATGAAAGCATGCTGTTAAGAAAAAAATGTCTTACATAGGGTCGATCCCAAGTCTCTGATATTCTGGACTGTTGAAGAGGATAAGTTCTAAACCCCAAACTTTCAAGGCATTGCTTATCACCTGTGAAAAAATAGCACTTTTGATGAGTTAAACCAGTCAAATCTATACTTAAGCAACACAACCATCTCAGCTGCTATGAACAGTTATACTGTTTTCATAAAACTTAGATCTCAAAACATTGCTAGGAAAACTAGAAATCTCATTATCCAAAACATAACTGCAATGATCCACATGCAAACTATATCTACAGGAAAGTAACAATCCTAGGATTTAACTGAAATGTGTTAACAAGCACACTCCCCCAGACAAAGCTGTAACTTCACCTCCCACAGATACTTCATAAGTTGTCATCTCTGGGCTTTCATTGTACTGTTCTGCCCTTCCTGCTCCCTCCGTACAATGTCACCCTTCCCCACAATAACTATTGTAAATTTTGCACCATCAGATTGTCACGGGATCAGTCAGGTAAGACCAGGCCAGTCTTTAAAGCGAACTGAAATGATGCTGTAAGAAATTTTAAATTAACGATTCATCTGCCTTTCAGCGAGACAACTATGTAGCAAGGGAGCAAAGCAATGACAGGACAAAAAAAGTAGAATATGAGGAAGCAGTCGTCCATATTGAAGCAGCATAATCAAGAATACAAGATATGACGCACTGGTAATGGTTTTTCACTGAACAGAAAAACAGCCCTGCCCTACCACAAGGAAAGGAGGCTCTTGAAGGATTGTGGAACGCTGAAAAGCACCTCTGAAAGCTCAGGAGACAGACAAAGGTGCAAAGCAACACCTACAGCTCTAGTCTAGACAAAAGCCCCAGTTCAGTGTTCAATACCTTTTTTAGTTGTTTTTCTGGTTTAAGTATTTCTTATTAATTACTTTCCCATTGAGGTCTTTAAAAAAAAATTTAAAACACCCTCCATCTCTAAGGTGTCTGGAGTGTGTTATGAAAACTGGAATGCAGACATTGCCGTTTTTCCATTCTGCAGATCACTGTAATAACCCTGTAACCACTGCCAAGGGCTCCATAGTCTATAATTTTAGAAAACCATCTCAAGTCTGCTTTTCACCTGTAGTCTATGAAAGCCACGTTCTACACCTGAAGTGCCCATAAGAAGCAACTTAGAAATCAAGCATATTGCCAGCAGGTGTCATTTCACAGTTCAGGAGTCTGTGCTTCTACTCTGTCTTTAAGGGCTCATGCGCTGAAGAACTGCAAGTCACTGCTTTTAACGGAAAACACTCTGAAGATTTAGAAGTCCAGGACTAACTCCCTATTCAGCTTAGGGACTAGATAAAAAACTCAATTCCATCTAAATTACGAGAGAACATATGTAGCATAAATAAAAAATTATGTCAGTATAGAGCCATGCTTACTTGAATTGAGAAGAAGCCACTATCATCCATATTTACAGAAGGCTGCTGCTCAGTGTGACGTTGACAGGGGGAAAAGGGAAAAATGGTGTAAAAGTCAGAAATAATTCAGTTTTGAAAATAAATATGAGTGCACATACTTAAAACAACAGCTAAATATATCCTAGGCTGTTAGGCTGATTACAATGTCCAAATAAACTTGTTAATTAAAACCTCAAACATTTAAGTTAGAAATGCTCAGTGCTTAAAGGACAGACAGGCATGGAAACTTCTGTTCCTCTCTCTCCACTGGCTTACAAAAACAAAAGGCAAACTGCGGATCCTGTTCCTCACCACACCTGACCTTCCTACCTGTAAGATGATGTAGCTTTTTGTAGAATTACTGTAAAGCTGTACTAGTAACATTTGAAAATGCAAAACTTAAGATGCATGAATAAATTTCAGAAATTTTACCTCTAGGAAATTAACCTTCTCTAGCTATGCTACATGATATTATATTTCAGGCAAATATAAAGCAACTTCAAAGTAAATTTTTTTACCTGTAAGAATGTTCTATATTCTTCACTAGACACTCCTCCCTCTGCCATTCTTATTCTTTCTTCCTCATCCAACTGCTGTGCAATAGAGGATAACTCAACAGGACTAAAATATTCCCCTTGTAGCAAATTATTCAGACAGTGTTGAGCACACAATGAGCCTTCTTGCTAATATTGGAAGAGAAAAAAATACCAGAGACAACAAAAAAATCACATTAATGTTTTACTCTGTGAAATGACTCCTCCAAAATTCTGGCAAACTCCCTGGCCTCCCCGCTCACCCAGAACACCACATATTCTTTGGATGTTTTATACTGCAAGCCATGGAATACAATCTTCCCATCAATATGATGGAGAAAAAACGAACATGGAAACTACTTTATTTCCTCAAAGGAAATAGATTTAATGTAAAAATGTCTTTTTTGGAAACACTGTAAAAACTGCCAATGGCCTGACCAAATCACACAAAGGACAATGGATTCTCTCCTCTTCCAAATAACCACCACATGAAAATGAGTTTAGATCTCTACCACCCTGTAACAGAAATATTTTGCAACAGATGCTTTTGTTCTTTCTAAACTCTTCTTCCCTGACAGGTGTGGCTATCAGCAATCTGCTCTCCACATGTGGTGAAAGAAAAGCAGACTGTTCAGACTTCAGAAGGATTTGAAAATATACATCTACATAATTCATTTCCTTCATTTCAAGTTTGCTCTCCCAGTTTAAGTTATAACCAATTTGTTTATTGCCAAGAAAGCAATTAGAAGCTGAAGAAGCAGTAAAGCTCATTTTCCACATGAAATTTACGTTTAGGAACTAGGTAAAAAACATTAATACTACTGGTTCTAAAATCTTGAAGACGATGATGAGGTGAAAAGAAAAAAAATTAAATTTAGCATATTAAACAATGAAAATATTTTATGTTGAGAAATCACTTTAAATGGAAAATACTTCAGATGCTATGTTACATACCCAGCACACTGGGGATAACAGAAATGTAATATAACATTTTTAGACTGTCAACCCAAATTAAAAATAATTAAATTAGACACGTCAGTCATGATTTTGTAGCAGAAATTAAAAAAATCTAATCTGAATGAATCCATGTCAGTCTTCATAATTTTCACAACTGTAGATAACATATTGTTTAAAAATCCCAACCAAAACAATTAAATTATAGTTTCCCACAAAAAGCACTCTTACAAATAATTAAACTACAATACAAGGTGTTAACTTTTAACATCAGCTTTAAAATCCTGCTTTTCTCTTCTGTTTTAATCATTCCTCATTTTTATTTACACTAAGAACTCTAATGTACATGCACCTTATTAAAAACAAAACTAAAATCCCTCAACAAAAACCAATAACATCGCACCCTCCCACAGAAACTAAGTAAACAAGAGCATGCGTTGGAGGAATACTCTTTAAACTTCCATGAAAGTCTCATTACAAATCACATGCACAAATCTCCCATGACCTCCTTCCCTTACAGCAGGAAACCTGAAAATTCCCTTTACACCAAGATTACAGAATCTTCCTAAGGCTTCATCACTCAGATGAGTAATGAGTTATTAAAGTGAAAACAGCTGTAGAGCCAGGATCCAACAGAAACCTCCTCCAGCTCATGTCTTTCTCACAATAAGGAACTCAGTCCTAAAAACCAGCTCCCGTCCCCTCGGGACCACATTCCTGCTACTGGTCACATGATAAAACTATGGCAGAAGAACCTGATCAAGAATGACAGGTTTTTCCAGTACGAAACTGACTTAGAAGCAAAGAGATATTAAAATATATTTGAAAATTAGCTGCATTACAGGCTTAAACCTTAATTTCACTGAAAGGACCTTTCTGTATTTGCACAGTTTTATTTGAAGTAATAAACATTAATTTTCATATACAAAACATGTACATATCAAGCTCAAAATGCAAGAGAAAACTGATTTTAGACATTTTCACAGAGATTAACTTTATTTAACGTAAGCAGAGAATACTGCATATTTCCATAATCAGAAATCCCCTTGTTGAAACCCATCCTGATATAAACTGCTACTGGGCTTTCAGTGTTTTCAACCACTTGCATCTCATCAAAGAAAGGTCCAACTTTTTAAATAGGGGTTCCTTAAGTCCTACTTTCTGCAAGTTCACGGTTAAAAAACACCACATAACTTAGGTCTTTGTCTTGCTAATATTCCTTTATAAATACTGTGGTTTTCTTGCCTTTTTATTGGTACATCTGAAGTTTACAGATTGGGAGTTAAGGTGGTGCATGTGTACATACAGCACTTCAAATGTTTTGACAGGAACTGAGAGAGGACACTTGATTGCGGGGGATACGACTTACAAAAATAGACAGGTTCAGTTAAATTTTCCCTAGAATAATCATGACAAGATAAAAATATTTGTTACTCCAATTTAAAACAGGCATTCAAGTGTAACTTTGTAACTGTGTAGCTAACCTACCAGGGAGCAGTTACATTTCACAAGTGAGGCACCCAAGACTGCACTCTGCCCGAAAATAAAAACCCTGTAGCAACTACAGCTTGCAATCAGCTCCTACCTTTGAATGTATAATGCTCCGTCACTTCGATTTTAGCACAGTTTTGTTATTAAACTACAAAGTGACTTAGTCATAAAAAAGTCATCATTTCATTATGTGACAGTCTAGGCCAGATGAGAGAAAGGTACACTTGTTTCTAACTCAATTTCAAACAGACAGGAACACAAGGTTGCTGCAGCACAGAACACAATGGCTGAAAACCATCATGTATCCTCTGCACAGCAGCTCTTTAACATTGCAGTGCTTGCCAAGTTTTGCTACTCAAACCTATTTTGCAAGACCACTCCTCAGGTTCTGTGGATTTCAAACCAGCAGTTTTTTCCTCCTTTTTATTTGTTTTAAAGTTATACAGCCCCCATGCTTTATTTACTAAGTAAACCAACCATTACACATGAGAACTGTGTATAAAAACTAGTGTTTCTCTTAACACAATAAAGGCGTGGAGACATTGGCAAAGTTCTGGGAAAAAAGGCAATTATATTTCACAGAATCACAGAATGACCTGAGTTAGAAGGGACCCTCAAGGATCATTGAGTTCAACCCCTATCCCTGTACAGGGCAACCCAAAAATTCACACCATATGTCTCAGTGCACTGCCCAAGTACTTCTTGAATCTTCTCAGGGTTGGTGCCGTGACCGCTCCCTGGGGAGCTGTTCCCGTGCTCCACCATCCTCTAGGTGGAGAACTTTAGCAACCTCCCAGTAAATGAAGGAGCTACAAGAAAGCTGGGAAGAGACTGTTTACAAAGGCTTGCAGTGGTAGGACTAGGGCAATGGCTATCCCTGCAGGTGTTCAAGGCCGGGTTGGATGGGGCCTTGGGCAGCCTGGTCTAGCGGGAGGTGTCCCTGCCCATGGCAGGCGAGGTAGAATGGATGATCTTTAAGGTCCCTTCCAACCCAAACTAATCTGTGATTATGTACCGTCCAGCCTAACCGCGCCCCCCCCACCCCACACGCTCCCAGAGCCAACCCGCCGTCACACCCTCCCTCCAGCCAGTTTCACTCTACTTAACTCGCCCCAGCCCACAGGCAGTTAAGAAACCACGATTTTTGCTTTATTCCCCCGCAATTCCTTCCCGTTCTCCCTCAGCACTTGGGGCTCTTCCCCGGCCGCTCACAGCCGCCCCAGAAGAGGGGCCGCTCGGCACAGGGCAGCAGCCCTGAACGCGGGTTTCCTCTCCCGCCCGTGCGGGAACCCTGACCCACCGCCTCACGCTGCCCCCACACAGCCCCCACTCACCCGCTCGTGGAAGATGGACTCCATGTTTATTGTCAGCGGCCGCAGCCTCCGCCTCGCGCCGCCCCGCAGCCAATCGCGGCCCGCCTTGCTCCAAGGCCGCCCCAGCCAATCCGCGCGCGCTGCCCCCTCCCCGCCCAGCCAATCCTCGCACGCCCTTCGCCGCCGCAGCCAATCCACGCTAGCGCCTCGCCCCGTTCCAGCCAGTCCGCGCGCTCTACCCCCGCCCCAGCCAATCCGCATGGCCTCCCCCCGCCCCAGCCAATCCGCGCCCTCTATCCCCGCCCCAGCCAATCCGCACGGGCTCCCCCACCTCGCCAAGCAATCCGCGCCCCCTGCCGGTGCGGAGGCTCCTGCGCCCCCCGTCCTGTCCGCACCAGCGCCCAGCCGCGCCCCGTCCCCTCGGGAAGGACACATTTCCTTCCGTCACCGGGTTCACAGCAGTGCCGGGTCCCTCTCTGCTGTCCCCATCGGTCACAAGGCTGCCATTTCAGAGTGGAAATCTGGAAAGAAAGCGGGTTCAATTAAAAACCCAAACATCTGTCGGCCACGCTCTGGCTCTGTCAAACACTGCTCTGAAGGCCAGTTCTGAAATTCCCTACCAATAAGTGAATTCCACTCCCTACAGATCAATAACACCAATGATTTTTGCATAGTTTTTCTTTATTACATAAATCTTTCTTCTGCCTCCAGAGAACGACTGCTGGGGACTAAAGTTTCTCAACACATATGGACTAATGGAATTCTTGGATACATATTAGTCACGTAATTCAACCACCTTCCAAAAATAAGACTGCAAATTAAACTGGTGCTGATGGACTGCAGGCACCCTTTGCATATTCTCATAAGATAAAACCATAACCCTCTTCCATTGATTTATCATCTTATCTCACAAGTCAAACAAAAATATTTCCCATTCCATCAGCAGTCTTTATTTCCATGTAACATCTTCACCAGGCTTCAACTCCCTGCACAGAAACAAAAAGAGAGGAACAAGACCAAAATTAGGATAATTTTTGTAGAATAATTACTAATAAATATAATGAATTATCCTAGAATACCTTAATTGTGAGATTTAAGTATAAATTTACCTTTTCTTGCAATCCTAGTCAGTCAAAAATCTTGCAATACTGATAAAATTCCTTTCTTTTCTTTTCAAAGCTTCAATGGATTGAATTTTCTTAACTCCCGTTCATTTAAAAATGGAAGTACAAACCAGCTGGTTTGGGACTCAAAAGGAAAAAATCTAGTTCTTTTAATTACAGCAATTAATTTTGTAGAGGGAAGAGAACAAAGTGTGAAAGCGGAGGGGATTTTTGCAATGTGCTGCCAAACTTCACCAGCAACTGCTGGAAGAAAAGTGCTAATGGAACAGCAGACGGGTTATGTTCATAACTTATTTCTTACTCAGAGCTGAATTAGGTGAGACCAGATTAAAAAAAGAAATCCACCTACAAACTGGTAACAACATTGCTACAATGTTATGCAGCATGATTTTTTTCCAGTTGTTTCGTTAAGGCTATGGTCTAATACAGAATCAGGAGAACTGACACAGAGGAAGCAATGCACTAATTTATCTAAACTCTCTGCGAGAAGTCAGCCAGCAAGCCCAAACTGGTTACTGTACACAGCCATATCCTTGAATCAAGATACCGCAGCTGACAACATAAACATTTAAAGATACTATTTTTTCAAAACTTGGTTATTATTTTAAAATGACACAAAGTTAGAAAAGTATTTGGCTAAAAAGCTCTGTGATAGTTTTAATTTTTACATTAAAGTACATTTTATAGTTCTGCTCCCCCAGTTAACTTAAACTTTTAATGTTATTTTGTCAGGTACACATTTTCCCCCAGCCTAATTTGTAAACCTTCTCCAGAACCATATTAGAGGTCTTCCTTGAAAGAACATTTTCCAGTAAAGTTTGAAGTCATGTTTTTCACTTCAGTCCTTCAAGACTCCATTTCATTAGCAGCACTGAAATTTTACTTTTGTTTTAAAAACAACCGTGCTTGGCACTAAGAATTTCTATATAGTGAAGATTAAGTTAATGTAATGGTGCAAATTATGTAAGCTTACTTTCTTCACTCACCTAACTACTCTGGAAAGGACAAAGTTTAATGAAAGCAAATAGACAAGTTTTATTTAAGAGGCCTTTTTCCTAGCAACATGAATTTCTTATTCATTTACATATTAAATATGTTTAAGTTATATTTCTGAACTCATGTAATGTATACTTCTAGTAAGTTTATTTAGAGATGATTCAATGTCTTAATGTCTGCTAATGTCTGTACTTGTCTTTCTTCCACAGACAAAGTTTACTACCATCAACAGTTTCAATTCACTGCAGCAATTAAACACTTTAAATCAAATATTATGACAAAAACATCAAATTCATAGAATTACACATAATTTTGACTCCCACAGCCCAAATATTCAGAGGACATTAGCAACCCCCTTCATGAATGCTTGCTCAAATTTTTAGGGCTTTCTTCCCTTTAATAGCTTGACAGCATTTTTTAAAAAACTTAACACTTTCAAAAAGACCAGAGAAGCACTTTGGAAAATAACTGAAAAAATATAAATATTTAAGAGGCATCATAAAGCAGACCTTTTGTATAATAAGCTCTTGTTTCTGAAGGATGACAGTTTTTCATCATTCCTTCTGTCCAAATAGCATCCAATCACAAATCCTAGTGGAACAAAGATGTGAACCCAGTGATCACGCACAGCTTGGGCGAAATTCACCATGATTGCTAGAAAAAAATAAAGGCATAACAAATAAAAGTTACTGATAAATTTGTAGATGGCAAATGTTACATACCTGGTACCTTTAATTACACTTATTAGGGTCCTACCACAGCATAATAAACACGAGGGGCATCAGACGCTTCCTACAAGACACACGCTGTTCTCAAACCCATACACAGGTTTCTTAGGAAGTATCCTAACTCACTCTTGGCCCTGGGAAATAAAATTTTATCCTAAAATAGAGAAATAGAACATCTATTTTAAGGTATCTTTGGAGAAATAGTTCCATTTAAATGTTCTAGACTAGCTTACCCATTGAAGTCACTTTAATGATACATAAGTTTGCTGTTCTGTAGAACATTACAGATGCATTTACAACCACAGAATCACAGAATCCTTTAGGTTGGAATTAAGATCATCGAGTCCAACCCTTAACCTCACACTGCCAAGTCCACCACTAACCCATGTCCCTAAGTGCTACATCCAGTCTTTTAAGTCCCTGCAGAGATGGTGACTTAATCACTCTGGTCCAGGACTTGACAGCCCTTTCTGTTAATAATTTTTTCCTAATATCCAGTCTAAACCTCTGGCACAAATTGAGGGTATCTCCTTTCATCCTGTTACCTGTCACTTGGGAGAAGAGATTGACTGACCCTCACCTCACCTGCAGAAGGATGCTTTACTATTGTAACAAGGCTGCAAGATGAGCTGTACATTCATTGGGGAAGTGACAGATAAAGAAAAAGACATTTGTAAAACCCAACGAGCATTTTCCAGCCTCACTAACCAAAGCCTTCCAGATGAGCATCTTGCTGGAAGTTACAACAGATGCCACAGAAGACACAGGGCTGCAAGCTCAAACCTACTCACAATTAAAGCGGACAGGCAAAAAACTACAGCTCGAAACTGTGTGGCAGCCGACAGGCACAAAACCACGGCTCAAAACCGCGTGGCAGCTGACAGGCACAAAACCTCTGTCAGAAGAGATGGTGAGCAAGAAACAGCCACGAGTGTTGTTGAGTCTCTGGAGCAGGAGTGTAGAGCGTTTGGATATCAAGCGAGCTGCCGGCCTGAGAATAATCAGCATCGGTGGCAAAACCACGGAAGCATGAAAACAATAACAGTGGCGACAAGGAGCTTGGAAGGAGAAGAACATGCTGTGAAAATTTTTATGAAGGACTTGTGGGACCGGTGTTGGTATTTTTTGTAAGGTATAAATACGAGCTTGTAACAACAAACGGGGTCTTAGCTTGAAACGAAAGCTGAGTCCATGCATGTTAATACATTACAACACACAGCTTGAAACTACACGACTATAACAGGCAAAAAAACTACAGCTCGAAACTACACGTTTAAGGGCGACAGACTTGAAACTATACGATCAAAGCGGACAGGCACAAAGCCACAGCTCAAACCTACAAACGATTAAAGCCAACAGGCACAAAACTACAGCTCAGAACTACACACGATTAAAGCAGACAGGCACCAAACCACGTCTCAAAGCTGCGCGGCAGCCGCGGGGCGCAGCGCCCCAGCCTCAAACTCCCCGGTTGGGGCGCACAGCCCCCTGCGGGCCGCGGGCCGGGCTGCCCGGTGCTAGGCGAGAGGAGGCGCTGCCCCCGCGCAGCCCCGGGGTGAGGGCGCTCCCAGCCCCGTGTCCCGGGCTCCCAGCCCCCTGTCCCGGCCGAAACCAGTCCCGTACTCTCCCTTCCCCCGCCGTCACCTCTCGCCGCCGCCGGGCCTAGCGCAGCGCCCGCGCCAAGGGCAACGGGCGGAGCGAGTCAGGAGAGACCACCGGCTGCGCGGGGAGGGGGGGGAGGAGGCGGGCCCTTACCTCCCTCCACCTCCCCCCCCCCCGGCCTCCTCGCGGTGGTACAGTCCGTTACCCTTTCGCCTTCGCCCTTCGCTCCCTTTCCTCCCCGCCTTCCGCAAGATGGCGGAGGGCGCTGGTGGGCGCGCGCCAAGCGGGGTCTGACGGGCGGGCGGTGTGAGGTGGGCAGGTAGCGCCGGGCTCGTCCTGCGCCACCTTACCACCTGCGGAGCCTGAGAGGGCACAGAGCTCCCTCTCCGCCTTCTTCCCTCGCCTTTAGGGCCGAGAGGGCCCCGAGGTCCCTCTGCGCCGCCTTTCCTTGCTCCCGGGCCCGAGCGGCCGGGCTGGGCCCGCGGGAGCCAGCGTGCTCCACGTTGCTCACAGTGATCCCTTTCTGACATCGTAAAAAACCCTTCCTTGTCATAAAGCGATCAAGAGTGGCCTTGTAGTGCCTGACGGGCTACAAGAAAGCTGGGGAGGGACTGTTTACAAAGGTTTGTAGTGATAGCGTTAGGGGTAGTGGGTATAAACTGGAGAGGGGCAGATTTAGACTAGTCGTAAGGAGGAATTTCCTCACAGTGGTGAGGCACTGGCACAGGTTGCCCAGGGAAGCTGTGGATGCCCCATCCTTGAAGGTGTTCAAAGCCAGGTTGGATGGGGCCTTGGGCAGCCTGGTGTGGTGGGAGGTGTCCCTGCCCATGGCAGGGGGGGGGTGTTGAAATTAGGTAATCTCTAAGGTCCCTTCCAGCCCAAACCATTCTATGGTTCGATGAAAAATTCATGTCTGAAACCTGGTAATTGACATCTGGTAACGCTACGGGGCGGTTGCCACAGCTCTCTGTTCTCAGAAACGTGTGAAGTTCCATCTGAATGAGTATGCTCTTCCTTTAGCTTAGGCAATGAAACATTTTCTTCTCCCATTCACATCAGTTCTTTTGGAGATAAAGCCCTTGGAGAGGAAAAATGACATCGATTATCAAGCTGACAACTCTGTCGGGGGTGCAGGAGGAATCTGCCCTTTGCTATCTGTTGCAAGTAGATGAATTTCGTTTTCTTTTGGACTGCGGCTGGGATGAAAACTTTTCAATGGATATTATTGATTCTCTGCGGAAGTAAGTAGTTCAGCTTATATCCTTTTGTTTGTTTTTTTTAATAAGTCTTGTTCTTTTTCTGAAAGTTTTCGAAGTACTGTGTGATCATACACGTATGGTAATGTTAAATCTGGAATTGTTTTTTCTTTCTTGTTGAAGTATGTTTGATATGAAGAGAATTATACTGTCAAAACATTTCCAGGAAAAACTTGGGTATTTTCATGTGAGTCTAATGGGTTATATCTGTTAACTGTAATGGTCAAACTATTCTGTGTTTGCTTTGGCTTGGGTGTTTTGTGTTTTTCATAAACATGACACAGAACAGAGTTTATTGGAGACTGACCTTTTCTTTAAACTAATTTACAATGATTAACCAAGTTTTAAATGAAAGAATCCTTAGTGTATGTAGGCTGAATACAAAGTGGTTCAACTCTTGCCTCTTGTTTCAAGTTTGTTAGACTGTCAGTTCAGGAAAACAGCTGTTAGTTGTCTCAGCCCTGAAAAGAAATAAACCTGTCTGAAGTTTAATACTGGACCTCTACAGGTTTGCAGTAAGGAGCTTTACTGATGCAAACATTGATTACAATGTTGGGACTGAAACATGGAGATTCCTGAAAGAAGCTAAGTTTTGTGATGCTATTAGTATAGATTCACTTTTCTGGCATTGACACACTTGTAGTGCTTGACATCTCATAACTGGAGATTAGTATGTACTGAGGATAACTTATACATTTTTGTAGTGTTTTATCTGAGAAGAAATTGGATAAAATCCCCGTTTTAATAACAGCCATCAGGAAGAATGTGTGTGCCCCAGTTACTACATGAGGGAACAATAAACTTCCAGCCCAGCTTGTACTTTCACTTGTTGTATATGTTTTACGTCCTTAAGTTTTTCTGTCACAACAGGTAGAAAATTTTAAGTCTGAGTTCTTATTTTACATAACACTTGGAAAGAAAAAAAATCTTCTGAGTTTAAAAGGAATATCCCTCCAAATTTATGTCCCACTTCTCTTAAATTATATATTTGACCTTTTCTGTTTTTTAATATGTCTTGATTTAGTCCTTACCAACTTAAGAATTGTTGTGGCTTTGGTCTTATTACTTGGTCTTTCTCATCAGAAGAAAAATTATAGTCTGTTTTATGTTTTTAGCTGTATAGACCATTTGTAACATGTCTGCAGTGATATTTTTGGCTCTTAAGTTACTTCAGGTTCTGATATTGAATTAATTTGGAGTTTTTTCTAATCAAGAATTTAATGTGAAACTTATGTGTTCCAGACCTCGAAGTTACATTTTCGGAAGTCACTTGCGTGTTTAAGTACTTGGAGTGTTTGGAAATATCTGTAACTTTTAATTATGAGTCATTCTGTGTGTGTAGTCTCAAAACAGCCATAACAGGAAGTATATGACACTGCAGAACTCTTCTCACCAACTTCTGTTATCCCTCTTTTTGTAGACATGTACACCAGGTTGATGCTGTTCTTCTTTCTCACCCTGACCCTTTACACCTTGGCGCTCTTCCGTATGCAGTTGGAAAAATGGGGTTGAATTGTGCCATTTATGCAACTATTCCTGTATATAAAATGGGACAGATGTTTATGTATGATCTCTACCAGGTATATTTAAGTTGATACTTTCACACACAACAGCTTTGGTATGGTAGACTGCTCAGGTTCTTGAATGCTATATATTTCTTTTTTGTTTTAGTCTCGCCACAATACTGAAGATTTCACACTCTTTACGTTGGATGATGTAGATGCAGCCTTTGATAAGATACAGCAGCTGAAGTTTTCTCAAATTGTGAACTTGAAAGGTAAAGTAGTAACCAAGGTTTCAATAAAAGACTTTTAGTGAAAGGTAAGAGTTAAAGTAACCCTTTTTTTTTTTAGAGGGAGTAAGTATGCAGTATCTTCCAGTTCCAGAATGCTTCTTCCCAATATACTTGTCTGTAATCTGGAAAATAAAGATGAGATGCCATCCTTGTAAGGCTACTGAGCCTTTTTCAGGGTATTTGTAGCAATGCTATGTCTTTGCTGCCAACTCTCACATCTTATAAGTAGTTTTAGCGAATGACTTGGTTTTTAAAAAGTCCTAGGTTTTTTCTTATTTAATGGAAGTGACTTGAAAAGTTTCTATGGATGCATCTTAGATGACAATGTATGCTTTGATTACTGTTAAAGCTCTGCACTTCTGCTCAAGTATGTGGAATGCAGCAATGTCAGTCAGTAATGGTTGTGGGTGATCTAGTTTTACTCTGACAAAGATCTAGGTTAATCCACTGATGAGGAACAATAGAGCGTTAAAAAAAAAAAAAGGCATCAGGTGTTGAAAAGATCCATTCCTGACTGCAGCACGGGGACACCTTTCCTGGGTTTGACTTGTGTGTCTGGAAAACTTGCAGTTTGTGTAATTTGTGTGGGTTTTTTTTAAGTATGACAGTGAATGGTATAATAAACATTTTGTGTTGCCCAGAGAGGGGTCTGCCTTTCACCAGTGCACTTGCTTTCATGTTGTATGTTTGTTGTATGACTGTTGTTCAGATCTATAGTTACAGCAGCTCTGCAGTGCCTCTGAGTACCAGTGAGAGGTGGAGGGAAGAAGTGACCTTTGCTTTGGTTGCTTGTTCAGGAGGCAAAATAGAAGTGAACTGCAAAAAAAAAATTTGAAGTTGCTGGTTAGATGGGAAGGGCAGATATGTTACTGATTTTTTTAATATTAATTTGATTTTTTTTTTTCCCAGTAATAATTTTAGCATTTAGTTGTTTAAAATTACTCTCTTATTCAGAGGAATGGATTTTAATACATGTGTCTAAAACACTGAAAATCTTACAGGCAAAGGACATGGTTTGTCAATCACACCATTGCCAGCTGGCCACATGATAGGAGGCACAATTTGGAAGATTGTCAAGGATGGAGAGGAGGAAATTGTTTATGCAGTTGATTTCAACCACAAGAGGGAGATGTAAGTTCAACATATCAATATATATTTTTGGACTTTGTGTTAGGTGTGCTGAATTTAGAGTGTGATAAACAAGTATGGAAGTAGCAATGCCTTTCTAGTTCTAACAAAATCACTAATTTCACTTGCATTCAGATTAATCAATTTGAGACAAGCATTAGCTCTGGGTTTCTTCATTCCACTCAGTTTTATTTATTTGTACATTTAAAGCAGGAAACATTCAGCTACCGGAGAGTTTGATCTCTGTACGTGCTAACATCTGGAAGCTAGATGTCTTATTATTTCTCATAAAATAGAAATACAAAAAGTGAGATTTCTCCGTTTTTTCCACAGCCATCTGAATGGGTGTTCCTTGGAAATGTTGAGCAGGCCTTCGTTGCTTATTACAGATTCTTTTAATGCTACTTATGTACAACCCCGGAGGAAGCAAAGGGATGAACAGCTACTGAGTATGTATTCTGTTTAGCCTTGGACATAGCAGTAATGGGGTTTATTAGCTGCTGTGAATTGATTTTCTATGAGAAATTTATCCTCGTCTGAACTAAAAACCTCTATTAAAATGTAACAAATTTTCAGTTACTCTGTTTCTGATGGTATTGATCCTGTGGGTTAAAGATCTTCCTGGAAACAATGAGCTGTATTTGAAAACTGTATTTTACCCAGTATCAATTAATCCCTTCTTAAGGGATTTTTAAATTATCTTCCTCAGCTTATTCTTTTTTATATTTTACTGTTTGGTTTTTTGTGTGGGTTTTTTTTGAATAAAAAAAAGAAAAGCAGTATCAAGGCAGTGAGATCTTCAGAGCTTCCAAGAGAACTCCAGGTCCCTTTAATTTTGGTGGAAATTTGGTTTTGGATCTCTTTTGAAGTTTAATTTATTTCTGTGTTCAATTTGGTTTTGATTGTGTGCTAGTGTGAGATAAACAAAAAAAACCAAGGTACATATGTTTTGGTTCAAAGTATAAGAAGCTTTTTTGTTTTGTTTTGAATTCTTAGCTAATGTTTTGGAGACACTACGAGGTGATGGAAATGTATTAATAGCTGTGGATACAGCAGGCAGAGTTCTGGAACTTGCTCAGCTTCTTGATCAGATCTGGAGAACAAAAGATGCAGGATTAGGAGTCTACTCTCTAGCCCTTCTGAATAATGTCAGCTACAATGTAGTGGAATTCTCCAAATCACAGGTTTGTTTTGATTTTAAGATGCAATTATGAAGAGGATAATGGAACACATGCAAAAGCATTTTGCTTTTCTTTTTAACAGTAAAAAAAGGCAGAATAGTGGGTGTCCTCATTCTGTAGCATGTGTTTGTGTCTTGGATCTTTCGATCAAGTAGCACAGAGTCCAGTCAAGGATATGGGTGTGTTTGTTGATACGCATTTCTGTTTTTATCACAAGATTTATTAGCATAGTTTACAGCTGTTAAAAAAGAGAACTTAAAGAAAAGTTTTTGTGTTGTTTATGCTCAGCATTATTTCTACACTTGCTGCTCAAACCTTGATGTAATTGTGTTGCATATTGCATCCTGTACTTCATATCAGGTTTGTACATTATTGTAGAACTTGTATTCTTATGAATAACCTTTTCTTAATACATATTTTAGGTTGAATGGATGAGTGACAAGTTGATGAGGTGCTTTGAAGACAAGAGAAACAATCCTTTTCAGTTCCGTCATCTCTCCTTATGTCATAGTCTGTCTGATCTGGCTCGAGTGCCTAGTCCAAAAGTTGTTCTTGCTAGTCAGCCAGACTTAGAGTGTGGATTTTCTAGAGATCTTTTCATTCAATGGTGCCAGGATTCCAAAAACTCTATCATTTTAACTTATCGCACTACACCTGGAACATTAGCACGATTCCTGATTGATAATCCTTCTGAAAAAGTTATAGATATTGAGGTAAGAGTTGTATGTCTACCTCAAAGTTTTTTATTGTGGGCCATCTTGGGAAATATGTGCAAAATTGAAATTCATTTCCTTTTTTGATGTACTGAAAATGCTTCTAGTGGCAGAGGGAAATTTGAAGTCAACGTGCTGCATGTTTAACCAGTTGTGGGTAAACTGACATAAAAATAGGCCTTATATTAGGAGCTGCACAATGCTGGTTGGTGGTGTGGCAAAATTAATACACCATAGAGATGAGCATGAGACTTTTAAGTGTTTATCTTCAGACAATGCTTTCCTTTGTGATTTTGTTAGAATAGAAAAAAAATCTGCTTGCAGTTGACATACACATCACAAAATACGATGGATTGTTCTTACTGGAAAATACTGTAGGTTTGGATGGAGGGGAGAATCATGTCAAATTAGTATAATATATCCCACCAGAGTTATAAAGATAAGTGAAAGCTGTGAATTAGAAGTAATACAATAAATTGTTAGTCATGCTTTCAAATTGTTTTCGATAATTTATATACCAGTGTCTACTTTTCTCTGATAAACACTGTTAGTTTATGGGACTCCTTGTGATCACAGTGGTAAATGTCAATCCTGATGACGCAGCTTTATTTTAGTTTTAGATTAGATTGGAAGCATTGAATTACAGCATTAAAATATTAGTAAATTCAATATTCATAGTGACCAATACTCTAGTTTGACTTTCAGAAAACAAGAAGTAAAACTTACTATTTTTTTGCCTGCTTATATGGCTTTGCCAGGTTCTTCTGGTTTGATGTTAGTGACACAAAAAGTAAAACAGCACTGCTCATCTCAGACTACTTGTGCTCACTTATTGGAGAGATGTTTTCTCAGGATCTTTTAAGAAATTTTGTAAAGCTAATTGATTTTAATACATTTAGCAATGCCTTTCTGTTAGTCTGCTACTTGGTAATGTCACTGTGTTGCCATGCCAAGGTGCCACACGTTTGCATAGTTGTCTTGTATGTGGCATGCAAGTTGTACTTGTGTTGGTACTTAAATACAAAATTTCTTGTCAGCAGTGTGTAGGGGAAGTATTAAAATTAATCAGCTAATCATTAATTAATTTTAATTTATTTTAATTCTATCTGCAGTTGAGAAAACGTGTCAAGTTGGAAGGAAAAGAACTTGAAGAATACCTAGAAAAGGAAAAACTAAAGAAAGAAGCAGCTAAGAAATTAGAACAGTCCAAAGAGTAAGCGTATTGGCTGTTGTTGCATTCTGCTGTTGCAGTCAGAATTGAGTTTTCGGTGTGATCATTTTGCTGTTTCAGCCATTTACAGGGATAAATGAAAATCACAACTTTGATAGAGTAGTTTGAAGGTACTGAGGAATTGGGAATGATTGTCTCTAATCTGTTGTTATGATAGACCTGTTTCATCTGTGTTTGACGGTGTATCCTCAGATACATAAACTGCCCTTGTCCTTGGTCAGCGTTAGTGTCATCTGTTATTTTCAAGTCAGTGTGTTTATGTTATATTAAACCTAAAGAAAAAAGGAAGTGCTAGTTTTTTTTGAATGTCATTTCAGGGCAGATATCGATTCCAGTGATGAGAGTGATGCTGAAGAGGATATTGACCAGCCAACTGTACATAAGACCAAACATGATTTGATGATGAAAGGTGAGGGTAGCCGGAAAGGAAGCTTCTTCAAACAGGCAAAGAAATCTTACCCAATGTTTCCAGCTCCTGAAGAAAGAATTAAATGGGATGAATATGGCGAGATTATCAAGTATGTACTGGTAATGATAACATGTAGTAGTTTGGAAATAACTCAAAAATAGGAGTAATAGAGATAGAAGATATTATTTTGTTTCTCTTGCAACACTTTTATATACTCTTCCAACCATAGTAACTTTTGAACAGTTAGGGCCGTTTGTGTTAAGTCTCACGGGAAGCTTACGATAGGGTTGAAGCTGCAGAGCACTGATCCTTGGCCTGTGTTCATACCTCTTAGGATGCATTTCGATTCCAGGCTTATTTTTTCTTTTGTTTTAGAAGGTGGTGGTTTTTTTTAACGTGACTTTTTTTTCCTGCTTTAAATTACACATAGTTTTGATAAATTTATAATGAAGGGAAAGAACGTTGTTCGTCCTAGACAAATCTTGCAATACTTGTCCTACGTGCATTAAGAATACTTGCTAGAAAACCTCAATTTGATAGTATTTCCCAAGATATCACAGTTCTCTCTTGAGATAGAAAGGTGATATTTTCCAAATGAACTCTGTTCAAATGCGGAAAGTGGAAGGCAAGCGTTAAAGAATTGTTGGCAATAGCAGTTACAAAACATCTCAGTTGGCAATAGCAGTTACGAAACATCTCAGTAGTAATAGTCAGCATTATTTGTCATAATGTTATGTAATGCTTTGGTTTTACTTTAAGACTATTAAAAGCAAAATCCCTTTCATTCTTTAGACCTGAGGATTTTCTAGTTCCAGAACTTCAAGCAACAGAAGAAGAAAAAAGCAAATTAGAATCTGGTTTGACAAATGGAGAAGAGCCTGCGGACCAGGATTTATCAGATGTTCCTACCAAATGTATTTCTGCCACAGAATCTATGGAAATTAAGTGAGTGGCTTTGTTGTTCTTGTCAGTTCTGCTAGAATGACGGCGTGGATATGGTGCAAATTGGGTAAAAGGCTAGCTTGGAAATGGGAAGGTGGAAGAGGCAAGGTGGGCTTGCTTTTTGTTGTTTTTTTTTTTCCCTAACTATTCAAGTTATTGTTTTACTAATCTTTCTGGGAGCATGGTACAAAGTCTTACGGTTCTCAGTCTCAAGAAATTTGCAGTTTGTGCCCTGTCTGATGGGGACAAGTGAAAGAGAAAGAACAAATGATACAATCTTATGTTAGCATAGATACTCAGATATGTGTATATATATTTAAAAGAACTTATCCAAAGCATGAGACGAGTATATTTGAATAACTAAGCCAATTTGGGGAATTCGTATTATTATATGCCCTTACATGCTGATATTTATTTGACAATTCTGTATTTTACTGATCCGTAATATACTTTTGCGCTAACAGCTTTTGCTATTGTAGAATAATTTCAAAATATCTTCCATTTTTAAATAAAATATTTGGGAGCACACAAACATTTAATCTTTTAAACTACAAACCATCATTCTTGGATTTTTTTTTTTTTTTTATTTTAAACTAGAGCCAGAGTTACATACATTGACTATGAAGGACGCTCAGATGGGGACTCAATTAAAAAAATTATTAACCAAATGAAACCAAGACAACTGATTATTGTCCATGGACCACCTGAGGCCAGTCAGGACCTTGCAGAATGTTGCAGAGCTTTTGGTGGTAAAGATATTAAAGTTTACATGCCAAAGCTGCATGAAACTATAGATGCAACCAGCGAAACTCATATTTACCAGGTAAGGCACTGGAATTTATTAGTTGTATAACTATCGTGAAGTGTAGTAGAGCTGTACTGACAGGCTTTCTGATGCGGCCCTCTTATTTGGGAGAGACGTTGCTACTTATGTGTGTCCTTGGTTTTGTGTGATCAACACATACATTAGTGGCTTTTTTCTGTCTTCTAGGTGAGTATTATCCTTACACTGCTTATGAGTAAGTGTTCAAAAGCTTGAACATGAGATCAGTGTGTTCTTCCCTGTAGTGCAGAAGGCAAGTTTCATGTCCATGGGAACACTGGTTTGCTTTACTCAAGTCTTAATGGATTTCTAATGCTGGTGTTTAAAGTATGAGTATAAACTACTTTGAATTCAGGATTCTTTTTGGAGTCTGAAAGGGAGTCTTGAAGAGCCAAGAGAAAAAAAAGTCCTTCATACCTAAGTAGAACCTAAGAATAAACATTTAATGTTAGGAGCAAGTTAATGTTAAAAAAAAAAATAAATAAGACACCCCTATTCCCCTCACAAAAGTTAATGTGATGGTTCTTGGAAAGTGGGGTTATGAAAATGTGTTGTACTGTGTTAATATGTTGCATTTAACTCTAGTGCTTAGGCTCTAAATAAGAAAACTTGGATAATTTGTGTGAAGCATGTGAAAATTTAGTATGGTCCTGATCCAGCTTTTGGAGTTGTTTAGAAGAAAGTCTCTCACATGCACTTCAGGCATTAGTCCTTTATTCCTTCTGTCCTTTGAAAGTTAATAGAAAAACGTCAGAATTATTGAAAGAGGTGCTTCTGCTTTTTCCAGACAAAAATCTGTTACCCTGTAATAATGGAAAGTTCCAGTTATTCAAAATTATCCAATTCTGACTGTCTTAAAGCAGTGACATTTTCTATGTTTTGTTTGTTGGTTTGTTTGCTCTTTTTTAAAGCTATGGGGATTGCTACTCCATGAGGAATGGTATGATTGTGATTTGTCACAAAATATTTATCTGAATAAAATTGTAATTGCTTCATATTTAATTTCAATTAAAAATTAATTTCTCCTTTATTAAAAAAAATCTTTTGCATAGACTTAGTTTGGTTTTCTGTTTGAAGATTTCTGAACACATGAAGTACGCTAGAGACATTGAATTAGAAAATACTAGATATGAGTGGGGCATGAGAATCCCAGTGTGTTTAGAGTGGTGTGTGCTGCAGATGCAGATTTAGTTGCAGCATCCTCTATACAGTTGCAGCCTTGGTTCTGCTATGGGGATCGTGCACAATCTCATGGGTATAGCAGTCTTTCAGAGTAGGGCTTTAATGGGTTAAAGTTCTGGAGTGCACCAGAGGAATTGGGGTAAGGTGATGTTTTTGTCACCTTAAAATCTGATACTTTCAACATCCCTTCTTACAATAAAATATGAATTATTTTTTGAGGGGGTTGAAATTTGGAACTGCTATTCAGTAATCTAAACGTATCTATAGAAACTTTCTTTAAAATTACTTAGGCCAGCTGAGGAACTTCTGGGCCACAAAAGCAGTTTCTGATGGTTTAAAAGGAATTGATTGCTCTTGCTGTAAGTTTAACTCAAGCTTGCAGTCGTATAGGCTCTTTGTTATTTAAACCAAGACAAAAAAGGTATTGATCTCTGCTTTTTAAGTTGAGCGGTGATGTGAGGATTATATAATTTGTACTTAGAAAGTCTAGAACATCTTGCTGTTGTGATACCAATTCCTTCCTTTCCCTCTCCAGGACAGTATGAATTAAACCTATGTGGAGAGACAGTGAAAGGAAAACTGTTACATTTTAAAGCCTGAAGTAAGAACTGTCTGTGTTTTCCATCAAACTAATAGTACTTTTATTTTTGTGCAATGCAGGTCAGGTTAAAAGACTCTCTTGTCAGCTCCCTTCAGTTCTGTAAAGCCAAGGATGCTGAGTTGGCTTGGATAGATGGTGTTTTGGACATGCGGGTTTCGAAAGTGGATACTGGAGTTATTTTGGAAGAGGGAGAGCTGAGGGAAGATGAAGACTTAGAGATGCAAGTGGATATGCCTTCTTCAGACTCTAGTGTCATCGCACAACAAAAGGCCATGAAAAGCCTCTTTGGTGACGATGACAAGGAGATCTGTGAGGAGAGTGAAATCATTCCTACTTTGGAACCTTTGCCACCTCATGAGGTACATAAATTATGCTGATCTGAACTTTTTTTGAAGAGCTCAGTATTCATTTGTCTTTTTCAAGTGCTTAGAGCTTGATACTGTGTTCTTATTTGAATGAAAGCCTAACTGAAACTGAAATTTCATGTTTGGTTTTCTCTCTGTTAAATCTGGTACTGTTCTTTGTTCAGATCTTATGCTTTTTCAGCAAGGTTGATCTCTTGCATCCGCTCACAGTGCCTATCATACAGTACCATTTATTTGGGAAGATAAGATTTTAATTGTTTCATATTTGCAGTTAGCCCTTGCAGGCTTGGAAGTTAGTTGGTGTTTTAGTCACTCTTGGATTTTGTTTTGTTGATACTACGGAAAATACTTCATATATTGAGATACAGCTCTTTTGAATTCAAATGTGTGCTTCTATAGCAGTGATTTAAGAGTTCATTACATTAACCTTTCTAAGAATTTATCTTTAATCTTTAAGTACTTTGCATGTGAGTAGATATTATTTTATCTCTTCATTGAATGACTACAATGCCTTCTAGTCCTAGAATTGCTCTTTAAGATACTGTTGCACAGTTGTGAGTGTAGTCTGTTCTAGGAGCTAAATAAATGTGGAGACAAGTCTAAAGTCTCTTCAGGTTTGTGACAGCTGTCATAGAAGTATGTACTGGTCAGCATTACAGCTCATTGCAGCATTGTCCCTGGCAAAGAGGGATCTTCAATGACAGCTTTCCATTTGTCTTCAATATGTGAACAACAAGGAAACGTTTCCTTTACTTGACAGATAACTTCTAAGCCTTCATAAACTGAAAGAGTTTTGCTGCAGGTGAACAGAAATAGACTCAGTCTTCTCATTTATAGTCCTGTAACCTAGGATACTCTGCTGCCAACACAATGATGAGAAGATCTGTGGAAAAATGGAAGGTATTAAGTAGCAGAAGTATTAAAATTGTGTGTTGTTTAAAGGTTCTTGGACATCAGTCTGTGTTTATGAATGAACCGAGGCTTTCTGACTTCAAGCAAGTTCTCTTGCGTGAAGGTATACAAGCTGAATTTGTAGGAGGAGTGCTTGTGTGCAACAATCTGGTGGCTGTTCGCAGGGTAGGTGTTCTGTGTCTTAAACTCTTAGGTAAATAATATTCTAAATTAATTTTAACTGTCATTAGTGCAAAGATAATAAATAGAAACATGTCTTTCGTTTCAGACTGAAACAGGGCGCATTGGATTGGAAGGCTGTCTCTGTCAGGACTTCTATAGGATAAGAGACCTTTTGTATGAGCAATACGCTATTGTCTGAGGAAAGTGCTGCAAAGATGTTTTAACTTGAACTTTTAAAGACAATGAATATTTCTCCCAATTTTGACTTTTTGTAGTTTTCTAACTTATACAGGAGAAATCTAATTCACAAAGAACAATTAACTACTCTGAACATGTAAATAATTGCTACTGTTGTTCATCATAAATCTGTTGGTACATTCCATGTTGTTGACTTTCAAACTATTATGAATTGCTGCCTCCCACATAAGACATTATAGATGAGTTGATGACTGTAAACCCTTCTTGGGAAAGGTTCAGTTTCTTAGGGCATGTTTTGGTTTAATAGATTCCCTGCCAAAGAGTGCAAAATGTGTCATTCTCCTGCTCTGACATAAGATCAGATAGGGAAAAGCAGGTTTCTGTGGTTGTGTTCTTTTGGTTTCGTTGGTGTGGTTTGTTTTGTGTGTTTTTTGTATTGTTCTTTTGGGTTTTGTTTTTTTTAAATAACTCATTTCGGGGACAGTCTTTAGTCTTTTTTTTTTTTTTTTCCTTAAATGGAGCTTAGTCAAAGTACATTTTTAATAGACCACTTAAGGTGAGACTACCTAAGCTTTCCCCCAGTGTTAATCTAGCTGTATCTTAATATTCTGTCTGCTCCATCTTACTGGTATATTCCAGAACTGCATTTCATTCTCCACATTAACCTGCAGGATCAAAAAGTTACTTTGGAAAGGGACTCTAAGAAGACTGGACAATGTTGTCAGACAGCTTGAAATCCAATTATTGTGTGGTTTCGAGTAACTACTGTACAAATTTACAGAACTTGTAACTTCTAGATTTTGCAAAATTATGCAAGCTATAAAATCTTTCCTGAGTTCTGACTTCAATAGTTTCAAAGTCTAAAGCCTTTATCCATACACTGCTGTATGTTCAGAGTGTCATGAGCCAGGTTCAGGAAATCTGCCTTCATGTGATTTATTCAATACTTTTTTGCTGTGTTTCATTCTATTTGCATGTTTTGTACTAATTTTCATTCTAGTTGACAGTGGGACTTACTGTAGCTGCTGATGCTCGGAATGGATGTTAATTTTTAGGTGAAGATGAACACAGTTTTGGGTGCCTGAATTTCTCGGAAATTAACTTATGCGAACAAATAGTCTCTTGAGAGTTTATTTAATCCTTTTTTTTATCCTGTCCACACCAGCTGTGGCAGTGGAGGTTTGCTTTCTTGTTTTTACATATAACAGCAATGTAATATGTGCTCTCTGTACGTATGTTTAAATAAAACCTGTTGGAAAAGTGGCAAAAAATAGCCCTGTGGGCTATCAGTGGAAAGATAATTTACTTTGCAATTTATTCTTGACAAATAGTTTTCTACCTGATCTACAGACTATTTATTCTGCTTAAAATAATAACTTAAAACTGAAGCCTGTGTCAAAAAAAAAAACAAACAGTAAAAAAGCCCCCTCAAAACCTCATAGAACTCTATATTTAAAATGTAAAAACCTTGAAAATTTAATGCCGAAGGAGATTTGTATTTTGTTGTACAAAGAAAATTTTGGCTAGGAATGACTGAATGCTTTAATGCTTTTTTTTTTTTTTTTTTTTCCCCCCAAGAGTAGAGAAAAATGTTATTTTCTGTTACATTGGCAGCCAGATCTTCAGAGAAATGCTCTGGTTTTGTAGCTGTTTTGTGACAATGCAATGTCAATCTATATGATGCTGGATCCTTGTTTGGTGAATACTGTTGTATTACTCTTGTTGCTGATACTAATGAACTTTTATAAAGTCACTTACTTTGTACATAACCTTATTGGCCTCAGTACTTTTAAGTTAATGGCTTAACATGCCCACATGTAGTGGGGACATGAAGGGATACAAACAGGACTAGAGATCTTCTGCAGTGTGGTAGGTATCTTTTGGAAACCCAGCACTATCCTTTGTGAAAGCTCAGGAAAGAGTAAGACCCTTTTCTATTGACGTTTTAGCTGAACTAAGCTAGAAAACACTTACTGTTGTGTATTCCTAAACAAAAAAAAGAAGTCTCACAACAGCCTCTGAGTATCACTGTCAGGGTGCACCTATGACAAAAGCATCTCCTAATTACCATCTCCTCCAAGCCCAGCAGAAAAGGCAGGGTACGAATAGCTGCGTCACTTGTAGTCATGGCTCTACCATAAAGTTGAAGCCCCAGCTTCAGCTAAGCGGCAAAAACTGTCAGCTACTATGTGCTGCAATGCAATCCACGGTGAAAACAGGGCCAAAAAAGGCCTTGGAGTTAGGCAGAGGTTCCCGAGCTCCTCCCAGCGGTACCAGCTGCTCTAGTTTTACCTGCATCCATGCAGCCATCTTGCCCTTAATCCATTTCAGTAGGAACCTCACATTACTGTGCAGTAAGGGAGTGGTATGGTTTGTAATTTCTCTTTGGAGGGGGGAAAAAAAGGGTGGATCTGGGTGCTCCAGAAAAAAGAGCATTTCAGAGTGGGCAGAGATCAACATGTGCCTGCAGGAAATATACTTTTAAAGAAAAACCTTAGGAAATCAAATTAAAATAATGCTGCCCTTAAGAAGGGGATAAAGACAACAGTGTGATCCTAAGCCTTGCTATCAGTTTTGTTTGGTTTTTTTAACCTATTGATTCAAGTTCAGCTAACTTTAAGAAAGGTTTAGTGTTAGCAGTCACTAAATTCCTGTGTGTTCTGATAATGAGGAGAACCCCAAATTAGTGCTATCACTGAGGAAAAGGCTCAAGTGTGAGCACAGCTGTGTTCTTTAGCCTGTTCAGCATGAGTATGGCTTGAAGTCAAACCTGGAAAGCTGATACACAAGGAGATAGTAGTTATCTGAGTCCTGGGATGTGGGAAAATGATATTGTGGGCAATTCTGGTGGTCAAAGGGATGAAGGGGAGTATGGGGCATCAGTAGTAAATGTATCCCCGGCTACAGCGGCACTGTGGGGCAGGTGTGCTCCTCAGCTATGTGCTCATTACTTGTAAGCAGTGTGGAAATGAAGCAATTTCCCATGAACTTTGCCTAGTCTGCTATCAGTTCTCTGATAGGTTATTATTGTTCTTTTCTGTTTGGTTGGGGGGTTTTTTGTTGTCTTTGGTCTTAACTGTGATTCACTTTAGACAGTAATTGAACTTCTCTGTGTAATTTTTAGAGTTACTAATCTGGTTCTCGTTTGTATCTGAAATGAAAGATTCATTTCCCCTTGCCTCCACAAAATGTCAGTGCTGTCATGGACCGCAAGCTCTATTTTTTTCATTAGCAGTAAAAATTTGATAAGGAGTACCATTTCTTACTCTACTTTATTGAGGACAAGAATATTAACTTCAAGTCAAACCTGGGTTTGGTGCTTACTGACGGTTTAAAACTGTTTCCTTCCAAGAATCTTGGATAATTCAGATTCCTGACCTAAGAAGAGCTGAGAAGAGCCAAGGGGTGTTGGAGACACAGAAACAGCAGAAACTTGCCCTCCCCCATCCCCAAAGCCTCTAGTATTTGTGAGTAAATCCTAGCTTTTCTGTTCTCTCCTTCTTATGCCAAGGTAGTAGAATTGCCTATGTAGACATATTTTGACAACATTAAGGGAATGTAGAAGAACACTTCAAAAAAGTCTAGAATTAATTGCTAAGCTGTTCCCATTGTCTAAACATAACTTTACCCCAAGGTTAAGTAACTTTGTGGGGGGCATTCTCATTTTTAATCATTTACTTTGACAGTATGTACTGGTGGTGAGGTGAAATCGAAAGTCTTCCTTCTTCCCTGGACAATATTTAGATTTGAGGAGTTCCCCTTCTCAAAATATCCTGTTAATGGAAAGGTAGCATGCCCTGCATTCAGTCAGAGTAGCGGTCTCATGAGAGATTTGAGATCTTTTTGATGGTAAAAGTTGCTTGCAAGGGCAGGAGTTCTCTTATATCTGTACTAGCTTTTAATTGTGGTCCAACATTATTAATTTGGAATAAACAAGCAAAGAGACACCTTTCTACCGCTCCCCCCCAAGTCTAAATAATTGTTATAGATGATTGTACCCAAAACCACTGACATTGTGCAGAATCTAGATTTCTGTGATAACGCACATCATGCCTTAATATTTCAGGTAGAAAAGGCAATGCATTGCCTGGGGAAAACACTTAAACCACTAACACTTCTGGAGACTGGCAAGAGAAGTCTTACTGTGAGGATAGGACCGTTAAACAATATTCTGTTTCATAGCTTTTATAGATGTTGTCATGGCTTCGAAAAGGTGGTGCTGCAGAAGATGATCTTTTAGTCAAATCTGATAACGAAATGTCTCCAGTAAATAGTTATACTTCTTGATCTAAAAACTGTGTAAGGAACCAATAGTAGTTCAAAATGGAATAAAGAAAACTAGATCAAAAGAATCTTGAAAATCTGCCTGTTATAATTTATTTAAAGTCTTATCTCCTCTGAGACTCTTTCTGATTGGAGAAGATATATGACACAAAGATCAAAATTTGCATCACTAGGATTTACTTTGTAAATGGGAGTCTGTTGTATGGCTTATTTCCTGCAAGTACAGAACAGGGAGATAGCCAAAGTTGATGTGAGCAGTATTCATCTTTAAAAGAGTACTTTTATTCCTTCCAGTGACAATGAAAGTTTTGTTATAGTCCCACAAGCTTTTGTAGAAAATTATTTTTCATGAAGTTTGCTGGCAGGGCAAGTTATTCTTTGAATGTTTTGAATGGTCTAAAATTGCATCCTCCCTACCTGATAAGTAGTACTTGTGAATTGGTAGTGTCCGTCACACTGCTTGACCAGTGTTAACCGAGGAGTTAATTCGGTCTGCAAGCAGTTTGGTTTAGTTGTCTCACCAGTTCAAAGCCACAATGGTGTGACAGAGCACAGATGTTTGCATGAGTGCTTTGTATCTATGTAAATTGGAACAAGATCTCTAATCTAGAGTGAGCCAGTTTCGATCACAGAATGAATTCCTGTGAAGTAAAAAAGCTTAATAGCTTAGAAGTTGATAGCTAGCCTTTTATTGAGGTTTGCTTAAAGTTGTAGTTTTATGTAAAGCCGTTGCAGTTAATCTAATCTGGAGAAAATACTGCTTCCTCTTCAGATCTTTATATTTTTGTAGAAAGAACAACCAGCTTCAGAATCAACCTGCAAGGTATCAGTGGTAATGCTTGCCTTAAGGTATACTTTACAGTAATTGCTTCAAAGTTAGGGGTTTTTTTTCTCTCTTTCAAATCCATCTGGATAAGTTTTATAGTGTGCTTGTCCTGGCTGTTTCTACCAGAGTTTCTCAGAAATAATTCTGCAAGGGGTAGTTAATGTCTTTTGTCAGTAATAACACTCAAATTGGATAGAAAAACACTACAAGAGAATTTTTGAAAGATCCTGGAAAAAAAAGATGGAACACAGATAGAACTTAGCCGTTATAAAGACTCAGTAGGACTCACTGGTAGCCATTTAATTTCTGTATTTACCAGTATGCAGTAATAGGCTTTTCAGGAATGCTTTCTGATGACATAGTGCAATGAAGTATTCAAGTTAAAAAAAAAAAAATTCCTTAATTTAGCAAACTGATCTGTTGCAGATGCTTCAAGATATGAACCTGAGAACATTTCTTCCCACTACCTGAAGGGGCTTACAAGAAATTTGGCGAGGGACTGTTTACAGAGGCTTGTAGTGATAGGACTAGGGGCAATGGGTATAAACTAGAGAAGGGCAGATTTAGGCTACACATAAGGAGGAATTTCTTCACAATGAGAGCGGTGAGGCACTGGCACAGGTTGCCCAGGGAAGCTGTGGCTGCCCCATCCCTGGAGGTGTTCAAGGCCAGGTTGGATGGGGCCTTGGGCAGCCTGACCTGGTGGGATGTCCCTGCCCATGGCAGGAGGGGGTGTTGAAACTAGGTAATCTCTAAGGTCCCTTCCAGCCCAAACCATTCTATGATTCTGTGATTCATGGTGTAGTTTGATCAAAATTTGGGAGATGGGATGTATGATAACATTGCCACCTCTTTTGCAATTTTACTACATGCCTGGGGCATCAGTTGTAGCTTATCCAAGTAATTATTTGTACAAGGACAATATTGTTGTGTCTTCTTTTGTTTACAGTGATCTTGTTCAACTGCTATGGAGAAAGAATCCTGAGCATGATGTGATCAATACTTTATAAATTACTGGCAGGTGCTGTGCAAGCCATAGTAAAGAACTTTCATTAAAAATCACCAGGGATTTTTTTTTTTTTTTTGCCATTTTGCAGCTCCTGAAGGACTGCACAGCTGGTGGAGCATATTGCCCATCACCATGCCAGACTTGGCATTTGAAAGCCTGCCAGATTGCTTTGTGCTGTTGTGCTAGCCATGGATCAGCAGTGTGAATGTTATGGATATAGTAAGCGTTTTATTTTTTGCCCTTTGTAGGATCACATGAGTTAATGCTGCTTTTAGAAAGAGTCCACCCTGTTTTCTGAACCTACCAGGTACTTGGGTTGCATTATCTGGGTAGGTTATCCCCCATGCTGCAGGAATATAGAGAAATTATGTTCTAGAAGTATTCTGGTAAAATTTCTATTAGCATCAAAGTTCAGAGTCACTCTATATAGTCTGCTTTTCATGTTTTATGTAATTTTATTATGCTCCAGTATTTCTTTCTTAATCTCCCTGATTTTACTAATGCACAATATTGCAAATGCAGTATAAAACTAGTCAACAGACTTTAAATCATTTGTGTATCCCTAAACCTCTTATGCTGATTAAAAGTGTTAAGGCTATTAGTATTTTTTATGTAACTGGGTCTAAATTTAGTTTCTGTCACAGTCAAAAAACACTCTGGTATTGCAAAGCATGATCCTAATCTGCTTCCTCTTGGAGTCGATGGCAACGATTCTTCAGGACGGCTTTTGTATTTCTATGTATTGATGAATAGTTAGCACTGTGTTTATCATAGAAATTCAGTAGTCACTTTTGATAGTTCTGATTTCCCTTCTGGAAGGGTCAAAATACTACTTTTGTTCTTGTGTGAAGTAGTATTTTAACTACTTTGGGGCATTGTTTGAATTAACTCTTGACTTTCTAAAATGTGGTTTGAGTAGCCCATGGGCTACTGCTCCATTTATTGGGAAGAGGAGACTATTGATATTTTAACTTACATTAAATTCTTTTGGTTCTTATACAGAGGAGGCAAAATGAAATGTTATACTGGAAAAAGAAGAAATCGTGTGTAGTCCATATCTTCCAAACTGAGGACCTGTAAAATAACTGAATGATAGCCTCGTCCTGCAAATCTACACTTGTTTATTCATTCTGTGTAGCCTGTTCTTACCGTTTTAATAACTTAATTATGGAAAAGCCATCAAGTCATGCCATCATATATTAATAACCTTGTTTGCTAGAATGTTGTGCATTGCCAATGGTCAGTTTTGTGGTCTTAATTTCATGTGTGCACAAGTTTTATGTCACAGCCGATGGCTTACTGCAAAAAGCCAGCTTTGAAAAATGAACAAGAAAGACTGCATCTATGCTGTAACTGAGGTATTAAAATATACAGTGAAGGAATTTGTCAGCTTTGTTTTGAAGGAACCTGTTGGAAAAATTGAACTATGACCAGTAGCCTTGCTGCTGTTTATATAAAAATGAGTGCTTTTAAATTGATGTGCAAAAATGGGTAATTTACATTATTTTTTGAAAATACAGATTTGAAGCTTATATTTTCTGATGCATGTGTGCATGAATTTGAAACCAACTAAAGACTGCATTGCGAGAGCTGTATATACAAGTCAATGGTTATATACTTAACAGTACAGAACTCAAGTGCTTCATGCTTCTGGTAATTTTGCTCCCATATTTGCAGGACTATTCAGCTGATTGTTCTGTAAGAAAGAAATAGCTTCCAAATTATACAGTTATTTCTTTGATCTGTGAATGGAATTATCCTTTGCTTGTCAGAACATGTGCTCTAACGATTTTGAAATGGTTCCACAATAAGCATTCTTGCTACGGGGGGAATACTTTGAAGTTGAGCTGCCTGAAGAAACTAACCATCTTGTTGAGACTGGAGGAGGGTATCTGCCTTGGTATTCTTGATTGGGAAATAAGGTATGTATAGAGTAAGGAAAGAGCTTTAGATAGTGAGCAAAGTAAGGAGAAATAACTGATCTTTGACTTGTCTAGGGAGATGTTTTGCTTTGCTTGAGAGGGTTATGGATGTCTTATCCACTGTTCGCTGTAGAATTAGGCATGAGTTCAAGTCTTTGAAGGGGAGCTTGAGAATTTTACTGGCAGGTCTTTCAGTGTCTGTAAATCTATCTTGTCAGAAGAAAAGAATAGTTTATATTTTTCTCCAGGATAAAATCAGATTAGGATTATGAACAGCATCAGAGAGAGACTTATTCATAGGTCACACAGCAGAGTCTGCAAGTCTAGGTTTGATGGCTGCAAGTGGTTTATGAAATGTTCTGTATTGGGTGGTTTTGTATAGGGTCTCGTGGTGAAACTGGAATGAGGCTTGGTGTTGATAACTACAAATGGAGTGGAGCACTTGAAGGCAAAACATGGGTATTGGCAACTTACGCCTTATCAACTGATGCTGGGTTGACACTACCACCAAGAAATTTCAAGAGTCTTATTTCTTGTCTGGTCATAAACTTTTAACATATGCAGCACTATATGTGCTGTCACTGGTCAAAGCATTGGTCTGCAAGGTTTTGAATGTGCAGCTTTGTATAACTTGTTGAACTAAATGATATTTACTTCTGCTTTTTGTTTCATTGTATAGATTATATCATTTTGCCACTTAATAGTTCATTAGCTAGATCTATCATATGCAGTGTAATTCTATGAAATACAGAATTAAAGGAAGTTTTTATAAAGGGGCTCCTAAATCTTGAAAAAATCTTCCTAATACTCAACAACTTTCCATTATAATATTGATCTTTTTATTAAAGAATTCATTGAGGATTTAAAAATTGTGTTTAAAACAAAGCTAATTTCGTAAATATTTACTTGTGTAAGCTTTTATTTCTTCTTGCAAGTGCTCTGCCCCATCTTCTGTCTATTGTACCTCTAAAAGCACAGATGGATAAATGTCTCTGAACAGGGTGTTGACTTTTGAAAGCCTGTTTTTTACTGATGTATGTGCAAGTGTAAAATCTCTCTCTGTCAGCATTGCAGCGCACTTCATATTGCACAGAGCTTTGACTTCCTTTGTGTGACTGATGAGAACTGCTGAAGTACAGCATTATTTATGTTATTTTGAAAACTGTCAAGTCAGTTGCTTGGCTTTGACTCCAAGGTCTCTTTTTACATTGTCTAGCACATTTGTAGCCCTGGAGTCGGTAAGTAGGTTATGACTCTATGCAAGCAGCTGAGATATAGCTAGCAAGGCACCTTTAATCTTTAATGTCTAGTCTGACAGGACATCTGTCTATGCTGACAAAATGATATGCTTGAGGGAAGGCAAGGGGGAAAAGATGGAAGTGGTGAAGGCAGGCAGATTCCTGTGTGGATATCTAATTGTACTTCTGTGGAATGTGCCTAAGAATTACTTTCTGGATCATCAGTTTCACCCTATTTGTGACTTATGTGTACAATGCTCTATTTTAGCGTATCTCCTCAAGCACAGGGCCTTTTTATCTTTTCAGTGTTGGATCTGTACAAGTTTTTCACTCTGATCTGCTACAATGTGTGAGGGGAAGAGTAGTTGTTCTTCTGCTAGCACCAGGTATGTCATTTAGGTGAATACGAGCCTCATATTCCCATGTGTCCTATGGAAGGATATGATTCAGAACATGAGAACCTGAGATCTTCCCTTGGTATCGACTGAGTCTATACACCTGGTCTCCAGAGTTCTTTGTGCATTTCTTTCCCTTAGGAGTCTCTGTTCACTTGTGGATACAGTGGATGGTTAGACTGTTGTCTTAAATGCCTGTTTGGTTTTTTTTTTTCTAGTAGGGGTACAAAGCTTGAGAGAAGAGCGCAGTAAAGCAGCAGGATTGAATTTCTCACTCCAGTTTACAGTTCCATACATTCTGGCTTTTTCAGACACCTTATTGGTTCCTTTGGGATGCTCAGCAGCTCTGTTTTTTGTCATTTTTGTGATCTCTTTTACTCAATCAACAGTGCTTTGTCAATTCTTTGTTGTAGGCTTTTCAGCTTGTGGAAGTGGCAGTTCTGAAATCAGGCCTAAATTAAAATGTAGGGTCTTAGTAGCTCGGAAAGCTTGGGCGTTACCTCATGATACTTGTAGAGTATTGACTGAGAGAGGAGTTGCTAGAATTCTTCAGCCAAAAAGTGGGATATTTGGCTAATAGAATAATGGAAGTCATCTGCCTCTGCACTACTGCTTGTTTTTTGCTGTCTGATTAAACTAGTGCAATTCATGCAATAAGCATCCTAATAATAGTCACTAAATCTGTGGAAGTTATAAGACTTATGCAGTGTTTCAACCATGAAGCCTTACTCCTGGTTGAAATTTGATGTGCAGAACTGTTAAAACCAGCACTGTCTTTTCAGAACATTGCATTCCTAATTCCTGATCATAATGTGGAATCTTCTCTTGCCATATTGAATGATAAAACATCATAGATGTTCTAGATTTTTTTTGAATGCTCTTCATTGTATCATAGCTATAGGAATAACTCATTTAAGAATCCTCTTTGCTAGTTGCTGCCAGACACATTATTAAAGAACATGGTGGAAGGCATTGTAATTCAGAGATGAAAACTACATTGTCTCGCTACAGTCAGATGAAAATAACTGAAGAATTTCATTGCAAGCACCTCCTCTGTGTTTTCTTGTGTTTGGAAAGAAATACCAATATAAAAGACTAAGTGCAAGTCATTTTGATTCAGAAAAAGGGCAGTTGTAATACCAACTCTACAGCTGGCCAGAAATAAACATTGATGTGATAGATGTTAGCAAACACCAATCCTTCGTCATTTAAACCTAACTCATTTGTCTGGGTGTCATGTCTTGGGTGTCATGTCTTGCCTGCCATGTTCATCTCCTCAATTTCAGGTTCCTTTCTGCCTCTGCACTGTGGTTTGTACAACACCGTAGTGCAAAGCCTGTGCTCGTGGGCAGATGCTGTTTCTCAGCAGTGATGGTGCAGCTCTGTGTGGTCATGAAGAAGCTTCTTCGGAAAAGCAGGATGTATGTGTGTCTCTGTGCTCAAAATAAAGTCTCCTTTTGGGAAAGTACATAATTAGAACTAGTGATATTTTTGTGCTTGAAATCACATTCTGTGTCTGAACAAACTCTTCCATTATAATCTTCAAATAACTTAAAAAGCCTCACTTCTGTTACCCCACTTAAAAGGATAATTAATTTTTTTTTTGTCCTTTAACTCCCCTTTGTACAGATTTTTTGAAACCTCCTGCAGAAAATGTTAATTTGTTTTTGGCATGTGTATTTTTAAAGCATGAATTCCTTAGCAAGTTATGTGAGCCTCTGAAACAAAAGCAGCTATAAAAAGAAATCTGAATGAAACAATTTGCATAGCAGTAGCAGCCCAGTTTTGGTAGATATGCTCAAACAAATGGAAATCTGCAGGGGGGGAAATATCCCAAATCTAGAACAGATAAACAAATCTAAAGTAAATCACAAGAGGATTTTCCACAATTTCATGTTAAAGACTGCTAAAGTATTAGTGCTGCTCTATTTCAATACTATTTCAATATTTTGAATTATCCAGTGGTGTAAGTGCAAGGGTAGACTGAGATTACTTTTTTTTTTTTTAATAGTTTGGCTCTAACATGAGGGATGGCAGCCATGGGTGCCTCCCACCAGGGTGGGGACACCCCAGGAGGTGGCAGCTGTGGGTGCCCCACTGGGCTGGAGACAGAAAGATGCATAGCGTCACTAGAGAAACAGTAAGAAAAGACCAGTGGGCAAGGCTGTTAGCGGACTACCCCAACTGCCTGTGTCATCCATCAGCTCACCAGGCAGCTTGGGATGGGCTGAGCATAATTGGCCGCAGGTTGAACCTTAAAAGGGGGAGGAGAGCTGTTTATGAGGGTGTTTGTTCTTCCCCCACCTCCCCCCAGTACTGAGATCAGTGATGAGAAGCTGGTGTTAACTGGCAATAAATTACATTAAGAAAATGCCTGCAAGTCCAGGCTGTGCCTGCCCACCCGAGAGGGCCCCTTCAGGTCCACTGACCTGGTGAGTGGGACGGAGATTACAGGCTTGAGTAAAAGTTCAAAATGGAATCGGCCATTAGTGACTGATCAGCAACGTTACAGACCTCGTCAAGCATCCTATTTGTGATTGGCCTTTAAAAGGCTTATGCGCTTGCGTGATTTTTTTTCCACAGGGTAAGTAAATTAAATGGAATATGGAATTTCTTGGAACAAAGCTGCTGTTGGGTTAGTTGTGTTGCTTGCAGTGTGGTTTGACAGGCAGGAGCCAGCTAGAATCAAAGCAACAGATAAGCTTGTAATTTAGGAATAGACACTAATGAAATGTGAGCTGCAACCATGCATGGAACAATCATCTTTACAGTGTCAGTCATGACTTTCTTTTTGCTCTTTTTGAGCTGTGGGGTACTTTGTGCTCTGGAGGAGGCGCACTGAGGGATCCTGGCCTGGGCAAGCAGTTAGAGCAAAGCACTAAGAACTGAGAGTTAGTGCTGGGAGACACAGGATTTCTGATAAAGTTGCAAGAGAAAGATTGTTTTCTTCAGCTGGTACTTACAGTCTCAGACACAAGAGGTTCACCTGTATTTCTGTGCAAAAATTGGTGTCAGAGCATTTCCTCAGCAGAAAGTAAACACTTGTCCATTTACCCTTGAGGGGGATAAGGGAAATTGTTAGGAAAAAAGAAATCATAAAAAATTGAAAAACAAGGCCACACAGCATGCAGGGAGTGGGCTTAATTGGTTGCCTTGGGAAATCATCAAGACAAGCCCCTTCTTTTGATTTGACTTACTCCAGACTGTGTTTCTCAAGTTGTCACTTGCCTGTGTGTGTGGTAGATTAAATGGCATCTGTTTCACTTTGCCGTAGAAGTATGCCTGAACAGATGAAGTGAAGCGTTTGGCTGATCACTTTTTTTTTTTTCCTAGTGCAAGGTCTCCAGGGGATCACCCAATAGAAAAATGGAAAGTGCTACTGATAGAAATAAAAGCAGAGCCCTTGAAATCAAATGAAGCTTACATATAATTATAAAACCCACACAGACATGAAAAACCAGAGCCAACTAGCAAATGGCATCATCTGTCCCTCTCCGAGATTTTAGTTTACAGTCTCCACTCTTTGTTAGCACATGGGTGTAGATTTGATTGTCATTAATGCTATGCCTTAAGAAATAAGACATTGCATGCTTCGATGTGCCTATTTCAGAAAGCACTTACACAGCTGCTTGATTACCACCTCCCCCAGTGGAGTGGGGGAGAGAATAGGAAGCAAGAAGGAAGGGGGAAAGTGCTGTGAAGGTGCGCTTGCCATCTCCTGTGATCAGTTCAATCCACAGACAGTCTCTGAGCAATGGCTATGTTGGAAGATGCTCCACTCCACTACCCAAAGTTTTCTGTCACTGTGCATAATATCATATGGTATGGAATATCCCTTTGGTGGGTTTGGGTTAGCTGTCCTGGCTGTGTCCCCTCCCAAATCTTTGATGACCTGTAGCCTACTTGCAGAGGGAGGCAGAGTGACAAGAAAGCTCTGACACCGTGCAAGCACTGTTCAGCAAGAGCCTAAACCACTGGTGTGTTATCAATGCTGTTTTAGTCACAAACTCAAAATACAGCAGAGCATGGTCTGCTACAAAGAAAGTGAACTCCCAGCCAGACCTGGTATACCACATTGGAACATTAAAAATGAAGAAGTTGTTCCTTGTTAGATTAATTTGGTGATGTATGATGATGGTATTAACATTTTTGGCTGTCTGAAGCAAGGCAAACCAAGGAGTTTTGCCAAAACAAGACTCAACAAGTTAGGTAAACCTTTACCTAAACTTAGGTAAAAAGTTTCATGAGTGTTCCCCACCCACCCGCCAAGGCTTAACAATTTTGTGGAAATAGCTTACAAATAGTTGTTAATCAGATGTCATGATGCTTAATAGGAGACTTTCTGATATGTTTCCAAGGATAAAGTCCAAAGACATGAGGTAACACATGAATACTGAGATGAAGGAAGGACTCTTCCTCTCTTTCTAGCTTAGAAATTAAAGCCGATTGTGAGGCAAAAGGAAAAAGGAGGGTGAGAGAGAGAGAAAGGAGAAAAGGCTTTTCTGATTCAATTTTACTAAACAGGAGATCAGATTGACTGAGAGATCTAATACTAATTTTCATCTAAAGGTGGCACTAGTCATTTGCAGTTGGAGTTTCTGTTAAGAGATGAGAAATGCAGATACCAAGAAGCACTGCACTAATCCAATGCTTACCATTAATCCCAAACAAACCATCATTAGTATCTGGTTTTATCCTGCTTAGTCCTTGCTGGATAGTGAATTATGTAACCTTTGTTTTATTAACGTTTAATGGAAGCTTATTATCAGGTAGTTTACCACCAAGTGGGAGGGGAAAATTGTCAATTTGCTGCTTTCTGTTCTTTAGTGTTTCTTTGAGGAATTTTTAAGGACTTCTTTAAGAAGTAAGTGAGAGGATACTTCATGATAGTTACATAAATAAACTAACTTAAAACTCCCTGAGTGCATTGCTTGGCAAAAAGCAGGTGTTTGAAACAATACATAGACCTTTTCTATTTATCCAGCAGGTGATGTTGATATATGGCATAACTTAGAAAAGGACTACAGAAACTTACCTTTATGGTATGAAAAAATTTGATATGATTTTCAGGTGCAAAAATGGATATTTTCAAATATTTTCAGTGAATTCCTGTTCTTGTGTCCTTATACATTGCTGCAGACTGATGTTAGTGAGTATGGTATGAAGAAGATGACACAATTTCCACAGATGTGAAGTATGGATCATTTTGCTCAGGATCTTGGCCCCTTTTTTAAGGGGAAGGAATTGGTGCTGGAGTTGCAAAAGACAGACCCTAGGTGAGCGTTGCAGGACGGAGAAAGCGTTTTGGGGCAAAAAAATTTGAAGCAATACCTATGATGCAACATTGCAGTGGCCAGTAAGCAAATTGTTTCAGAGCAGTTATCAGAGTAAATGCTGATACAACAGAGAAAAAACTTTTGTACCCATGATGAGAACGTATATACTGAGCAGCAGACCTGCAGCAGATACCCTGTGTGATTTAAGACTATATAATATGTGACAAGAATATTTTTAATTCCATTTGCCAGATGTTTACTTTCAATTTCTCTCTCCTCTTTCCTAGATGATAATGGTTCATTATCAAATTGTCAACATCTTGTCAATATTGATAATACTCCAGAGATGGGAGAAGTCCCAGCAGTCAATGTACATAATTATTTCATGCTCACAATGGAAGTGCTGTAGTAACAGAGACTTCACTACTGCGTACAGGCAGTGTTGGTGCAGTGGTCTCAGTTCTGACTTGACGTGAAACCTCTGGAAACTTGTTAAAGATCTCAGTCAAGTGCACTCTAAGCTGTTGAGTCTTCTTCTAAGCTTACTTCCACAGCAGTTCAGGTCCTGCAAAAGGGTGATGATTTTAATTGTTGGAATAAAATCCAAAAAAAGCCCTTTTGCTGTGTATGTGAGGTGCTGAATTGAAGTTGTGCCGGCTGTTGATTGCCACATCTGAGAGTATCGTCTGACACTCCTTGATAAAGCTTAAATGCCTTTCCAAAAGTGACAGACTAATCAAAAGGAAATTTATTTTTAATGCTGCTCTTGGGAGATTTCATGCATGTTTGGGGGATTTTTTTTTGGCGAGATGGGTTTTTAGTTTCTTTTAAAATAAAAAGAGCTATTAATTTTATTCACATAGCAAATAGGTGACATTTTGAGTGTTGATGAAAGAGCGCTACAGCTATAGATAATCATTCCTAATATTGAGTCAAACTTACAGCCTCTGTCTTCTAGGATACAGAACACATTGAGAATAGTATAAGGAAAGAGGAACTTCCATATGGTTTTGAAGGCAAATTTTGATGTGAACAGAAGTAGAAATGTTCTGAGGAATATGTTTGCAACTACCTTTCTGTTTTACTACTGCAAACAAGTTTTGTGATGTTTGAATTAGTTAAAACTGAATCAAGACATTTTGAAAATCTGGTAGAAAGGGAGCAGCTTTTTTATTAGTTTAAGTGATATCTTTTTAAAATAGAAACCTTTTTTTTTCTTTTTCTTAAACACATTTTTTTTTTTCTAATAAAAGGCTATGCTTTTACCAACAAATTTTATCTCTGATGTTGTTAGACCATCAGAGCTACTGCAGTGGTATATAGCCATGAGAAAATCCTTGAATCATATAGAATGCTAATGAAGGTGTTTCAATGGTACCTTCAGAAGTTATGATTTTAATCTGTCTGTTGCAAAAGAAGTATACCAAGAAAGCTAAACAACCAAATTGTTTGGAAAAATGCCAGCAATTCTGAGATCTAAACAGCACAGCATTATGTGACCTTCCCCATGCCTGCTTTTATCTGTGAGCACTGAGCATTCAATTAGTTTGTTTTGAACAGCTCAGAACGAAAAATAAAATTAAGTCTTTCCCAGATATTTCCAATGATTGAATGTGTTTGATTTCAGCAAATATGTTGTAGGACACCTAGAAAATAATGGATTCAGCACTCTGGGGATTTAAAAAACCCTGATGTTACTCCTGATTCTGAGATTAGACAAATCGAGGAATTGTTTCTGCAAATATTTAGTTTTGATTTGACTACAATGGGCAGTAAAACTAACAATTTCTTATCCTTTGAATCACAAGATGCTTTTGTATTAGTTCATCTGAGTGAACAGTTTCCTAGCTGTTTAAAATAATTGTTTTTATAATGCATGTGTTCTTCTACCATCTCTGTACACTTGGAATTTCCAACACGTATCAGGTTGTTGTGTTGCTGTTAAATAGTATTGGGAGAGATGTCAGTTTGTCAGTTTGTACTTGGAAGAAAGGAGGTTTGTGTATCAAGATCCTGTAAGGCGTGCTTGACTCTGCTATTGCCTTCTTTAGATTTCAGCCATAACCCCTTTTCCTCTTTATCAACTGGAAAACAGGAATGCAAGAGTGATAAAAATATGGCTAGCTTAAAGGGAAGGTTAAATGATAATTTATTCAGCTGATAAATATCCACATTGTGACACTCCCACTAATAGAGCGTGCTTTGCCTGGCAGCTGAAGGGATGATAATAGCCCATCATCTCTTGGAAATGAAATTACACTGGAGGTAAGATGCAAAATGTTAACGGTGAAGCTAATTAACTATTGAGTGCAAACAGCAGTTGACAGGGTAGTTTCCCCAGTGGGTAGAATTTCAAATTGAAACTGAATGTCTTGTGAAGGTTTGCTTCAACTCAAAGTTCTGAGACTTATAAATAGTGGATTCAGAACTGGAACAACCGTGTGAAATTTTCTGTGCTGTTTCTACAGAAGGTGATGGTTATGTGGGTATGTGATCATCCCTTAGCAGGGAATTGTGAACATGAGTTATTATGTCTGATGCTTGTAATGTGTTCCAGAAGCCTTAGCTGAGAGATACAAATAATCATTCATTGTGATTATTTCATCTACTTTGCATCAAACTAGATAAGCTATATCAGTTTGAATTGAGCTTGTCCTTAAAATTATCTAGAACTGAGAGTATAGTATAAACTTTTTATTTTTGATGTATTTATTTGTTTTCCTGATATATATGGATAAAGGGATTAATCTAATGGACAGAGTTAGACCATAGCATCAGAACAAGGATTGACTTACAATAAATTCAGAAAGATACAAAACCTCAAAACACTAGTTGATTCTGGGGGCAATTTGAGAAATCACCAAGGATGTTGGCAGAGTTAAGTCCTCTAATAAAGCAATTGCGCTCAGAAAACTTGAATTCAGCTGGGGCGTTAAGTTATTTCCAGCAGGTGGAGTTGGTGCCAGCAGCATGTTGAAATGGCAGTGTGCTTGGAGGGGCTGGCAGCATGCAGTACTCTTTGGGTATGGGTAAAAACAGCATCATCTCATGCCAAATCTCCCAAAGTTCGTTGTGTGCCAATGTTCTGACATCCCAAAAAATGTTGGGATTCCTTTGGTTTTAAACAATTCAACAAGTTGCCAGTGGAAGTGCTAAAATATGGGTTTATTCCCGCTCCCCCCACCCTGCTTCTTTACTATAGGAATCACAGTAGTGGAAAGGGACATCCTATAGAATTCAGAATCCTCCTCTAGTGGTTTTGACTCTCTTATGACATACAGGATACACTTTGTCCCTGGTGCCCCTTCCAGAAGGAGGTTCAGCAAAAGAAACCCACTCTCTTGTAAATTGTAGAGGTACTCATATAGCTTTCTACAGATGGTTTTCAGTTTCCCTAAGTGTCATCTCCATTGTGGTTTTAGGGAGTTGTGCCATACTCCATTACTTTGTTTCCTAAACATCAGGTTTTCTCTGCCCCAGATCTGGCAACTTGTTAGAATAATGCCGCAAATGGAGTAAATCCCAAGGCAAGACACTCGGGCAGAGCAGAGAGCAATGCTTAGACTGTGCTAGGTAGTGGGGACTCTGCAGCTGCTATTAGCAGGATGGATGACTCTATTAAGAGATCTTTACTGAGCAACAAATGCACGTGAAGTAGCAGGTGGTTGTCTGAGCCAAGTTAAGAAAGATGTGCCTAGGCACATTAAATCCAGCTTGAATAACCTTCATCAGTGAGGACAGCAGATTTATGTTCCTATGAACAGGCTGTGTCTGAAATAGCGGACACAGCTCCCAGAAGGGATTTTCACAGGCTTTGGCAGGCAGCCTCCAGAGGGATTTTCACTGGGTGGGTGTTCCCAGAACAGATCGTGCGCATTATTTTAAGGGAAAGTTAAGAAATGAAAGCATTTCCCTTCTACGCAAACACTTGGCCAAGTTTGAAACCCTTCCTTGTCCAGCTCTGCTGACCTGGCTGTGAGATGCCTGACAAGTGTAGATGAGACTGGAAAAAGTTCTTGCAGTCTAATATTGCCTGTCTTTGTGTTAGGTATCCAGGGACTGTGCTTCTTCTATGTGCCTGTGTAAAGCTGAACTGAGGGAGCTGGATGGTGCTGGAGGAATAGGGGGAGAGGAAGGGCAGCTTTGTACCCTCCACTGCAAACTGGATGTGCACACCCAGCTATCTTGAGATTGTCCATGAGAGCACCGAATGGCAGCTCTTTTCTAAGTCCATCAACCCAACTAGCCTGGTGGCTGAGCAGTCTGGCAGCAGCCCTTTGCACAGAAGCAGCGTAAAGGGAGGCCATCCTTCTAAGGCCACAGCCTCTCTCCTCTGCCCTAAACACATGAGAAACTTTCTTTGCCAGTAGCTGCTTCTCACATCCCCATCCCTAGCTGTAAACCATTCACTATGTTGATTGCTGAGAAAGCAGATCCCAGGCAGTTTCACCAAGTGTCCTCCCCACCGGGCCATGTGCTCTTGTTGTATCTGTGCATTCAGGCCAGCTCGGGCTCTGTGTCTTTACTGTGCAAAATTGGATCTTGCCCTGGTAAGTTAATGCGATTGATCTGGCAGGTGATTTTCAGGATCAGTTCTGATAATGCCAAGTAGGTGAGGCAGTGTAGAGTGTGGGAAGCAAGCAGTGTTTGGGAATTAGTGTTTGTTTTTCCAGGGCCTGAGGAAAATTGTGAAAACTCCTTCAGCCTAAGCCTGGTTGCTTCTTAATTCATTCTCTCTTGTCTATATAGTAAACACAAAGAATCTTTAAAACAAGTCCCATTGCAGCACTGCCCTGAGGCACAGTGTCAGGGAAGGAGGTGTCAGCTCAGAGTGGTACAGAGCTCCATTTTCTTATCCTTTCAGAAAACCTTTTTAGCTTCAGGAAAAATTAAAGAAGTGGTGTTGTTGTTTCTATAACAACTGTGCCATCTGCTGCTTTCCATCCTTGAACCTGGTGAGTGCCATGTGGCTAATCAAGAACTCTGGTGCTTGCTTTTTCCGCATGGGTGAGGACCTGCAGCCACATGCTGGTGGTCCTGAGGGCTGTGCCCTGAATAGGACTTCCTTGCTTTCTGGGAAAAGTGACCAGGTTTTTCCGTGCTTCAAGAACGGTTTGGATTGGAAGAGACCTTAAAGATCATCCCCGCCACAGGCAGGGACACCTTTCACTGGATCAGGTTGCTCAAAGCCTCATCCAACCCAGCCTTGAACACCTCAAGGGGTGGGGCGTCCACAACTTCTCTGGGCAACCTGTGCCTGTTCCTCACCACCCTCACAGGAAAAAAATTTCTTCCCAATATCTAATCTAAATGTACCCTCTTTCAGCTTAAAACCATTAACCCTCTATCATTGCACACCCATATAAAGAGCCCCTCCCCAGCTTTCCTGTAGGCCCCCTTTAAACACCAGGCTACATGATCTACACCTGTGTCATTTACTCACCTGTACTTTGAGGGTCTGGCACATGCATTCATGCTGAAAAATAAGATGGGCCTTAGCACCCTGCTGCTTGAGTTCCTTGGCATTTGAGAAAGCTGGTTTACACTGACTGAAATAAAAGTGTGTAGTGTTTAAGATATCGACAGCCACAGGCACAGATATTTTACATTCTCAGTAATCCATAGATCCACTTGTGCACTCATTTGCCTAAATTCAATGCCACTTGTTGCAGTAGGACTACCCAGGGTTTGTAAGTGTGTGTGAGCAGACATGGTGGTTTCTGTTCTGCCCCATGTCACTCAGCAACATTTGCACCTTACCTTCACAAGCTTAAATCCTGACCAGAAACTGGGAAACCAATGGCAGACCATTGCACCGTGCTGCCCACTGGCATAGTTTCTCATAGAAGTTTCATGCCCCTTTCATTTCAGGATGTAATTAACCGCTATTTAAATGAGATTAGTTTTGAATCCACTGCTGCTTGGAGAAAACTCTGGATAATTAGGTTAAAAAAACTTGTCAGGCTTCTGAGAACTGACTGAAAGTCTTGCATAGCAGTGGCTTTCCAGTTTAGCTGACTGTGGAAATATTAGCCTCTGCACACTTAGAAAAATGATACTCAGGTTTTGAATTAGTCTAGTTTTTAACGGTTGCCTTCGTGTATAGCATTTATTGGCTTGAGTCTCCTAACAACTGTGTGGCCTAAGGAAAGTCCACAGACAGTGATAACACAGAAAATTGACCTTATGGTCTATTAGCTATACTAGAAAACTCTTCTCGAAGGTATCCATGCCAGGTGTTTGTTTTAAATATCATAAACCAGGCTTGGCAAATATATGGCTTGGATTTTTTTATATCTGCATTTCAGCTTCTGAATGTGCTGCCCAGGGACATTGTGCAATTTCTAAATTTGAGGCTTTCAAGCCCCAACCAGACAAAGCCATGGTTGACCTGTTCCAGTGCTGGAAATGATCCTCCTTCAAGCAAGAGATTAGACAAGAGCTGTCATGGGGTCCCTTCCAACAGGCATTTCTGTGATTTTGAATTAGAATCATGCTTATCAGCTTTTTCCACAGTCACGAAAACTAAAAATTAACTTTTATAATTATATGAAGTCACGAAGCAAAAGGAAACCTTCTAATGTTGAGACCCAAAATAACAATCATAACAGTGCTAAAGGATGGTGATGCCTGAGATTATCTTCATCACAAATTTGAATACAGTCTCAGCAAGTTTCAAACTTAACCTTGAGAGCCCAAAAAAGACACTTTGGGACCTTATTTTAGGAACACTAGACTTGACAAAGTGACTATCTTTCTTGAACATATCTGGTACAGTAATAAAGATCTGTCTCAACTGCATGACTCTAGGACTCTGTCCTGTGGGAATTCAGCCAGAATAATTCCCTGAGAAACATGGAGATCCTATCAATGCAAACATCTTTATAGAACTATGTGGGAAAGTAAGGCTCTCGGCTATATAATGTGCTGCAGAGTCACCCGCATAACAATTCTGATAAAAGCTGACACCTCCCATCTGTTTCTATATGCAGTCTGTTCAGCATAAATCATAAACAGATGGTGTCAGTGTCTCACAAGTCATGCTGCTGTCACCGGGTGTTAGCTAGGGCTCAGTCAATGCCTAACTGTGCAACTTTACCCTTAATTTTTCAGTGTGTTTCATCCATAGAAATAACCTTTTATCCATCCGAAGCCAACTGCTTGTTGGTTTCCATGGCGTGGGTGGCCAAAGAACAGGTTTTTCCACCAGCCAAGCTGTTCATCTTCCAAAGCTGCCTGGCTGCAGTACCATTGTCAACAAGTTTTGCAGAGGATCAGGCGCTGGTAATGCATACCGAATCCCTCCAACCCATTTCCTATCTCTTTGCCACCCACATAGCCTGATTCTCAAAGCAACACATGCTTTCACTCTCTCATCCTACTAATTTGTTAGCTAGGGTAGCTAGTCATCTTGCTTTACTCCACTTGGTCTCATAAGCTAGGCAGTGTTGGAAGAATAGCCTCTCATCAGTCAAGGATATGAAGGACAGGATAATGGTGATGTGGGGCTTAATTCTTATTGCTTGTGACTACTGCTGAACATCTGGCATTTCAAGAGGAGTTGTTTCTGGCTCATAATCCAGTCTGCTAAACTCTTCCTCTCTGTTTTCTCCCTGAAGCTGCAGCTGAACATATTTGACTGCATTTGAATGACTGAAATTAATTTTTCTGCTTTGTGGCTTCCTCTTTGGCCATATCAAAGAATCAAGTTTGAAATTCATCTCTCTATTTCTCTGATTTAGAGTCCAATCAGCAAAGCTGGACCAAACTCCAAAGCTTCTTAATTCTTCCTGATATTGTTGAGATCCAGAATTTTGGCTATGTCTTGTTCAGAGAGAGGTTGCTGCTTCGAAGTTTGGATGTAAGTCTGGACCCGATGAGTTTGAATGGCTGGGCATCTTCTGCACCTCAGTTTAACTGATACTTCTATCAGAGTACTGGGCCATCACTTCTAGCAATGCAGCTGCAACTCTGTAATGTGCCTGGCTATTGACAGCTCTGTCCTGGAGCCCATGGCACATGTCCAAAGTGGAATGAGTCTTAGTTTGAAGAGACAAAGTTCCAGAAAATTAATTCCTCACGTCAGCAGCAGCTTCAGATCTTCTTGATTTCTCCAAAACCTATGAAAGAACCAGGCTGTGTTCGCGACACCTTTATGTCTTGCAAATCGGAACAGCCACAGTTCATCAGTTGTCCTCCCACTTTGACGTGTATGTCAGTGTATTCAGAAGTAAGGCACCACATCAGTGATGTATTTCAAATGAAGCAACAGCAGACAAAACTCCAAAGCAATTTTCAGCCTGAGTAATCACTGCAAATTTGCTCCAAATGTTGAACAGATGGAATCTGTACATGATTTCTCTGAGTATAAACACAAGCACCCTGTCATATTTCAATTGCTGATGTAACAACACAATGTGGCTCTTTCTAAAGGGAAAGTACATGAATTTGGGGGCCTGATTATGTTTTCTCAGTGCAGTAAAAGATCTGGTGTATTCACTTGCAAATAACACATGACAATTGCCAATTGGTTTCACTCCATTCAAATATTTGCTCAGCAAAGCAGAAGTATGAGTTCTCTGTAAAAGGTGTATCCTTGACAGCAAAACCTGTTTGTTCTTCTTAATTTGGCTCTCCTGTTGCCACATATGGTCACTTTTGATGTGCAAACCAGCATGAGAGCAGAAGCGGAAGGGAGGGGGTTCTTCTTTTGAGTTGTGGCCTCATCACTGGTTAAAGAGGAAGGACACTGGGTGGTCCCTAAACAGGGCTCTCCTACTGTGACTTCACTTGCTCTCTGGCTTTAGGAAAGCCTACCAGTTCATGTCTGTATTTGTGAAGTGGGCGTGGGTGGTTATTTTCCTTCCATAAAACATTTTGAGATCTGTTGTTGCAAAATACACGAGCTAATATTGTTATTGTTACGGCTTAATATGGGTATTATAAATGGGGAGAGTGAGGCTCTGTTCTTCCTCTCTGACGGTATTCATGACCTGCATGAACACTGTTGTAGCAAAGGAGGGATAACTGGAGAGCCTGCAGGCTTCTGGTATGTTGCCTGAGGCAGGTTATCCTGACCCCTCATGAGTGCTCCCCAGAAGGAACCTGTGCCCTCCGCAGTGCTTCGATAGGTGACTGGGACCAGAGTTGCCCTATCAACGTGTGCAAACTCTGTTGCTGTCCCGTCCCTTGACGCCTGGCTTTGACTTCTTTGTATTTCCCTTCTACTCAAAGACTGAGCTGTGATATTTTTCCTGCCTTCTTCCTCTTCACTAAATGTGGGTCTCCTAGTGCTGTTTTCACCTCCTTAGCACCTGGATCACCACCTCTTTCCCTCTTCCCTCTCCTACCAGCTCCAGACCTGTGAGTGAGTGGGGCCGTCCCAACACCACCCCATTTTCTTTATCACCACTGCAGTAGCACTCCTTCTTCAGATGGCTTACACTATTGAAGACAAGGCCCCATAGCTTTTCCTGCCATCTTTTTCCCAATTACATAAATTCATTATGTCCAAAAAATATCCAGAATAGAAGAGGAGCCAAGCAGCCAGATGATTGCTGTGGCTGATTGCAGTGTCCACAAAAGCCTCATTAGTATTTTAGCTTTCAGATATAGTTGCAGTATAGATTTGCTGGCTTCATTTGCTTCCAGCAAAAGCTGCTTTAGGCTTACACATGTGAGGCCAAGTACCCTGAGGGAGGATTTAACATGACAGGCCTATGTGCTAGTGTTTTACATAATGTTTATTAAGAAAACCAGCTGTCATTTGCTGTTAGTCAGTTGACTGGATCTTCAGCAGTTTCCAATACTTATAGCAAACTTCTTTTCTACTGGAAATGCTAAAGAAGTCAAAACCTCACACACGGTATAGTGTTTGGGAATGTGCGATATTCTGAAATGTGTGCAGGAATTTCCAGCTTCCACTCTTTCTTTTCAGATCCTGCTAATATCATCTATATAAATACACAGACATGCAGATTTTCACACCTCAAACTTCCATTTACTTCTCTGTTAGCCTCCTCCTTTCCTTTTTAATAGATGCCTTAGAACTCCTTGCTGTCAGCAGATTCTCATCACCAGCCTCCACTCAAGATCCAGTTATATCTGGCTGACTTTTTTCTCTTTTCTTCACCACTAGAAAAACAGAGAAATGGAAGCTGGGCTACAGCAGTGTTCCCAGTACAGATCTCCTAAGGGACCTCTCCTCTTGTCCCTGTGGAAATCAGTTGTTGGAATCTCTCAGCTCTGCCACTGCTGTCACAAAGTGCAGAAGTCGTTCCGTGAACTTCCTAGAGTATCACTTGCTGACTCTGCTGCCTTGTGAGCTCTAGCTGATCTTATGTTTATGACAGGGGCTTTCTGTCTCCCTTTTGAAATCTATCGTACTGAAGAGCTGTCAAAATATTTATCAATAGTAATGGTAACTGAGAAGTGTGTAGTCTGGCGGCTACAACAGTAAATTGCAGTTTTGTTTTTTCACCTCTGCTATTCTAAGTCTGTCCAGCATGCGTGATCCCACTCTGGCGTTTGAGCGATTACCTTCAAACATACAGATTCAGATTTTTGTTGCTTTGATTTTTTTTTTCTCCTGTTTTTCAGTGATGGGTGATGTGACATGTATCACAAGTCACAGGATGATCTCCTGATTCTCACATGATCAAGTAAAGGAAATATATTTTAGAGCCCCAAAGCCCCTGGCAGTCCCTGCTTGCTATGTACCTTTTTTCAGTTATATTTTGAGTAGCTCCACAAGCCTATTCAGGCCACATCATAGCTGAGCCTCAACATCCTTTAACTGGAACCTCATCACTCTAAACACGCTTTGATCTTTGCTGGCTGTTCTCATTTGACATTCTGCCACTGTGAATTTGCTGAGTTTCGTACCACTGTTGCTATTGAGGGGATGTAATAACGCTTTGCAGTCTGATGTCACACCTTCCAATACTACACTGGGTAATTCTTCTAGTAGTGCTATATGTGAGAATTAATGAAAGCACGTTCAAAGATATAGTTATGTGCCAAGTGACAGAAAAAGTCTTGCTTTTCACTCCATTCATTGATAGGGAAAGCCACAATTGAACAAAAATCCAAACTTTGGAAAACAAGGGTGATAATGTCTTGTTGAAAAAATAATTATTAATATATTTTGGGCTAAGCTTTGTCTTGGACTTTGTGTGGTGAATTCTGTGGGAAATGTAGTTCCAAATGTAACTTTATCCCTCCTTAATATCTCTGTCTGTGTTTAGTCTCCGATACTGTAGATCTAACTCGTACTGCTTGCAATACGAACAAGCTTTAACCCTGCATTTATTTTACCCTGCTCCTGAGGGATAGGCCTTGGCTTGTAGGATTGATCTGGTTTAAGTTTTCAAGAACCAAGTAAAATTTTCCTCTTCACTAGTGCCACTGAGAAAATATTCACTTTTTCTTTCACATTTGGTGTCTGACAGAAGATGTTTTACTGAGGAAAGAGCAAGCAAGATCAGCCCCCGGAGACCTGACCTCAGCCAGGATGACTGCAGAGGCTGCTGAAGGAGAGGCTGACCACTTGAAAGATTATGAGATTTGTGTGATGTTTCGTAAGCTATCCACTTGTTCATTTGCATGAAACATAGATAAAAGGTTATGTTGTATCTTATTATTTTGCTTTTCCAAAATCAGTGTAGTTTTCCAAACTCTGTAAGTCACTTTACATATGTTTTGCCACCTGAACAATATTTAGCCCTATCAGCACTTTTTAACTTTCTGCATATTTTTAAATCCTTCCTGTTTCTTAGAGCTTCCACTGTTTGAATCCTTGAAAAAGACTTGAAGTTTGCTGTACTTACACACTTGAGAGATGAAGCTTTGCCAGAATGCTTTCATAGATCCTGAAAATGGTAGTTACAGAAATGGAAGTTACATGTGTGCATCAGGAACCTGGGGAGCTGCAATGTTTCTAGCTGTGAAGAGGTACATGGCCTAGGAAAATTTAGCATGGTGACTGTTGATAAAAGAGGGGCATGTAAGAAATATGGACCAGGAATAGTGCTTTTCCTTCTTTCTCCATTTTTGTTGCTATTTTCAATATTACTTTTGGTCACACATGGTTTCTCAGGAAAAAAAATCCCAGTTAAGTCTCTTACTGGCCTCTGCTTCCTACACGTTTATGTGACAATCTTAGCTGTGAAAGGAGAAGAGAAAGAGGGGCTATAGTGGAGAGAACAGGATTAGAAGGCTGCTGGGTAAATGAATGCCAGCTTAGAGATGGTGAGAATTTCTTTTCCCTCCATGGAAAATGCTAATTAAAAATAAAATTCATAAAATTCAGTGGGTTTTTTCATTCTTGCCACTGAACTCAGGGAAACTGTAATTTTTTTACCTCAGCAAAGTTAATCTATATTTTGGCTTTTCAAAGAAAAATATATTTTTTAAAAAGGAGCAGAGCTTTATCTACAACAACATTTGACTGAAACATGCTCTATTTTCTCCTCAGATCATGTAACCCTTTCTCATAAACTGTATACTTGCTATTAAAAAACAGGTTTGCCGTAAGGTTTTTGGCCGGCCTCAGTCCTTGTGCTCAGTCCTGCAGTTGGGTCTCGGGTCGCGCTGAATGTAGATCGTAGCACCTTCCTCCAGCATCTCTGAAACTCGCTCATTCTTCACTGAATGCTTTTGTCTTGATAGTTGCTGGCATGTGGCAGCTTCCCACTGTACCAAAGCATCTCTCCTCTGCTGTATGTAGCTAGAGCTGCAGGTGTGTGTCTCTAAAGGTAAAAGAGCAGGCTGCCTGGCAGGGGGAAACCTAAGGCACAGGCATCAGACTGAGTTGTACTCGACAGAGGAATACTTGCTTAAAGGGGACCAAATATAGCTCTTGTGACCCCCAGCAAGTTGGTGTTCTCCTAGCAAGGGTTAAAACAGCCTCGATGCTGCTCTGACTTGGCCAGGCTGATGGTTAGATCTCCCTAGGGCCCTTCTGCAAGCACTTTCTCCCCGCAGGGTGTATACTCTGGGCATTAGTAGCACACAGATTTTATCTTGTCTTCTCAACATTGCCTGAAGATTTCTTCATGCAGAGATAATGGGTACCTGCTTCTTGGAACAGATTTACAGCTTATTTGTGTTACTGGAGCTGTGCGCAAGTACTGCCTTGACAGCCAGAATCCAGTCCAGAGGAGCTTAGTAAGTGAGCTGTGAGGTCAGCTTCTCTCTTTTGAAGGAAGGAATAAATCATTATGTTAAGGGAACGAATTAACTTAAGGGAACCAATTAACTTAGCAATAATAAGAATAATAAGAATAATAAGAATAAGAATAATAAGAATAAGCCTAAGTGAATCTTGGCCAGCTTGCAGTTAGAAAGGATGCGATTGTAACAGGAGTTTAGGTGTTTTACTGGCTGAAACAAGCAACAAATCAAGTATTGTGTATCTTAAATAAACTTATCTCAGACGGGTGTTCCAAGCCAAGTAAGAGGCAGAAACAAAGAACATACCTGAGCTCACCAAGAGGACACAATGATGAAAGAGATAAGATAAGATAAAGACCATCAGAGGCTGCTGAAGACACAAAGAAACTGTGATGTACATACTAGAGTGGGTGATAAGCTATGATAATGGCTTCTCGGAATATAATGAATATGTAATAAGTTTCCTGGACTCTACTTGGATATGTATGTTTAACAAATATTTCCAGGAATCTATATGAATATGTATGTTTCACCAGTATAAAAATCACCACGTAATCCGCCTCAATGGACATGCATTAGATGATATGATTCCCTGTGTCCCCACATCGCATTAAAACAAATACCTGCTTAATAATCAAATTAGTTTTGACTATTGAGTTTGGCTTTTCATGGCATCACTTTAGTGAGGAATTTATATTTATGTTTGTATTTTCAACAAAGATGGGACTTAGAGTGAAAGGATAAATTTAGCACATAGTATCTAGAAACACTATCTTTGTTGGGTTATGATGTCATTGGTGATGAAGGTCTTCTATCATTGATCTCAAACAGGGATATTTTCTACAGCTAATCCCTGAACAGATAAGCAGTTCCTCTAACAGACACCCTGAAGGAATTTTCATATTTTCTGAAATAAGTTTATTAGCTTGATATTTTCCTAACGAATGATCAATTCTTTATGATAATTAAAGTAATTGTTTTATTCTTCTTCCCCTATCATGTTGTTGTAAATAATTTCTTTAATTGAACACAAATCTATTGAGAGCATTTGGAGAAAAGGAAAAAGGTAGAAAGCCATCATGCCCAAAATGCTTCTCTGCCTCGCCTTTCATTCTCACCACCATTCGCTACTCAGTGCCCCATTTTAGTGGAGATGGCCTCTGGAAAAAAATTCTGTTGTTTTCTAGAAACCTTTTTGTATGAACAATATAAAAAAGATGACAGGGAACATCCAAATATATTATTCAGTGCTAATACCAATACCCTCTTTTGGTCTTTTTATAAGCGACACCAGGCGAAGAAATCTGTGACAACCTGCAACAGAGCAACCTACTTAGCTCTGCTTTGAGGTGGGTCTGTTCTTAAGTAAAAGGCTGCTCAACACTTTGCAAATGCTATTCAGTAACTGTCAGAGACAGTGTTGGGTTTTGTAAATGCCTCCCTTGCCTGCAATTGCAGATAGTTTTTCAGATTATGGAAAAGTGTAAGAAACTTTCACTTGCTTTTCTCCGATTGCCTTTTACATTTTGCTTGGAAGAAAAATCTAATCAAATTCTTTAATTTTACTAAAATAGCCTCTCTGCTGCCTGTTCACTTTGTAGGGCCATAGACACTGGCATATTCTTGCACAGCATGCTGCTGGCTCTGCATCCTTCAGCTACGACCTTATTTTCTGAAAAGATCTTTCAGTTGCAAGACCAACCCCTCACTTCTAGATTCATCCTTCTCCACTGCAGATAACTGACCTAACTGAGGATTTAGGTTGATCTTACGAAGTTGTGCCTCATTTCTCTCTATTAGCAGTAGAAGACAGGGGTGACTGAGCTCCTGACTTCTTTGATTCAAGTTACACGACTAAAGTGTGGTGGGATGAATCCAGGTTACTGCCTCATGCCCTTTGTGTCTATACTGAAGTTAAAAATTGCATCACAGAGCACAGGACCCAGTCTCACGTGTTGTAGAGTGCTCATGTTGTTCACAGTAGGGTTTGTAGCAGTGTTTCCTGTGTGTTCTTTGAGTCCCCTCTGAAAGCAGAACTAGTGCTTTCTGGGCCTGCTTTTTCCTAGCGCTTATTGCCCTCTCTACGGTCTGTGGACTGCAGTGAATCAATTGCCCCATCCTTGGTTTGCTATTATCCACTTTTTGCTGATAGAAGAATTGGAAGAGGGAGAAAGAAAAGGCAAAAATATCTTTGAGCTTAGGTGTTTTGGGGTAGCAAGGTTATCTGCACTTTTAGGGTTAGTCCCTCTCTTGCTGAGATACAGCTGTTCTCCAGGAAAGCCTTTGGGTATAAGACTCTGTGTCTGTATAGCTAAATAAAACAACATTCGGTACTGAGCTTAGGCGCTGAACAGTAATTATCCGTATCACTTAGTTGGCAGGTTCCTCCCTGCCATGGCTGAGCTGTGCCCCTTGGCAGTCTCTGAGTGGCTAAGGGAGGATGATGCTCCAGAGACCACCCCTGACAGGCAGGATGGAACACACTGTACTGTGTCTGACTCCCTCCTCAGTCCTCTGCCACACTCCACCCAGCCTTGCTTCCTCAAACCCTCTCGTATGCCCTCATGCCATGCTGCGTGCACTTACATTTCACAAGCACTTGCTGTAAAATGATTACTCTTCTGAAATCACATGATTTCAGGCATTTTAAATTAAAACACTATTCCGGTCCCAATAATGTCTTAAAGCCACAAAGACATGGGCCCCAGGGGACATACAAGGCCAAGTCTATATAGTGTGAATGTGACCACTGCAGCCTTGGTGCAGATCTTTGTCCTGTTTCTGTTTAGCAGTACAGATATAGGCAGAGAGGCTGGAGGTCTGGGGCTGGGTACCTCTGCAGGGAAAGGGCAGGTGATGGAGGTGCAGACTATAAGATCTGGAGCTGAGTGGAGCTCCTGGTGTTTAGGACAAATGGAGAAGAGCCATCTGTAGCAGAGGCACTAGCAAAAGGCTCTTCTTTGGGCCAACAGTAATGTCATTTATGCAAGATAATGGTGCAGCCAAAAAGTGATGCACTGAAGGGAAGGTTAAAACAGCTGTTGCCTGTTGGGATTTATCTGTTCTAGTTGTCCAGGTCCACAGCCCACAGGCTATGGCAAAAGTCACACGATTCATATGTCCTATTTTAGGGGTCTAAAAGAACTTTAGATCTTAGTGAAGCAAAACATCCTGAATTCAGGTAGACAACTACACTTGGATGAATGGCTCTCCCCTTTGTGCTGAGACTTCTGGGGAAATTTGACAGCCTGAGCCTGTTCTGGCTTTTTTTTGTTGTTGCTTTTTCCCAGTGCTATTTGGTCCCAGAGTTAAATGCAGCAGAAGTTGTGCCCAATGTGAATCTCTACACATTTGACACTTCTCCGAACTCTGGTACTGACAGCTAACACAAAGCTAGGATGAATGGACTTAATCACAGCAGCGAATATCAGCTTCTACGAGAATACACACAAAAAAGGCAGTTGTTTCTGATAATTTTCCTTTATGCTAGCCTGCAAGGCTTTTTCCCCACAGAAGTAGAAAATGGGAAGTACTTTTTGGTCAGACTTGTCCTCTGTAAATTCTATGGTTGTGGTCCTTACAATTGTAGTTACTGACTAGCAACAAGTGGTTACTGGTTTCTAGTGTTATTTTTAGAAGCTAAATATAAATGGTGCAAAAGAGGGGTAAAAATAATGTAGTTCTTCGAGACTTGCAATGTTTTGAAACCAGCTACTGAGGTCGGAGGCTCACGCACTAGGTTCTGGTGTGTAGCTGTTAACGCTGGCAGCCGTTGGTATGTACATCTGCAATGTGGGGAGTTAACGGCAAGTCTTAAGTGACAGGTCTGGCAAATAAACTAGATTGCAACCTGTACCAAAACCCAGTGACTGCATCTTGTATAGATTGCTGGGAGGTGTAAGTCTGAAATTTTCAGTAGTAAACCACTAGCCTTAGGCTCTAACAGCTGGAAATTATGGAGGCTCTTATCAACTAATGGATGCAGAGATAGGCCATGTCAACAGATCACTGAATGCTACTACTTTACTCCTGGCTTTGCTCCTACCATGCTGTGCAGTGCTGAAGGTCCTTCTATAGCTGATTTAACTTTTCTAAGTCCATTTGCTTGTCTACAAAACAGGGCAGTGGGTGATCACGTTTGTAGAAAAGATCCACTGAGGAGAACTAGACTACAGTTTGAGGGTATGGTTGTTTGCCCATGTGCTGAGCAAGGCTTTTCTTTGTTCTAGTCTTGTAATGGCCTGCTTGTCCTTTCCTTCACCTTGCTTGTGACATTGCTCTAAAGGGAACCAAGTGCCGCATGAAGCAGCCTGAATTGCACCTATATCGCTGTGCTGAGTGTTACATGTTAGCTGAATCCAGAAGGGTTTCTGCTCAGCCCAGTGATTGGCTTAGCAAATCACTCTTTGTATGTGCCTTGGTTTTATTATTGCCTAGATATATCACTAGTCCATTCCCTTTGAACATGGTCCATGACACCAAAGCAAAAGCCTATGCCGTTATTTTGCTTGCTTCATGAAAGCTGAGTGAGAGTAATGTTTACGTGACTTTTATACAGAAGCTGAATTCCACTAGGTTCACTGAAATGTTTAATCAGCACTGCTCAAATGTTTTAGCAATATCCTACTGAACCTCGAGACTGTAATAAAATCCGAAACAGAGCATTTTATTTGCAAGTCTTTAAGACAATTCAGAAAATTATCTTCTCTTCAGAAACTCATCCTCCAGGAGCACAGAAAGTAATAGCTTTCAATTTCAACCACAAGGAAGAATTAAATTTCATTTTTAGTTAGGCTTGTGCACGTTCACATCCTTCCTTTCCAGGGAATTTGTTTTACCAATAGCTACAAAGATTTTCAAGCTCACAGGAAGAAGCCAGAAAGGGCTGTAACAAGCAGATGTTTCCATAGGACATCACTGTTATATGTGTAACGCAGACATGGCCCATCTGTAGCTTGTAGTAAAGTCTCCTGGCTCAACAGTGCAGCCTGGCAGTGCAGAGACCCTGGGAGGAACCAGGAGGTTTAGGTGGATGCTCTGTTTGCCTTCCACCAGTGCAGCATGCACCAGGTGAGGGTGAGCAAAACTCACCTGGTTTCTCCTCCCGGTTCTGCCATCATTTTTTAGCCTTACCTGCAAGAAGCTTTGCCTTAATCTTTACCAGGCTGGCAAATGCCACTGTCCGATGTGTTATTGCATTTATACAGACATCTACTAATGAATAAACTCTCCACAGAGAGAGTGATGTAGGGCCAAGACCCAGAAAGACCGAGGCTGAATTTTGATCTCAAGTTCCCCACCCGCAGGACTGGGGTTCATCACGTTTCCCTCTCCCTGCCAACTGCTTCCTAACTTCGGAGGTTTCTAACCCCCACAAGTATCTACATCTCTTACTAAGATGTTTTGCAGATACCTTCAAAAGTTACTTCTTGTAGGGCCACGCAGGAAAACTGCTTTGCTTATGTGAACAGACTATGATGGAGTTACTTTTCTTCACAGAAGCCCTTACGTTCTGCTCTGAAAAACAGATTGCTCAGAGGCTTGTTCTGATGGTATATTGGGTGTAGATGGCAACATTTTGATCTGTGGGGGTGGGGATGCAGGAGGCCAAGTTTTCTCCCATGCTGGACACAGCTGGTTGCAGCCAGCTCCACGCTGGACCCGTAGCAGGATCCAGCGAGGCCCACCAGCCAAGCAGTCAGTGCCTCTGGGAAAGCATATTAAAGAAAGAGCAGGAAATGCCACAGAGAGGAAGAAGGAACAAAAATAGCAAGCAGATGAAACGCCAAGTTTAGAGAAGGAGGAGGAAGTCCTCCATGGTGCCAGAGGAGATATTCACCACCATAGCCTGGGGAGGACCTAAGCCAGAGGGGAAGAAAATATGACAAGGAAGAAGCAGCAGAGAGAAAACCGTCCATGCCATTCAGGGTGAGGGGAACAGTCTGGAGTGGAGGAGTAAAGCTGAGCCTGAGAAGAGGGGCAAGAAAAGTGCTGGCTTAATGTCTGCCTCCTTGTTTCTCATTACCTAAATCAGTAATTAAGTATCTATTTTAACAGGCAACAAATTAAGTTAATTTAGAATCACAGAATGGTAGAACTATAGAATGAGTTGGAGTTCGAAGGGATACTTAAAGATCCTCTAGTCCAAATCCTCTGCCACCAGTAGGGACGCCTTCCGCTACATTAGGTTGCTCAAAGCCTCCTCCAACCTGGCCCTGAACACCTCCAGGGAATGAGGCATCCACCACCTCTCTGGTCAAAGTCTGCCAGTGCATTACCACCCTTATAATAAAAAAATTTCTTCCTTATAGCCAACCTAAATCTATCTGCTATTAGTTTGAAACTGTTACCCTGTGTCCTGTCACTACAGGCCCTTGTAAAAAGCCTTCCTCCATCTTTCTTACAAGGCCACTTTATATATTGAAAGGCTGCAGTAAGATTTCTCTCCTCCAGGCTGAACAACTCCAGCTCTATCAGCCTTTATTCATGGGAGAGGTGTTCCAGCCCTCTGACCATTTTCATGTCCGTTTTCCCTTTCTTACCCCAAGATGAATTTGTTTTGCCTATGATAGTATTTGCTAAGTGATCTCTCTGTCTTTATCTTAACACATAAGCTTTCTTGTTCCTATATTTTTCCTATTTTCTTCCTATTTTTCATTGAGGGTGTGAGGGTGGAGAGTAAGCCACTGGTTGAAAGTTTGACAGTTGTGCAAGGCTAACCCACCTAAGGTAGCATCCTTGGAACACATTTAAAATACAACCATGGAACATTTCTGCCAAAACAGCTCCTCTTACATATGGAGTGTTTGCCCAGTCCACATTCAGTCCACTTCGCTGCTTAAAAGAAGTCAAATTCTTACCACCTTGCCCTGTTGGCTTTGTACTAGTCTGTCTTTCTGCCTTGCCTCTTAAAGCTGTGATATTAAAAAAAAAAACGATTAGATGTTGGCTGGACCAGAGATGTTAGGGAAAAGTAAATGATGCACTGATCTGGCAGATTGATGTTGGCTACTGTCCTGACCAACTGTTTCATATGGAGAAATCATTGAAGGAAATGTGTAAATAGTCCTTAGAGCAGGGATCAGACTCTGGGGGATTCCCTTATCCACCCATGCAATAGATCTGCTCAGCAGGCTGAAGAGTTGTACTTCCTTCTTGTCTCTTGAGGAATTCAAGGATGGCAGTCTTGGGGTTTGAGAGCCAGTAATGCAGGGAATTGTGTGGTGAAAAAAGAACTCTGTCTTCCAGAGACTACTTTTCGTGCAGCAAGTCTACAGACCTCAAAGAGATCATGCAGGCTTGCATTATGTAGTTCAAGCCCTTGCTCCAAATCAGCCAAAAGTGGTTAGTTGAACTTACCTAAACATCAGTTGCACTTGTTTCTCCCTGGCTTTAGACAGCCAGTCTCTGAAATCGGCTCACAGATTACATTTCTGAGCAGACACAGCTACGCATTCCTGGTGGCTTTCCCTGTTGGCTAGGCTCAGACAGACCTTTGCTTGGTTTGTCCATTTCCAGTGAAGCCAGCTCCACTTTGTAGTGTTCCGTGACATTATCTGGGGACCCTCAATCACCCTACCCAGGACTGTGAGGTGTCTCTGATTCTGAGTAATTCAGTTCCCCTTTGGTTTTAGCCCGCAGGACAAAGCATCAAATTTGCCTTCTTTGTGACTGATTTTAGTTTTAAAAATGGGTCTCTAGAAAGATGAAATGTTAGTGTGTTGTACCCTCTAAGTCTGCACATTACACAGGGGCAGGTTGGATACTGCAGCCTCTGAGCTAAACAAATCTGAGACAAACTTTTGCAGTGACCTAACAGAATTCTCTGACTTCTCTCCTGAGTCCTCTCTTCTTCTTCTAATCCAAATAGAGTCTTTTAAAAAGTTAGGAGGCTTGCGCTCCTCCTAATTCCAGCAAGACTGTGCTAACCATGCTGCATTTCAGTACTCTGGGCACCACCTGATCAATTGCCATCTCATGGAGAAAAGGTAGATTTTTCTCGTATTACCATGACTCCTGGAAAACAAAACAAGAAAAATATGCTAATAATCTGCTTTTGCCATGGCTATACCGGGAAATGTTTTTACTTAATTAGCTGAATGGATTATAACATTTACTCGTAATCACACACATGGCTTAGGAAAAATGCTATATTGGTACGTGGAAGGGTTTAACTGGATCAGTTCTTCCTGCAGAGTAGCCAGATGTGGTTGTTTTCATGTTCCGGCAGACCAGCCTGGCTGTAGCCTTGTGAGGATACCAGTCACTGTGAAGACCTTCTGTCAAACTCAGCAGTGTGGGCTCATGTCATAGAATCATATGATCCCCATTTCATCTTTCTTTGAACAGCTGTGAAGCCAAGTCTGGCAAGGATATGGTCTTGTGCTACTTGCAGACTTTTTTGGGGGGCTTTTCAGGTGACTTTTTAACTTCTTCATGTCTTCGTTCCAGGTTCTTAAGTGTAGTTCAGTTGCTGACTGTAGACAATCAGTTGAAGTAGTAAGTGACTGTTTTCTGTGAGTTTCCTCATAAAAAGCTGGTCATAAAAAGCCGGACAGTAAAGCAGCTACCAGAGTCCCAGGTGCTACTTATAGTCTCTTCAGAGGCTATATCTTTGAAGTTGTCTTCTGATCCAGATACCGGCAAAAGCCATAAAATATATTTTACAGTATCGAGTTTTCTGTTCTTTCAGCAGCAATGGCTCTCTATACATAAAACCCCAGAGACACTGGGCAAAATAACAGTGCAAACAACCTTACTTTTCAGCCACTGTTGGCTAATTGGATGAGCACAAGCAGCTGGTCCATCTCTACTGTCACACTCAGCACTAAAAACTTTGTTCTCATATTTTATGTATGATTTGACTTCCTCTCTCTGTGAATGTTCAGTGCTAGGCAATGCAGCTGATTTTTTCTAATGAATCTAGTCATATCTCCTACATCCTAAACTGTCCTGATGGCATAGACACCTGTTTTGCGGTCATCATCCCCTTTTGCTTGACTCTGATCAGGCACATGTGCTGCTACAATAAGGATCAGCAAATACACCCTTCCTGGACTGCTAGCAGAAACTTGTGTTCTGTTCTTTTCTAATTTGGGAGAAAAGCAAAACCTCTGTGACATTCATTTAGTGAGTACTTTCATTTGAGTTGAAGTATCTTGAAAGGTAAAAGTAAGGTGGAACTGAAACTTTGCAGCTGAAATACTTGGATAATATCTATTTTATTGGGCTGTACTCACTTGAAAGTAGTTTAGACCAACTGCATTTTCAGATGATAGTTAGAGTTACAGCGGTCTTGTAGAAATGCGGACTTGACTTGTGCTAGTGATGTCTCTTCCATCTTCATCTCTTGCTTAGCTGAAAACTTCTGTTATTGGTCTGCATTTGTCAAATGATACAAAATTTCTCTTATACATCCACATGAAGCTTGTGGATGATGTTTACTGCTCCTCAGCCTGTCCACCTTCTAACCATGTGCTAATTACATGTCTATGCATAAATTTCTCCATAATTTTATTAATAAGTTAAGACAGTTGTACATATTATATCTCATTCTGATTTAAGCATTATTTACGAAACTTTATTTCTGGGTTTCAGTGATTTAATTCTTACCACACAAGGAAATGCTTTTACCCTAAAGTACAGACAGGAAACTTGTGGCAGAGGTCTCCTATGTGGCTGCCAATAAGGAGGTGAATAAGAGGCAGAGGAAGGCCATGTGGTTGCACGACAGTGCCAGAGTCACAGCTACCCAAGCAGAGCTAATGGGTTTTGAATTGAGGTGGCAGGTAATCTTGAATTCCCTACTGGTTACAGCAGAAGAAACCAGGGGGGCCCTCACTCTCTGCTCTTCAGTGTCACCTGGTAAACACAGCTTGAGGATCTGGATAGTACAGACCCAGGATGATTTAAATTTATTGTTTAAATAGATATAGTGACTGTCTTACTGAATCTCAATTAAATTTTTACATGTGGACCTGTGTTTTAAACATTACTCCTAGTCAAACAGTAGAAGAAAAGAAGCCTTCCCCTTTTCATTGAGCTCCAATGTTTTATTTTATTTTGTAGTGTTTTCCTATTTTATTTCCTTCATATTGTGCCTAAGATCAAAACAAATCCTGTGTTAGAAAGCAACAAATTCTAATCAATTTCATAAGCAGTAAAGGCATTGCTTTGACTAAAAGAAAAGCTTTTAACTGTGTCTCTGTGGCTATCAGACCATGCTTGCTGGCACTGCTGCGTGCCTCAGCTTCCCTCATCCCTGCCCCATTGGGTCCCCGGGCAGTACAGAGCCTGCCTTGCAGCGCTGCAGGTATCTGCGTGCTTTTCCCACTCTGGGAGTGTGAGCAGCTTTAGTCTATTCAGCTCACATGAGAAAGGCCTGAATAATTACACCTTGGAGACTTTCCTGGAGCTGAGGGTATACAGCAGGCAAGCAGAATTTTATTAACTTCTAATCTAAGCAGAATTTACCCTGCTCTTGGTATCCAGCATGGAACATTTCAGTTTATTACTTTTTTCACTTACACTGCCTAGTCCAAAACCAAAGAGTAAGTTGTTGCATGTTGCTCAGGTCATTTACATCCTGAGGCTTTCACATACCAGGGCTACATTTCTGGAATTCCTCCCATTCTTTAAAATATAAAGCTCCAGTTATCTCCAAGCTGTTGGTGTTAACTGCCTTCTGGGCACCAAACTTTCCCTTTTTGCAGACCAGTTAGCACATGACATTTCTCCTCCAGAGGAGGCTGCTGTGAGCAAGGTAGAGCACAGTCTAACAACTAAATATACTGTTCTCATTGTGCAGCTGATCTGGAATGCCAGGCAAGAAGGCTGTGACTGGCACTAGCATCAGCTTCAAGATGGGAAGCAGCCTTTGCTGACTGGTTCTCCCTGTTCTCTCCCAAACGCTATTTCCGATATGCACAAGCCCACAAAGAGAAGCAGGGTAGAGAAAGAGAGAAGAGCAAAATAAATACAGAAGACGAGGGCTGGCGCATCAGAAGACCATCATCTGCTGTAGCCACAATTCAGATCAGCCAGTCATACAAGGCACTCTGGCCCTGCAATGAGATGCGCTCTTTGCTGTAGCCAATGCAAATATTGCACCAATGTATACGCTGCTTACATAGGTAAAAATTTATGTAAAAATGGTGAGCAGGTTTATTGCATGGCCTCAGAATCCCCTAAACAAAAGCACCCTCTCAACCCCTTCTGACTAATTACTGTCAGAATTAGACTTTAGCAGTGAGTTAAAAGGCAAGAAGACAACTTCTATTTTGTCCTCTTTTATATTAGAAGAGTATTTATCAGACCTCAGACATCCTCGGTACAAAGGCACTATTTTAATAGCTTTATAATGATAAAATCTGACCAAAAAATGGTAGAAAATGTCCTTATTGTGTATTCTCACACCGTCTTGGGAGGTCAGTTCAGGACGATTATAGTGATCTATAGAGCTTGAACTCAAGTTAAAGGCCATAAATGGTTTTGGTTCTTGAGCAGTGAGTGGCCAGCACTGCATTCTCAAAGGAGGCCAGAGAATTGTTTTGAAATCTGTCAGTGGGAGTTTAAATCTGCCTCAGGATTTTGTTAGTGTTTGCACATTTTCTAAGACATTTAGATACTACTGAAGTGATGAGCAGCAAGGTAAAAACCACAAAGCAGAATGCTCGTAATAGCTGTAGTCAGAAACAAGGGACAAACTAAGTCCATTTGCCAGAAGTAAGAACCTAGACTATTCTGTGATTGTGTGTTTCTGTGACCTTTCCCTGTAATGGACTGTGAAGGCAGTGAATGGTCTTATCATTTGATTCAAATTTAATATTGAGCATCTTTCCTCCAGATAACTTAATATATGAGAACAATTTCTTGGTGTAATTCTTTTCCCAGATCAAATAGTTTGAATGGGAGTGTGTTAAAGGAATCATTTGCCTGAGACCTTTGGGCTGAAGGAAGCACCCACAGAAAGAAGAATGCCTAAAAATATATGTGTACAGACTAACATAAGCATTTCTGGTGCCAGATTACATGTTGTATAATTATGCACATCCTTTGCCACCCACAGCTTTCTCTGGATGCACATCTTAGCTTGGGCAACATGAGAACAGCAGTGGGGATCCTGCATTCTTCCTCACAGGTAAAAGGTGTGAAGCAGTTTAGCAAAGTGTGAATCTCAGACAACTGATGACTGAGCAGGCACTGTGAGGCAGCCTGACAGAGGACAGAGCTGTGCACATGCACTAAATATTTCTTTACCCTATTAAAGGTCACATGACATGGCACTTGGACTGTGCTTTTCAAAGTACACCCTGCATCATTGTATGTTTCACTGCAAAGCTGTATAGACCTTTGGTACAAGAGTGTAATCAAATACTACCATGTTCTCTGATGTTTGTTAATGTCAGCTGTGACACGCTATTTAATATGAAAGCAGGGTCTGCATTATTTCCGCTATAGAATCCTAGAATAGTTAGGGTTGGAAGGGACCTTAAAGATCATCCAGTTCCAACCCCCCTGCCATGGGCAGAAACATCCCACTAGATCAGGCTGCCCAAGGCTCCATCCAAACTGGCCTTGAACACCTCCAGGGATGGGGCACCCACAACCTCCCTTGGCAACCTGTGCCAGTGCCTCACCACTCCCATGATGAAGAAATTCTTCCTAATGTCCAGTCTAAATCTGCCCCTCTCCAGTGGGGATAGGACCCATTCCCCCTGGTCCTATCCCCACAAGCCTTTAGGAATAGCCCCTCTCCAGCTTTCCTGTAGGCCCCCTTTCAGGTACTGGAAGGTCACTATAAGATCTCCTCTGAGCCTTCTCTTGTCCAGGCTGAATAAGCCCAACTCTCTCATCCTGTGCTCGTAGGGAAGGTGCTCCAACCCTCCAATCATCTTTGTAGCCCCTCCTCTGGATCCGTTCCAACCACTCCGTATTCCTTCTTTATGTTGAGAATTCCATAACTGGACACAGTATTCCAGATGAGGTCTCCCAAGAGAGGAATAGAGTGGCAGAATCACCTCCCTCGCCCTGCTGGCCACGCTGCTTTTGATGCAGCCCAGGACACAGTTGGCCTTCTGGGCTGTGAGTGTACATTGCTGGCTCATGTCGAGCTTCTCATTGACCAGCATCCCCAAGTCGTTCTCTGCAGGGCTGCTTTCAGTCACATTATCCCCCATTGTGTACTGAAAACAGAGATTACCCCGACCCAGGTGTAGGACCTTACACTTGGCCTCGTTGAACCTCATGAGGTTCTCACAGGTCCACTTCTCCAGTCTGTCCAGGTCCCTGTGGATGACATCCTGTCCTTCTGGTGTGGCAACCACACCACTCAGCTTGGTGTCAACCGCAAATTTGCTGAAGGTGCACTTGATCTCTCTGCCAATATCATTGATAAGATATTGAACAGCACTGGTCCCAGTATGGACCCCTGAAGGACACGACAATTGATTGACAATGAATAACTTCACAAATATATTAACCTGTTCATTTGACTTTAGTTTGTCTAAGTGCTTCAATATAGGCTGTGAATTCTTTCACTGAGAGAACACTCATCCTTTTTAAACTAGAGCACTCTACTTGCCTTCCCTTTTAAACATCTCTACAATAAAACAGTTGCAAATGCTAAAGGCGAATTAGGAAAACACTGTGGGAATCATCAGGTGGAATACTCTTATTTTTAAATTTACTTTCAGTACTTTGTCCTACCAATGTTATGGATGTATTTCTTGTAATTATCTTGCTGATAAGCCAGGTACTAATTTAACATAGGAACTAAGGTTCCCTAGTGACAACCAAAGAACAAAGATCTTGGGAATGATTACAATCACAAGGCTAAAGATAACAGTTGACTTATAGTCATATGATCTTTACCAGAATGCATTTGGCTACAAAGACATGATAGTAACCCCCTGTAATCCTTTAAGTGAGGTTACACCAATCATAAAGAGGGGCATAAAAATAGCACTTGAAATTTAAGAGGTTTACGATGGTCAGAGCCCCTAAGACTAGTTGTTCTGAGAAACATCAAAGGAAAATATTCATGACACATAAAGCCTGCTTGAGCTCTGGATGTTCATTTAACACCTGTAGCACAAGCTTTCAAGCTGGGGAAAATGCGACTTTTTTTCCTATCCTCTACACAACAAGTTACCTCTCAGTTCTGCCTCCCCCTCATGCCCCTCACCTTCAAAAAATGCAAGAGATCTTCTATAGATCAACAGTTAGATGACTGACTTTCTTTGGAGTGTGCTGCTGTGCTCCACTGTAAATAAGATCAAATCATTGCTTTTTTTACCCGACTGTTCTGCTTTAATGATGCTGAATCCTAAAGCATATTGTATTTTGGGAGAATATACTTTTTGACATTTTTATATATCAAGTCCTCAGCAATCTGAAGTGAGAGTGATGGTTAGCGTCCAAGGCTGCAAATCAGCTTAGCTAGGTTGCTGATAGATATGAAAAGAAACACGTGTCTGCAACTAGTAATTTTCTCTTGCCAGGATGTTTTCAGGGGCAAAAAAGAAAATTTTAACACATCCAGTTGAAAATCTCTCTCAGATTCATTACCTACCTCTTCTTAACATATTGTTCTGGAGCTGTTAGTGTAGAAAGAGCAGGAAGAACAATTTAAACCTTACTTTGAGCAAATTGGATTGTGACGGCTAAGTTCAAGTGAAAGCTTCTTGTATATGAAGCGCTTATAACTCTTTGGCTGGCTGAAAGCCAAGTGATCTTACTCTTATAATTAGAAGGAGGCTTCTAGATGGTGACAATTCCTGCTGCTTCCCTGGCTGCACATGTGCAGGTGCAGAATCACAGGGGTACTGAAATCAATAGTGAGGGATGAACAGCAAGAAGGGAAGGCAGGATGCTGCTGGTGTGTTGTCAGTCCTGCCACTTGCTCTCCCTGTGACAATTCTGTTACTATAATTTCCACTCTTATTTAGTGCCTTAATGCCAAAGATTCAGGAATGATGGACTGGGTTCCCAGTGTGGTGGTATTCTGCAAACACAGAACAAAAAGACAATTTCTGCTTCTAACCTCAAACTTGCTATCAGAATAATATATGATTCAGCAGGATGGAGACAGGTAAATGGGAATAGGAGGGACTCTTTATGCAGGATGCTCCAGCTACCCACAGCCTACCCAGCTGGTAGTGGTTTTATGACATTATGGCAAAAGAGAATTTAAGAAATATTTGTGAGTTCATATAAGTGTGTCTGCGGAACTTCTTAGAGTACCTATCTTGTGTGAAGGACAAGATAAAGAGAAATTATGCGTGTTAGGGCTCCGAATTAATGGTTCATGACACACAGTCTGATTAGAAGCATATTTTGATCCCTCTGAGAATGAACCCAATACAAGACCTAGAAGGGGGTGGAGATTTGAAAAGCTAGGAGTGAAGAGATGAGAATTAAAAGACATTGATGCAATGCAAAAGCAGGAGAAAGTGAAGGATCCAGACAGCAGCACAGGAAAATGGTTTTCTGGAAGGATTTAGAATTAAAAAAGTAGATAGCAGGATACTGCTAAAAACAGCATTTCAGGCTGAGTTGTTGTCTGGACATGGGAACAGAAGATGAGACCCAGAATGGCAGGGGTAAGAGGATGGCAGTGTTATCCTAAATGAGCTAGGAAAGAAGAACACATGGTGGATAAGACTGTAGCCCTGATGACTTTATGTTAGCGATCAGAGATGTGGAAGGAGAGTGAAAGGTGGGCCCAGATGGAATAAAGCAACAGGTCTGTCAAATAGCTACACACAGACAGCAAGTGAACCAGCTTGGCTAGTAACTGGTGAAATTACCAGTATTACGAATGTTGATGGAGAGTAGATCAAGGATGCAGCTATGGGAAGGGGTGACTTGCTGCAGAGGATGCAAAGGAGGAGCAGTTAGGGAGGGAGGAGAGAATCAGAAGTCACTGAAGCAAGTCTATGAAGAAAAGTGCGGTCAACAGAAGTTGGCACGTTGCGGTGAATGAGGCCAGTTCAGAGCTAATCCTGAGCTGTGCTTTGAACCAGGTTGGTAAATGTCCCAGTGAGTACAGTGCTGCACTATTTCTTTCCTCTGTCACCCTGTCTTTCCTGGCACACCAGACTCTGCTGGACGTGTCTTAGCAGGAACAGGCATCTGATGAGACCTTTTTCATGCAGAGAGGAGGTGCTGTCGTAAGGGCATCAGCTCAGCCAGCCACAGTAGACAGCAGAACTTTCGTGGGAGTTGGCACAGCAAAACCCTTGCACTTTCCTGTCTCCCGGTACTTTCCACTGCCAGCACATTATCCTTCTCTGTTCTTTTCCAGCTGACTGGTGGAAAGAGCCAATGGAAGAAGAGAGGGATCTAAGAGAGAGTTTGCCCAAAACAGAGCTGCTTCCTGGTGAGTTTGCCCCAGAAAGCAGCCGTGTTGAGTAAGATCAAGGTGGGAGAGGGCTGAGGGGGCAGAACTGCTTTTGGAGAAGTGCTACTAAGATGCTGCAGGGGGAGGGCGGTATTTTTATGGACAGAGAGCAGGAGTCACTCAGCTACCTCTATAAGGTAAGGGTGTAAGGGATGGTATGAGGTTTAACTGGTATCTGTCCAGTGCTTAAAAATCTCTGCAAGATCCTGTTCTCAAAGTGCAAAGTATTATTTACCCCAATCTTGCAAAATCATTCTTCACACTTTTTGCAGGAAATTTTGGTAACTATAGATTTTCCCATTTCCAGACATTTGTTATAGAAAAAAAAAATAAAACTAGCTCCATGAATTTCAGGCAGCTTTGCTAGTCTAAAGGATCAGTCTGAAGACCAGGGCGTTGTGGGGGATGAAGATCTCTTCAGTATCCTTTCTGAAAGACACCTTAATCTAGCATGAAAAAATCCAACAGAATTTCAGTGGTTTCCCAGGTTACAGTTCATTAGTGTCTGTATCACAGAGAACTCGAAAGCATGCTAAAATAAGGACACTGCAGATTTCATTGTTGCGTGGTGCTAACAGAGAACTTGCTTCTCACACAGACGATTAGACAGGCCATGGTACTTCAACTATTTTTAACTTGTGATCTGATGAGAGTTTTAGAAATAGGAGAGCTGGCATAAAGGACCACAGATAAATTTCACAGTTCAGAGCAAAAGGTGGTGCTCTTCCAAGCTCATGGCATCCAATGGCTTCTATAGTATAAATGATACCACAGGTGCGGAGCGCTACTTTGCTGAACACTCTGTTGGACTGCTCTTTCTAGAACCTGCATGCTGGGAGGTTTTCTGAGTACAGCAGGGATGGCTTGAGGTCTGGGGGACTGCTGGAAAGCTGGCACTGTGGACTGAGGCACCTACCAGTGCGTGGTAACAGAAAATAAACAGCCTTAGCGCTCTTCCCACCACACCCCAAGGAAATATCTCCTTCAGCTACTTGGCAAATAATGTGCCATTGAAAGGTTGCAGTAAGATTGTGGAAATTTACTGCACTTTTGTGCATTCTCAGGACATGATCTCTCTGTGTTAAGACTACAGTGTCTGCACAGGGTTCCAGTAGCCTTAGTGGCCACTTTGGAGATGCAGTGATCCAGGCACACGGAGCACCTACCAAGCACCAGGGCCACCAGTAATCAGTCTAGGAGTTGAGGCTGCTTATCTGCTGGAATCGGTGCTTGTCATAGTGACTAGTGCTGCTCCCTTGTTCCCTGTACTCTGCACCCTGGGTGTATCTCACCAGCTGTCCTGTTCTGACTCCTAGGGGCATGCAGCTTTAATAGTTAGTGTTTAGTAGTGTGCAGCACCAGGGGCTCCGGCACAGCATTACCATAGAGTAACAGCAGTGAAAGAAACACACAGGAGGGAACAACGCACCTGTTATGCTTGATGCTGTTTCAAAAGAACTGCATATCAATATACACTAAACAGTTGGAGTTTGACTTCAAAGATGTTAAAAACTAAACTACATAGTGATTAAAAACTACTAAAGGAAAAGATAAACCTGGAAAATCACAACAGGCTTCCTCAATCCCTTCTCCAACTGTCCTGTGAAGGAGGAAAAGCCCCATTCCTGGAGGCATTCAAGCCCATGTTGGATGGGGCCTTGGGCAGCCTAATCTAGTGGAACGTATCCCTGCCCATTGCAGGGGGTTGGAACTGGATGATCTTTAAGGTTCCTTCCAACCCAAACTATCCTATGATTCTATGATTCTATATTGGTACAAAATCTATAAGAGTTTATTCCTTCCCCAGTTACTTTCTTGGATTTGCTGATGGATGGCACAGCTCACTGAAGAGGGTATTGGTACATTCAGACATCAGTTTCATAAGCCTATTATTACTACAATCTGTGGGCTAATTAATGCTTGCGTGAGAAGTTAATGAAGGACAAAAGTTCTTTACTGCTGATGGTCTCAGTGAAACAACTGTCGGGAACATATGAAAAGCTATTGTCAGTAGCAAATTACCATTACAGAGAACCACATGAATACAAATCTCTCAGAAAAGGTGACATGCTCTTTATTTTGTAGCTCTTATTCTGATAGTAGCCCTATGGTCCACATGCAGTATCTGCCTGATGCACCCATTTGGCTTCTCAGTGGGTGGGTGTCCATACAGTTCAATGTGTCATCATTCGGCAGTTCTAGCAGAGGTCCCATCTACCTGTCTCCTGAGACTGTTCTCCATCTAAAAACTGTTCTCTTCTCAGTCTAATTTGACTGTCTCACCAAACTCATAAAGCCCCTGAGCACACACCTGGATGTAACAGCTAACATTTTAATCAACATAATGTCACTGTTGCGCCACTTGAGCAAACAGGTTGTCGTTGCCCTTTCACCTGATGCAAGGGTACTGTGTACACTGCTATAAACACTGAGCTTTCATTTGGATGCACGCTTATCTCTCTAATGGATAAAGGCAGCACACCACCCTTGAATGCATTCGGATCAGTGGACCTTTAACTCCTAGGCCTGGTATCACCATGACTGGATGGGGGACTATGCACTAGAACACAAAACCCTGCTTGATTTAGGCAAACTAAACAGGGTACAGGACAGAAGAACCATAGCTCTGATCGACAGTATTCAACCATCATCTTCAGATGGGGTTATGTTTGCTACTCATTTTAGAAGAAATGTGGTGCACAAGCTAGATATCACCAAAAGCTACTACATTTCCAGTTACTTTTGTTCTGTCTTGTATATTTAAGAAAATGTTATATAAAACTGAATTGCTTTTCTTTCCTATAAAAAAAAGAAAAAGATATATTTTTGCTGAGTTCTACTTGGCTAGTTAATGAAATGACTTTCCACATGGGTTGTGATTATCTGGCTGGCTGGCTATGAGCTGTTCCTCATCCCATCAGGCTGTGATTCTTCTGAGATTGCTACAAATCCCATTAAAGTCCTCAAACTCTGAGTTTTACCACTAGATTTAAGTTAGTTCAAAGATATGTAAAGCTGCCAGGAGAAAGGGAGGTCCTTGTTCATTTGGTCACTTGAGTAGTTCTTGTACTTTGTCCCTGCTAGTATTCAAAATGACTTGCAAAGACAAATTGGTGCATGGTTTTACTCAAGTTGTCTGTGCATTGTTCAGGGTTAAACTCTGAAAATGGATACAGAGAGGGAAAATGCCTTGAAAGTGGGCAATCAAGCTCTTTCACATAAAACTAAGTCTACAATAGAGAAAACTGGCTGATCCCATAAAAAACCAGTCTGGTAGCTGAGGATGTAGGTGACCCTAGGAGCATCCCTCCTATTCTGTTTTAGGAGGGCAGTTCATGCATAGATCTGCATTCTGGATCAAACGTTTAGAGTGCCGCTTCTCTTGGTCATTCTTCATTGTTCTTGCTAAGACAGAAGCTCATTCCTTGTTTCACAAGAGAGAGGTTAATTTTCAGGTAATTCCTTCAACAGTGGTTACAGTTAAAGGGAAATGTTATTACTGAAGAGGAAGGGGAGGGCTGCAATGCTTCTGCTAGCATCTTCAGCCAGCTAAGGGCACACAATGTGCTCACACAATTCCCATTTATATGGAGGATTCTTATATATATATATATATATCCACACAAGGACTGCATCGAAGCATGGCTGAAGTTTATTTTGAAAATAACTTTAGCGTAATAGAGAGCAAAATTGGCTTGATCTATATGTAGCCTTGAGGAGGAAGAAGGGAAAAAGTGGGAAGATTTTTTTTCTGTTCTGTAATGGATCTATTGATCCTCAGCTTGAGGGTCAAGATACTGGTGCTTTCTCTGCTGCAAACTTTCTTGACTTTGTAACAGTCTCTGTGCATCTGTATCCCTGTGCAGCAGTCCTTTTTGGCATAAATACATCAATTACGTAGTTAATAATCTTATTACAGACAGGATGAGCGACTTGTCAAGGGTCATGCAGGAAGTGTAGAGCTGAGCAGGGGCCTCTGACCTGTGGTCTTCAGTAGGCATTATTCCATATAGTGGAATTGAAGCTATTTGATGATTATACCTCAGAGTTCAGAGAATTCTACATTCAGAAAGTGCTAGATTAGTGAACAGAGTAGACGGAGAAAGGACTAACCCATTGCAGGGCCTGGGAATGTCGTCCACCTTTCTTAATACTGAGTAGCACAAAGGAAAAGAAGCAAAAAAGTCTAAAGAAACATGATTATACCTACAGTGTATATTTCCAGTGTATATTTTCTCTGCAGTTAGGCATAAAGAAGAATCAGTTTAGTAACACCGATATGCAGATAAAATCCAAATCAGAGTAAGCTCAGCCACACCATCAGTTGCACTTGGCAAAAAATCTACATGTGTTAGCAGCAGCATTGAAGCGGGACAAACAATATATAATCCTAGTGATGCTTTACAAACCTTCTAATCTTTCAAAAGATGTCATAAAGAAAAGGTTTCTTTGTGAGAAAAGATCTGGAGAAACAATAGATCAGCATATCACAAAATAGGGAGCTCATGGATTGTCACTTCTAAAAAGGTGAATGTGTCAGAAATGATAGAGACAGGATGAATGTGCCTGACTAAGACTGCTCAGGGAGCTCACGTTTACTTTACTAAGAGTCATAGGTGTGTACATGTGAACACATTCATCTGCAGATGCAGAGCATACTCTGTGAAAAGACTGGGGTAATCAGTTTGTTATTGAAAATCAAGAATACACCAATGTTTGTACACATCAATCAAAAGGCAGAGAAAAAAATGAATATAAAGGAAAACTCAAAGAACTGATGGAAAGTGAAAAATGCTAGTGGAAAATGTTCTGCATATTGGGTCATGTGCAGTAATTATTGCAGAGTTTACAAATAAGTAAAATGAAAAATAAAAAAGCACCATACTAAGAGAAAAAGCAATAACTCGAAATGTGAGATTTGATATATGAATGATACTATGAAGGTAAATAATTTTCAAACATATGACTGGCTTTAACTGCAGAGGTCAGGCAGTGACACACAAGCAAAAGTAGTGCAACATCAAAGGACAGTAAACATCTTCTTTAAGATCAAGAGGAGAAACTGGAATTGTCACCCAGCAAAAATGAGTCATGTAATGGAGACAACAGTGTGAGATAGATAGTTTTTGGACCGCAGAGAGGATGGGCAGCTTTAACATCAAAGTCAAGTAAAAGCTATCTATCAGGAATGCTCAGAAAACTTATGTGAACTCAGCAGATACCAGTAGACATCAGGTTCTGTTCTGCCAACAGATTAAACTGCCCTTGACGTGATGGAGAGTATCCTGCAATAGTGCATTTCCATGTTAGGACTTAGAATCACAAATCCAGGGATAGGGAGCAGTTCAAAACGCTTCAGCGTTGCCACAAGGAACCCAAAATGTTTTTGGTGAATGGTATTGGAACTGCAGCTCTACAGGGAATGACAGGGGATAGACAGACAACTGTTTTCCTATCTAGAGTAGCCTTCTAGTATGAAAAGACAGCAACAGAAAATAAACTATGGAAAAAATAGAGACAGCACTTTCTTGCGAAATGTGAATGAACCAATGAGTTGAACCCAATATATGTGCAAACACAACTGGCTTTTCATACCCAGGTCATTCTTTCAAGTATACCTCCAAGTCACTCAAACACTGATATTTGGAAAAGGAGCTATCAGTTTTCTAGGTACATTGGTACTTGGAAAATAAGAAAAGTTCCTTACAGAAGCAAGATAAGCAAAGATAGCAGAGATCTAATAAGCTAGGGTGTGGATATCTGGCAAAATATTAATGTGTTTTTAATTGCAAAAGGTTAAGCAGAAAGATACCTCACATTTCCAAAGTGATGCTTTGATTCAAGAATGGTAAAAAGACAGATGAAATTGCTAAGATTGTTTGACATTGCTTCAAAAGGCAAAAAAAAATGAGCAATAAGCTGTTCCCAGATAGAGAAACATTTTGAATAGATCTCAGTAAAAGTAACCCAGCACAATGGCTGATCCTGTGGCTGGGTCTACGGTAGAAGCACTACAGGAGAAGTGCAGCTTGCAGAGACAGAAGAGAGACACTTGCCACTAAATGTACTAAAGCATTCTGAGAGTGCAAGGATCTAAACGTTCTGGGGATTCTCCCCAGATAGATTTATATTTCATAGGGACATGAATATGCATAGTCACTACAAATAGGAGGCAAAAACATGACGATGGAAGATAGTGAAATATTCATTGTCTTGAGATTTGAGCATCAGCTCTTAGCAAACACATAGGTCAAACAACAACTATCGGAGGGAGCACTCACACCAGAACTGCAGAGGCAGGACCAAGTGCCAGGGATTTCCTGCAGGTCCTGGAGACATGCAATCTTGCCACAAATAACTTCTTTGGAAAAACCCTATGGTAATAAAGTCTGAAAGAGCTACCGTGCTAAACTGAGAGGAAAATATTCCCTGTTGCCAAGGGAAGTCAGGGCTTAGCCAAGTCATCACTTTTTTCATAGCAGATACACATATGTATGGATACAGAATATGTCTGACTTACACATTCATGGAAAGATCGCTATATGAATTTATTAATTCCTTTCGAAAGTAACTCCTCTCATAGGCTTGATCTTCAGGTTAATTTTGCTATTTGCTTCCTGATGACAGCATTTTTTGGCTACAGTGCGTAGAGACCTTCCTTTGTTGGCTTTGCGTACTGGATACTCTTAGCAACACAGCATACAGTTTGGTGCCAGCTGATCTGGGTATTTACCTGGCTTCTTATGCATGTGACATTTTGCCACTGGGCTGTTCCTCCTACCTATGTCCCTTCCTTAACTTGGACTTCATAGAGACAGACAAGAATTCTTCTGCATTTTGCAAATATGCGAGTTTTAGGTAATGATTTAGCTCTTTCTGGGATAACGAAGTATCATCTGGTGTAGTGAAAAGTCCAAAGCACTGGTACTGTAATAACTCCAAATATTTTTGGCTACTAGTCTTGGATTTTCACTCCCAGGCAAAATGTACACACATCACAAATACAACTATAATGTAGTGGCAACAACTTGTCTTCTGCCTCCTTGGTACTTAGGAGTCTGAGCCTTAAAACTGTGATGTGCTTGCTGCATGGATAGTATTAAATAGACAGACGGTTTTCACTTTGTAATCATACAACCCATATTTCCCTGGACCTATGTAGACAAACACATATCACCTACTCCCTAGCAGTCAGCATGTAAACAGAAAAAGTTAACTTGCTAGGAGTGCCCTGGTAATGCTGATAATGTTTTCTGCACTGCAGACACATTCATGCATGCTGATGATTTTCCATTATTTTTTTTTTTTAAATACATCTTTTTTTTATTTACTTTTTTCTTTTCTTCTGTAGGAGTGGAGAAATGTAACAGAAACTTGATGTGCATGCAAAACATACTTCCTTCCCCCTTACTGTTTGTATACTTGTAGCTTGGAAAGTTCTGTTCCCCTCATGCATTGTAACTGCTGCGTTAATTAGTGGCATATCCTATAAATGAGGTCCAGTGTTCAGGGGAATTGACAAATTTCCTTTGAGGCTCCTTCTAACACACAGGCTCATGTTGCAAGCATCGCAGTTTGTTCTTTGTTACTCTCTTTTTGCATTAAAAAAATCAAATCAATTTTGTAAGTCATTCTCAATAGCGGCTGCAGTGATATCACTGTTTGGGTTAAGCACCTTTTTCCATTTAACTTTGTCAGGATTATACCTCTTTCTATCCCAACTGCATAAGCTCTGTAGCAGTTGTTTTGTTCCCTTTATTTGTAGCTAAGCTTATCTCAATGTGATTTCTATTTCTTTATTCCTGAAATGTTTCCTTTATTAAACATTCACTTTCTCAGATAAAATACGAAACAAGCATTGCCGAGATGCATAGAGAAATCTATTGTACAAACAAACAATATCTTTATCTGCAGATATGGAAAAACTCTTCATTCAGGGAATTTCTCAGATATATGAAGGGAATGAAACTCTGCATTTTTTGCTGCACACTCTGTTGGTTTTGCTGGGGTTTCCTAAAGGCTATGGTTCACAAAGGCTTGTAGTGGTAGGACGAGGGGCAATGGGTATAAACTGGAGAGTGGCAGATTTAGACTAGATATAGGGAAGAAATTCTTCACAGTGAGATTGATGAGACACTGGCACAGGTTGCCCAGGGAAGCTGTGGCTGCCCCGTCCCTGGAGGTGTTAAAGGCCAGGTTGGATGAGCCAGCAGTGTGCCCAGGTGGCCAAGAAGGCCAACGGCATCTTGGCTTGTATCAGAAATGGGGTCACCAGCAGGTCCAGGGAGGTTATTCTCCCTCTGTACTCAGCACTGGTGAGACCACACCTTGAATACTGTGTTCAGTTCTGGACCCCTCACCACAAGAAGGATGTTGAGGCTCTGGAGCGTGTCCAGAGAAGAGCAACAAAGCTGGTGAGGGGGCTGGAGAACAAGTCTTATGAGGAGCAACTGAGAGAGCTGGGGTTGTTTAGCCTGGAGAAGAGGAGGCTGAGGGGAGACCTTATTACTCTCTACAACTACCTGAAAGGAGGTTGTGGAGAGGAGGGAGCTGGCCTCTTCTCCCTAGTGACAGGGGACAGGACAAGAGGGGAATGGCCTGAAGCTCTGTCAGGGGAGGTTCAGGTTGGATACCAGAAAAAAATTCTTCACAGTAAGAGTCATCAGGTACTGGAACAGCTGCCCAGGGAGGTGGTCGAGTCGCCTTCCCTGGAGGTGTTTAAGGAACGGGTGGATGAAGTGCTTAGGGACATGGTTTAGGGAGTGTTAGGAATGGTTGGACTCGATGATCCAATGGGTCCTTTCCAACCTTGTGATTCTGTGATTCTGTGTGTGATGTGGCCTTGGGCAGCCTGGTCTAGTGGGATGTCCCTGCCCATGGCAGGGATGATCAAGGTCCCTTCCAACCCAAACTATTCTATGATTCTATGACTCTCCAAACAACAACAACAAAATGTAATACTGGTTTATAACACAGAAATGTGTTGCCAGGACTCTGTGGAAAAGTTTTCCTTAATTCCCACTTTTCTGAAATAGTGTTGTTATACAAGACTCAGATGCTCAAACAGAGCACTGTGAAGCCTCGGTTGAGGCATAGTATCTTTGATTTTGTCTGTTGCCCTTTATACAAGTTTATTTAATCAGATGGTGATATCAGAAGCCTGGATCCATCATGATTGTTAACATGAACTGAGGTTTGCTGAGTCTTTGCTTTCATTACTCTCAGCTTGTCCACAGAGAGCAGTTTCCAAATCAATCCAAAGCATCCTGGAATTACTCTAAGAAATAATTGGGGAATGATAATTTGGAATAATTAATTTATTACTCTTATTCTTTTCTGTATTATCATCTCTTTTCTATGGCTTGCTATGGTGTAAGGAAAAGATGAAATTTCTAATAAGAAAAAAACAAACAACAAAAGCAAATCCCTCACAGGTTGTGTGCCCCCATTTTAGTCATAAGCTCATCAGGGTCCTGAGCACAACGGGTGCACTGAACAGTATAAATAGTGTTTTAATGCTGAGAGCTGGAACAGCTGTTGAACTGACAAATGGATCCTCAGTTTTTATGTTCCTCACAAAAATCATAATGTAGGGCTAGCAGCCACTCCAGGTACCAGAGTTTTGCTGGCTAATACCTTTTTATGGCTATATGGTTGTGTGTATGTGATGGTATGGACCAAGGTAAAGTACCAACCTTGGTAATTCTGCAGCACACAGCTCTTGTTCTCTGTGTGCCTTTTGTAGGGAAGTATTTTAATTCCTACTGGACTTCCTACTGTGAAATTACTTTTGGAGAAGCAGAGCAACTGATACTGATGTAGAGACTAATGCATCTGCCCTGAGGCTATTCTTTGCTGTTCTTTTTCTTTAGCGCAGCTGGCCTAGCCCAGCAAAGGGAAATAAAATATTAGAAAACATAAATGGCTTCTTCATACTTTTGTTTTCATAAACACAGAGGTCTCCCTCCTAAGCACATTACTGAATAATGCCCTTTCCTGTGACTAGTTTAAAGATATCTGCTAGTATCTTTAATCTCTGATGAGTGAAGCCACGGGAAAGGATGGGAGTGTTTTATGTGGTACTTCTTGAAACTGAAGGGCACTTACTGGATTCGTCTGGGGTTGCTTCCAACAGTCTCTATGTAACTGATCCTCGTTAACATCTATGTGAGATCAAAATCAGCTCCCCTGGCAGTATTGCTATAGCAAAGGGCATTCCAGACACTTTTGGAGAAATGTGGGCAGCGATTACGTTTCTTATTTGAATACTACAGCGGAAACTATGGCAGATATGGTGTGAACACAGACATGCAGAACTGGTCAAACATCAACATTTGCCTGGGGACCGACTCTGAATACATGAGATGATGCTCATAGATTCTCTCTGTATGAGCAGCAGGAAGGAGTATGTGGAGAAGATGAGAAAAATGGAAGAAAGAGCTTGCCAGAGGAAGCCAAGCCAGACAGGCGAGTCTCAGTTGCAGAAGGAATTGGTTGCCTGTGGCTTGGGGTTCTGATGTGATCAGCAGGGCAGAATTTCACATAGCTGTGTGAGTAAATTTAGAAAATCTCAAATGTGGATGCAGACAGAGTATGAAAAGAAAAGAAAAGAAAAGAAAAGAAAAGAAAAGAAAAGAAAAGAAAAGAAAAGAAAAGAAAAGAAAAGAAAAGAAAAGAAAAGAAAAGAAAAGAAAAGAAAAGAAAAGAAAAGAGAAAATGTAAAATAGGAATAGATATTTTATTAATAAAAATGCAGCAGTTGGTAAAATATTCTCAGTAGCTTTTCCAGTAGATCAATAGCTATAACAGTTGAACAATCTGAAGTTAGCAGCAGACTTGGGTCCAGAATGAACTTCTGAAATGGTTGTGAATATGTGCATTTGGCTCATGACTAGCAAAACACATCAGGCTAAATTCTCAAAGTCCAGTGACATCAACAGAGCAGACATTGGCAAGATTTGGTAAGATCAGGATCCTAGAGACAAGTGCATTTGAATGGAGTTTGTGTACTGAAATGGAAAATTACAAAATTAAAATATGTAATTGCAAGGGTAATAAGAGAAAGGTGACTTCCAAGAATAGAAACTTTCTCTCCCTCACAAACACATCCTTGAATAACTCATGTTTTTTGCTGTTGCTGTTGTTTTGTTGTGACCCTGTGACAGGGCAGGGTCAGAAAGACCCAAACTATGTTCCTCTGCACTCCAGCCCCCACTCATCCTCTCCAAACCACAAAGGCGTGTGCTCAGTGATGATTTCTCAGTGCCTATTTCTCTTTTTCAGTTATGGTCAAAATGGTGTGATTAGTCATAACAAAGCAAATTACAAGAATTACTTAGCTGCTAATATCAATATTTTAGTAAAAAACACATTTCACCACCCATTGGATCCGAAATACTAACTCAGTCCGTGATACATCCCTACTACTAGAGTACTGTGTGAGCTTGGAGTCAGGAGAAGTCCATGTTCTCCCACTTTTGGCAGTCTCTTAAACTAATAATTCATCTCCCTTCTGAGAAGTAATGTAATGTGGAGGAAGATGTCCAGCAGAACTTGCAAGATATCAGCCTTACCAAATTTGTCTGAGGAGACACCATCCTGGAGAAGATGGCTGGACCTTCCCAGAAACAAGCAATTGCCAAACCTTGGGTCCCCTGACATCCATTTTTTTCTCTCTCTTTGCTTTCCATCCTCTCTGCTTCCCCATCTTCCTCACTCCCCACTGGGGCTGTCCTCTATTCTGCCTCATTAAACGCATAGAAATTTTAAGGCATGGGCAAATTTGGATGAAACATGAACGCTGCTTCGATAGCATGGAACATGTGCTGGGTCTCTGTGGGGCAGGAAGGAGTGTTCTAGGGGGATACTGCCAGGATCTGCTTCCAAGCTCTTACTGAATCACAGAGCTGCAAAGTTCACTTGGGGCTGTTTCCACAGTCTTCGGGAATAGTATAAAGTGTAGTTACTGCTTCTCTGGCTCTCAGCTTTGCATTTCCTTCTGCCTTGGTCTCTTCTTCTTCATGTTCCTTTGTGAAAAGGTATGTATCTTCCTGTATACAAATTTTAAAAATAAAGGATATGAAATAAACATGTCTTCATCATACCAATCTTAAAACACAAAAGTAAAATTATACATCTGGAGAAAACTAGTCACGTTCTCAAAAAGATAATACTTTTGCCCACATGGATTTTTTATTTCAAGCACATCAATTATAATTTCATAAGCAAATATGCACAGCCTTTCATAAGCCCTCAGAACAAAGGAAAAAATGTGTGAAGCCAAGTTAGGAGAAACACTCTGTTAACTGTACAGATCTTGAAGAAAAAACTAAGAAATTAGCAAGATTCACAGAGAGGCAGGATGTGTATAACAGGTAACCTGACTCATTAGTTGGTATAAACTGAAAGAAACAAACAACCCACAAACTCAAAAAACTACTGAAGGATCAAACTCCCCCAAGGTTCATGACTTAAACTAATCTCCAGCTACCTGAGATTAAACACAAGCCTTCTTGTTGAGACTCAACTTCTTCAAGCTTCTTTTGCAGCCTCCAGTACTAATTGGTGCTCACGATACATGCTGGACTAGCTCAGTTTTGCATTTGTTTCCATCTGCAAAGCCTCTCCCTGTCTTTAAAAAATAATATTATTCAGTCTTTTGCATGGATGGATGATCATTAATACTGATTCTTACTAAGCCTCTACATACACACACACATATATTTTCAATGTGGAAATTACATTCATTTTACTTTATGGAGTTATAGAGTGATCTGTTGAGACATGACAGTGTGTGCACATTATAAATAATTCAAGAGAGAAAGAAGCTGCATGAGCAGAATAAATATTGCACGTCACCTAAAATCAGATAGACATTTGATGTCTTCTTCCTTAAAACTCCTCAGGTACAAAAACCAGATATGACTGAGAAGTTTAAAAGTACAGTTGAGCCATACTGAAAACATTTTCTCTTTCTCTCCCCTCTAAACTTGCTTCTCAGTAAATTCTGAGACTGTGAAATGTTTTACTTTCTAAATAGCTCTAGACTTTTTAAAGTGTGATGATGCTTTAGTATCTTTGAATTCACCTAAGAAATAATGAGCATTCATACTAGCCAGATATTTTTACCAAGGCAAAAAGAAAATATTTTCAGGGTTTTGGATCCTGTGGCAATGAGTATTTTGTTACAGTTTTTCTAACAACCCGTAAGTAAGAAAAATAGCAGCTCAGATACTTCCTGTTGCAAGTTAGCATTTGAAAATCACTGGTGAGCACACCAATACTTCCTATCTGTTGGTCACAACTACCTCAGTGTAATCGCCTCCACAAAGCTCTGAGCTGGGGACGCTGTCAGAGACAGCAAAACCCCATCTGGGTTTCATGTAAGCCTACTCACATTAATTGGTTCATCTGCCTGTTGAAACATGGGAATAAAGTATCAGACCCTGGGCATGATTATTATTCTGTGAGTCACTTTAAGCATTTTTCTTCTGGATGACTGGCTTGCTCAGAGACTTGACGATGAGATGAAAGATTTTTCTTCTCATAGGACTTGGTCCTGGGTCCATTGGAGTCAGTAAGCAGCAACTCAGACAGAAAGTCTAGGAAAAGAAGAAGGGTAAAAAGATTTTTCAGACAAGAGATGAAATTGATCTTCGTTCAGGAAGGGTACTTGATTTAAACACACAAGAAAGAGTCGCAGTCTATGTGCTTATTAGCTTCCTAACCACCACAAACCATGCAGCAGTGCAGATCCTGAGGGCTTGCTGCATTCCCACCACAAGCAAGCGGGCATGACAGGATGTGTGCCATGGCAGCTACCACAGCTGCGGCACACGCTGGAGTAGGCTGTTCCAGGCACAGGCTCTGTTTTCCTACAGAGCAGTAGGAAAACAGGAGGCAGCCTTGCTCTGGAAGATTCTGATCTGTTCTGGGGGGACAAAACCAACAAAAACAAAGCTGTGCCCTTTCTCTCGGTTTTCATACCAAAGTCACAGCTAAGCCTCTGGAGATTTTGTGGTTTTGCTTTGCATGTAATTAAAAAAATCATTAATTAGGATTAATTTAAAAACTGAAAATCAATTTTTAAGGCTAGTTAAATCTTCCAGAATACTTGCCTGTTACTTTTTTCTTTTAATTAATTTGTCAGAGTTTGGAAGGCTAAGATAAGAAATACAGTTCAGTTACACAGTGGCTTGCTAAGTAACATTCACCTCAATGATCTGATTTATTTCCAGCTTATTAACCATCTTGATAATTTGGGCAGGAAAAGTATGATAGATTTCCATCAGTGAGAAAAACAAATTGCATAAAACACAGCCCATCTCTTCTTTTCCTTTGCACAGTCAACACCAACAGCATAACTAATCCTGCGAGACTCCATCAGTCACAAGGCTAAATGCAACCAGGTACTTTTTTTAAATGATTGTGAAGTGGACAGCAGATCAGTTTTCTCTAGATAAACATTTATTTAGCTGTACTGTTCTGCTATTTCAAAGAGATTTGATAGAACTTTTTTGTGTGCGTGTGTGTGTAGAGAATTATATAACCTATCTTTTATCAAAACCTGTGGAATGAATATATTTTATGATGGCCATTACACCTTGTCTGATGTTCTAGTGCTCTGAAAATTGGCCTGGCTGTTCACTTCCACATTTCCCTGGCTATGGGTAGGATCTGCTCCTTGAGGTTTTCTGATAGAAAGGTCCCACCAATGTCCCAAGCTTCAGCAGACCAGAACCCCCATGCTCCCATGTAGTTTACTGTATTGGATTTGCGTGGTAAGGTTTTGGTAGCAGGGGGGCTACAGGGGTGGCTTCTGTGAGAAGCTGCTCAAAGCTTCCCCCGTGTTCAATAGAGCTGATGCCAGCCGGCTCCAAGGCCAAGGCCATCACCTGCTGCTGGCTAAGGCCAAGCAGAAGAGACAACTTGTGATGAACTGCCAAAAGCCCCATTCCCTGTTCCCCTACACCACTGGAGAGGAGGAGATAAAGTTAAGACTGTAGTCAGGCAAAACACTTTTGCTGAGTGATCTCTCCCTGTCCTTACCTTGACACAGTAGCCTTTTGTCGTATTTTCTCTCCCCTGTTCAGCTGAGCAGGGAGAGTGATAGAGCAGTTTGGTTGGCACCTGGCACACTGTCAGAGTCAACCCACCACATTTACTTCAGTTGTGGGCTATGTGGATGTCTCACTTACCACCTGACCCTCTGTCCAACACTCCAGTAGAAAGGCAGTCTCAGTAGTGCATGGCTAAATTAGTGTTTCAGACTCCTAGGATCTGTCCTGACCCCTCTATCCTCAAGACACTCCTTAATGTGCAGTGGCAGCTCTTTACCTGCACAGAGTAGACTGCCAAGTATCTGAACAAGAAGCTCCACTGGTAATGCTTCCATCTCCTTGTGGATCCAGGCGAAATAAAAAAAAAAAAAATTGTTCCAAGGAGAAAGACTCTTGAGAAACTGAAAGTCAGTAAAAAACTCATTTGGTTCCAAGGGTGACTCTTTGAGCCAGTGCTGGGCAACCTTCCTGAGGAGTGGATACTATAGATCACCTTGGGCACCAACAGCCAGGTGCTCAGTGTACAAGTCAAACCAGAGCTGTCAGTTTGCTAGAGATGCATCCCACTCAGCCAGTCTACAATGACAGAATTTTTCTAATGGCCACTGATGATAGGAACAGTTCTTCTAATCATCAAGACAATCTCCAGCCCTAGGGAGAGGTTTTAAACATTGCTGGGATCCTCCCTTTTCCCACAAGTGAAAGTATGACGGTTTTAAGCATGACCTGAAGGGTTATGAAGAGCGACTAAAGCTCAAGTCTCCAATGTTCTGTTTGTGAACAGAACATTTTTTGTACCATATTCAAACATAATAAGTGTTTCTGTGATCAATTTGCCAATACATGAAGTGACTATGAGCTTCATTACTCCTTTTTTTTTTTAGCTTTTCTTGTCTAATACATAGTTGAGGCACTGGATTTTCCTTCATTACCTTCACTACAGACAATATATAGTAAAGATACGGCTGTGTAAAGTTGAAGGAAATCATTTTATTATGTAAGCATAGGCAACAGTGAAGAGTTTTTCCTTCCCATGCTTCAGAGAGGTAATTATGGTATTTCAGAATATATGGTGACAGATTGACAAAGGTATGCTTTTATATCTATCCACAAGGATAATTTAATACCTAGTTCTGAGCAGAATGGCTCTGTGTATTCATTTGCATAATTGGAAGGGGCTTGCCATATCTAGCTGCATTTTTACTTCCACTAATGCTAATCTTTTTCCCACAGTCTGATTAAAATGTCTTGGATCACAATTCTCCAACACTCAAAGCCCACTGCTGTCAGTAGAAATTTATTTGTTTGAGGAAGCTGGTGTTGCTGACCCTTAAAAATACCATTGCAGTTGTCTTCTCCAAAGAGTGATATTATCTTTAGTAAGACAAAAAAGGTGTTTAGATACTGAAAATTCTACACAGAGAAATTTTATTTTCTTGTCACAGACAAAAATGTGGCCTCTTGTCACATATAAGAAAGCAGCGAGTACAAACACATGCTCAGCAGCAGCACAATTAATTAAACATTTTTTAATTTCAAGTTACCCCAAAGCATGTCTCTGGATTTACTGTTGGATGACTTACTTTCGTGTTTAGCTGCCTCCTCACTCCATTGTTTCCATGGTAACAGCTCTGAAACATTGCTTCTTTCTGAGAAGGTGAAATGTAAAGTGGCTGGAAAATTTGAGTGTTTAAATATTTAAATGAAAACAACAAAAAAGATGGTGGAGTGAGTCAGATACAACAGGTAGGTGACATCCATAATGGCTGCTATTAAATTGGACTATGGGGTAGTGCTACCTTTGCTGTTCTCCTACTACAAGCTGAAAAGAGCAGCCAGCTCAGATGAGCTGTGCTGAACCTGCACAATCTCAGTGCTGAGAGGCAGCTCAGCACACTTATGGCCAAAGCCAGCTGAAATAGCTGCTAACCTCCTCCAGGAATTAGGAATAGCAAAGAAGTTAATTTGCAGGGGTGCTATATTTGCCAGTGATAACTATTTCTTGTTAAAATCTGCAATAACTATTAATTGTCTTAGTAACTTACTGTGAAGTCTGTTAAGAAGTTAACATAGAAATACTGTAATAAGTATTCCTGCCAATGTTTGAAAATATGCCAAAGTTTGCTTTGACCATGATTTTTCATTAACAATAATGAACAACAGCTATCTGGGTTTGGAAGAGGCTCTACTGCAGATGTGGCAATTTTTGTAGACTTAAAGGGCGCTTTTAGAGAGAACGTTCTTCTTAAAGTATCTGCAGCTACGGCTCACTCTCTCTCTCTCCTGCTACGCTGACCGTTTTCAAATTTGCAGTAACAGACTTGGTCTCCAAAGAGGATGTAGTGGTGTTCATTTCCCCGTTTTATCTTGTTTCACTCGCCCTTCCAATCTGTTTTGATTAAGGTTCCCTTTGTCTGCTCTCACAGATGGTTTTGCCTAGCCCACTTGCTTAGAACCCTCTCCCTGTTTTTGTGTACCAAAGCTCTCCCTTCCTGCCCTTAAATGCCTCCTTAGATAACCACCTTTCCCCTTGCTGTCTGAACTTGGACTCTGAACCAGCCTTCTTTGTTCTACCCTCTCTCATTTGATGATAATGGGGAGCAAATCAACCCTCCTTTCCTATCCCTTGCACAGACAACATGAAACAGCAATGAAATAAATGACCTGAATTCCTCATACAAAACACTCCATTGAGCACTGCTCATGCTCACTTGGTTTCTCTGATTGCCATTCCCTTTAGACTATCATTTTACACGATTTTATAGACTGAATTTATCTTCCCAGGGCAAGGTTGTTTTCTTCCTACTGTCTATAAAGAAACATGATTTCTACTAGCTTTACAGAAATAAATGTTAAGAATATTCTTCCCCTTCTCTGACTGACAGCTACAATTCATCTTAGCTTTAACATGATAGCTTTTCAATAGAATAAATTTTCCTTTTTGAAAATCTGTGGTCAGATGAGGAAAATTCCCAGAACTTTCCAAGCTCTGCTCACTAACAGTGTTAAAAAAAGATGCCAGCCAAAGTAGGAGGTGTAAATTTTCTTAATGTTATTCACTGTCTTTTTATTTTAAACACTTTGATAGGCAGTCAAACAGCAATTTCAGTATCGAGATGGACATTAAGTTTCAGAGCAAGCTCACTAAACATCAGGGAAAGTTGATATTGCTTTAGAAAAAAGGAATGAATAAGATGACCTTTCCAAGGTGTTTCAAGCATGTTTCAGAGTCTCTGAAAAAAAGGCAGTTCTAACCTTTTCAGTATTGTTGTCTCAAGGACATCAGTTGCCAGGACATACATCCCTGTACTTGCTTACATAGCGTTTGGAGTATGCAGTTTGTTTTTTCCACAGTCACTAAGGGTGAATACTTGTTATTATTTTCTTGATGATTTTGATAGACGAATCTAATGAGGGAAAGGAGCTGCCCTGTTGAATCTCTCTTGGCTACTCCAACAGAAATTTCACTGAACCTCTTCAGCCTCTGGGCTTTCCAGCACTGACATCATCTGAGACTTTTTGTGTGTGAGAATTCTCCACACTTCCTCCTGTGTATTAGTAAGATCACAGCAGTCTGTGGTTTGGGCTAACAACCCATAGCTGCTGAAAAGTTTTCTCACTGCAATGAATCAATTTTTGCTTACTCAATTATCCTTTCTATCCTGAGGGACTAGCAAAGGGGTTTGGAAACTGATCCCAGTAGGTATGAAAGCTGAGATAAAGTGTGGTTGATTGAGGTGGGTGACAATGTCTGTGCAGTAACTGTTTTAAATTTCACTGTATTTCACAGACATTCGAAAATATTCCAGAAAGAAAACAAATATGGAGCATTTTACAGAAATGAAAGTTTCTTTACCTGGAAAAGGAATGACATTATGGAGAGCAAACACAGGTGGTGTATAGTGATAGAAAATCCTGGAGAGCTTTGACCAGCCAGAATCCCTCTTGTTCAGCGTGATGTCAGCTAACCTCATTCCTCTCAGTCATGGGTAAACATAGTCCAATTTCCCCAAGCCTCTGGGAACAGGGCTTAGAGTCAATACTAAACTCAAACCCATATGAAGATTTAAGGGGAGATTTGAAGAGGAGGCAGAAATTCTGTTTACAGAGAGTGGAACAAGTGAAAAATTTACACCAGACCTGGAAGATGACAGGGTGGGGAACAAAGACAGGTGGAGCAAACAGAGGGAAAGAATAGGAGGAGCAGAGAACTATGCAAAAGAGAAAGTGATTGTGAGGGCAGAGAGAAATGCAAAATCACTGTCAAAATGTAAACCCAGTAAAATCAATTGAGGCTGGGATTCAGTGGAGATAGCAAGCCTGAGAAACTGAGAAATACAGAGATGGTACGTGTGTGGGGAAGATAGCTGTGTAACAGAGTCCTTGTAATTTAATCCCCATTTCAGTACAGCTTTATGCATGTGCATGAGTTCTTCAAAACTGGCAAGCATTTAAGCAGACACCTGTATTGCTGAGAAATCTAGTGGGTGTTAAACATAGATGCTGTAACAAATTTGGAGGGCTTAAACAATATTGATTTAAGGGGACAAATATTGAGGTTTTTCTAACAAGCCTCCCTTTTATAGGTAGACATTGATTTAAACCTTACGGGCAGATGAAGAACACATTGAGTCCTACAGATATGCATAAGGACTTCTCTGTACTGCAAGAAGACATTTCGGTGGGCTTAGAGAAATGAATAGAGCCAATGCACCTAAATTACAATGTGTTAACAGCACATGTGGGACATCAGGAGTCAACTGATCTTATTTTCTTGTAGCTTAAAGTAGATCACATTAAGAGCCTAGATCTGGTTGGTACCTTTTATTCTTATTGAATAGCAAGAAGATTATATGTAGCAGCCTGACCTCCTTCCTAGGCTTATGTGAAGTTGTTTATGGCACGTAGGATATGAAGAACTCTAGTTTGTAGCATTCCTGTGTACTGTGGGAGAATCCCATTATTGTTAAGTGACTATTGTTAAAGTCCCAGATGGATCTGGGTGAGCGTTGTGTGGAATGTGGGGTATAACCACAGATGCTCATCAGAAATAGAAAGTAGCATAACTCCAAATGATTGAAGAAAAATCATCAGTAGGAAGACTGCAAGATATAAAACACAAAGACGGAGTCGGGTAAGTTAAAAGAATAAGTGTTTCCATATTACAGTGTAAGACTGACTTCTTCATAGCATTTAAGTTCTAGTTCAGGGTTAAGTTATGTGTAGCCTTGGAAGCAAACCAAAGTTCTGAGTTAAACTACAAAAATAATTCTGTATTAAGGAAAACTGCCTTTGAAGCATGCAAAATTACAGTACAACAACACAGCTAGCAACTGTCCACTAGAAGTGGGAAATGGATAGGAGATAAAAATCAGAAAATTACTAGAAAGACATTGAGGATCTTGGCACAAAGAGGAGTCCTTTGACAGCTACTACAGCTGCAGTTTCTCTCTAAATCTGGTGGTCCCATTCAGGATTTACCTATTGCAGCGACTGTGGTGGAACCCCTGGTGCTAATGCCAACAATGGATCTGCTTTCTAAGTTTCAAGCATGGTTCAGCAAAGGACCTTTCACCAACATTTAAAGAGACACCTGGGTATATACCTAAGGACATATGGTGGCCTGAATTACAGTTCAACATTAAAATACTAATGTACTAATATTTGCTTTCTACACCTTTATTTTGTCAAGTCATGTTAGTGTTAGTGCATGTTAGTGCTCCTTTTCCAGGGACTAGGTCTTAAGCAAAGGATTGCCCCCTTCTTGACAAGTAGGTGATTATGGACAGCACCAAGCTAAGGTTCTCTCCATAGTTTCCCTCATATGAGCCATTTGACCAAACAGCAAAAGCAGGATCCCAGTCTCTCTGTCATTAATGCCTTTCCTTTCAGTTAAGACTTAGAACTGAAGTTCTTATGGGATGGCTTATGGGAGATTTTCTGGTCTTCTCTTTAGGGACATTGTTAGCTTTTCTTTGATTCTATCTCTTGACCTTGTCGACAGGAGGATTGATACTGGGATGCTAGTTGGAAAAGCTGGCCTTGCACAGGCTCAAAGAGCTGCTTGGGTACGTGTCATAAATGATCTCCTTCTAATCTTACAGGCTTCTCAGCTGACGAACTCTCATCTCTTCTATGCTGGAACAGTCTTCATGGACAACTAACAGGGTCTCCATTTCCAGTTACCCTTCTGTGCTGCTGCATTTCCCATTCCTTTTAGGAGATGCCATGGAGAATTCATCCAAAAATTACACTTTTCCTTTGACTCACAGCAGTGTCAATATTTTCTTCTCAGCTGAACTACTTTCATGGATCTCCTGTGAGACACCTCCTCAATTCAAAGCCTTTTGGCTGTTACTCAGTTCAAGACACTAATTGTGCTTGACATGAAAAACAGGAAAATTTGGCAGAGGTAGCTGAAGGTAGCATTAGTTGGTGCTTCTAGTGAGACATTTTAGCATGGGACATGCATGCATGTTAAATGATCACAGCCATAAATACAATAAGAAGAAAGATTGTTTCTTGCATCTGGCTTAGTTTAAGACAAGCGCTATTTAATATTTGCTTTCTCTACACTTTGTTTTGATGATATTTCCCAAATACCTCTAATTCAAAAAAACATAATCCTTTCAGGAATCTTCCTAGATCTAGTTCTGAAAACATTTTGGTCTGATTATAATGGAAATGGAGAGTATCTGGAGTATCACCAAACCACTCGCTGTGAAGGCATCACTCAGAAAACCATGTGTGTCTTTTTCTTCCTTTTTCTTTTTTTTTGAGACTGTTAATGGAAAAACTCCACTGAATTCACATACAGTTGTTCTGGCTACAGTAAGAGTTAAAAAAAAAAAATAATTAATGTAAATTTCTCTAATGCCATCTTATGCAAAAAGCATTTGCTTCTTTTTTGCTTCTAACATTGTATCACTACTCACTTCTACACAGTGTGGATGTCTCAAAACAGAACAAAGCATTGGGATATCATTTCAGTAACAACCTCTGTATAAATGGCTTAAATGTACTCAAACAGACCCTCAAGGTGTGCATCCTGCTAGCTGTTGGTAGGGAGGTAACTAGAGCTGAATTCTGCACTGCACCACTTTCCTTTGAGGCATCCTACACAAATAGTTACCTGACACATTTTCACAGGAAACACGAAAATAAAAGTGATTTGGAATTTTGTTCTGAAAGTTTAATATTCAAGAACAATTTTTGAGGCTGCCCTGTGATTACCAGACTGATTAGAAATGCTAATCAGAAGCTTGTATGATTAGAAGATTAGTACTGTCTGAACTTTGATCTGCCTCATTTGTGTACACAGAGAGGGAGAGACACAGTCACACTGAGAAATGCTTTTAAGGGTAGCAGATTTCTTTTGTGTAAAGGATTTACGAAAGATCTCTTGACTTTTTTTGGTTTTTGCTTCTTGCTTTCAGTTCCTCACAAGGATGGCCCCAGGGTTTCTATAGTCACTAAACGTTACCTCTGAAACAGGCAACTTTCTTAACAGCCAGAAAAAGGAAAACCCTCCTACATAAAAAAAGGCAATATTATACTTGTATTCCTGTAACTAGCCATGTGCTTTGGTTTGATCCATGTGATGTTCACAGGACCCAACAGAATTAATGAAAATCTCTCACATGTGAAACTCAGGACCTCTAACAAAGCTTCAGTTTCATGGTCTTTGTGTAAACAACCTACAGACAGAAACATGGAATATCTAGGGATCACAGTCTCATCTCCAGATGCAAACTTACCTCAATTCCAGTTAAACTTGTCATTGCACTTCTCAATATCAGTAAATCTTCAAGATCAAGGGTACCACAGCTTTGAAGATGTTTTCGGTGTAAAGAGCAAGTAAGAGAATAAACCTCATAAATATAAAAATCACAAGCAACCTCTATCAGCTCTGGGGAGAGACCCAACCATCAGGACAGCCTCTCTGAAGACATGGCCCTGGTCTGTCTTATCGGTGAAGATTATAAACTCAGGGCAAGTGAATACTGAAGAAAAACCCAACAAATCTCTGCAATCCCTTCCCAGGTCACCATCCTTCTACTGCTAGATAAAATCTTCATACAGGAAACTACAGTCTTGTCAGCACTGCAACTCTTATTATAAAACATAGAACAGTGGCATGGCAGACCTATGTTCACATCATAGAATCATAGAATCATAGAATCATAGAATCACTAGGTTGGAAGGGACCCACTGCATCACTGAGTCCAACCATTCCTAACACTGCCTAAACCATGCCCCTCAGCACCTCATCCACCCATCCCTTAAACACCTCCAGGGAAGGTGACTCAACCACCTCCCTGGGCAGCCTGTTCCAGTGCCCAATGACTATTCCCGTAAAAAATTTTTTCCTGATGTCAAGCCTGAACCTCCCCTGGCAGAGCTTGAGGCCATTCCCCCTTGTCCTGTCCCCTGTCACTTGGGAGAAGAGGCCAGCTCCCTCCTCTTGACAACCTCCTTTCAGGTAGTTGTAGAGAGTAATAATGTCTCCCCTCAGCCTCCTCTTCTCAAGGCTAAGCAACTCCAGCTCTCTCAGCCGCTCCTCATAAGTCTTGTTCTCCAGCCCCCTCACCAGCTTTGTTACTCTTCTCTGGTCATGCTCCAGAGCCTCAACATCCTTCTTGTGGTGAAGGGCCTTCTTGTGGTGAGGGGCCCAGAACTGAACACAGTACTCAAGGTGCAGTCTAACCAGCGCCGAGTACAGAGGGAGAATAACCTCCCGGGACCTGCTGATCACGACATTTCTGATACAAGCCAAGATGTCATTGGCCTTCTTGGCCACCTGGGCACACTACTGGCTCATGTTCAGTGGGCTGTCAACCAGCACCCCCAGGTCCTTCTCCTCCATGCAGCTTTCTAGCCAGCCATCTCCTAGTCTGTAGCACTGTATAGGGCTGTTATGCCCCAAGTGCAGGACCCAGCATTTGGCCTTGTTAAACATCATGCCATTGGTCTCAGCCCAGTGGTCCAGCCTATTCAGATCCCTTTGCAGAGCCTCCCTACCCTCCAGCAGATCCACACTTCCTCCCAGCTTAGTGTCATCTGCAAATTTGCTGAGGGTGCGCTCAATGCGTTCATCCAGCTCATTGATAAAGACTTTGAACAGAGCTGGGCCCAGTACCGAGCCCTGAGGAACCCCACTTGTGACTGGCCTCCAGCTGGAGTTAACTCCGTTGACCACCACTCTCTGGGCCCAGCCATCCAACCAGTTTTCAACCCAGGAGAGTGTGCGCCTGTCCAGGCCAGAGGCAGACAGTTTCTGAAGCAGAATGCTGTGAGAAACTGTGTCAAAGGCTTTACTGAAGTCCAAGAAGACTACATCCACAGCCTTTCCCCCATCCAGTAGTTGAGTCACTTTGTCATAGAAGGCAATCAGGTTAGTTTGGCAAGATCTGCCTTTCATCAACACGTGTTGACTGGGCCTGATCACCCGGTTCTCTTGCATGTGCTTCATGATAGCACTCAAGATCACCTCTTCCATGACTTTCCCCAGCACTGAGGTCAGACTGACAAGCCTGTAGTTCCCTGGATCCTCCCCGCATACCTTCTTGTAGATGGTCACAACATTAGCCAGCCTCCAGTCCAGTGGAACTTCCCCAGTCAGCCAGAACTGCTGGAAGATGATGGAGTTTGGAAAGGACATCCGCCAGCTCCTTTAATACTCTTGGGTGGATCCCTTGTGGGTGTCTAGCTGGGCTACATTGCTACTCTGAGTGGAAAGGGAGGCTTTAGTCTGAGAAAAGAGGTGATAAAAAGCCCTGTGGATAATTACCTCTCAGGTATTATGATAGCTGAAAGGGTATGCAGTGGCGTCTCTACCATGCTAACAACTTCACTTGGAGCTTAAAGGTCTTCAATGAAGAAAAAAACAGTCCACAATAAATATTAGTTCCAATCTGGTTGCCTTTACCCAGCTTTCCGTGCTTCTGTGTCTAATTAGCCTGTAAGTTCTTTCAATTACAGGTGGCTTTCATCATTCTGGGTTGAACAGTGAGATTTCCTACATGGCCATGGAGAGAAATAAAGGGGCATAAACCATCTTGTAATCTTCCCTACTACCTTTTTTGTAGTAGGCAAGAGCTTTTGAGAGTTACTTTTCCTCTCTCAGCAGCTATAAAAGGAATGAAAAAGAGGAGACTGGGGCATGTGTAGTGCCATTCTTCTAACATGCAGTTGTTCTCCTGCTTTAATGTAAATCAGAAAGCCAAAAGCCTATCAGAGCCAAGGTGCCCATGGAGCTTAAACAGTTAAGGCACGGAAATTTCTGTAGCTATATGCACGCAAGCAAGGCTAACACAACAGCTTCTCTTTGGTCCTCCAGCTTGAGTAATCCCCTTTGCGCTGGAGACAACTGGGGACCCTTCAGGGTGAATCTAGAGCAGTTTCATGCATGGTGTGTCCCAGATCACTGCTGCGATATAATTCATAAACATAATAAAACCCCCACATTTGCACAAAGATGGGAAAACACAGACGATTAGTGATATTTTATTTGTGAAGGTTTGCTTTTGTGGGCTGGGATGTCTGTATTATAATTATGACACCATTAGAAACAACACCAGATGTGGTGTCTCGTGCTATAACGCGCAAGAGCAGAGATCCAGAGGAAATCACCTTCCATTGCGAACCCAACCTACATTGAAAAGGAGATCAGATCAGACGATCACACATTGCCTACAGGACACTCTGAAGGATATGCAGCTGTTGGAATGGGTCCAGGGGAGGGCTACAAGGATGATCCGAGGGCTGGAGCAGCTTCCATACAAGGACAGGCTGAGAGAGTTGGGCTTGTTCAGCCTGGAGAAGGCTCAGAGGAGATCTTATAGCGACATTCCAGTACCTGAAGGGGCTACAAGAAAGCTGGAGAGGGACTGTTCGCAAAGGCTTGTAGTGATAGGACGAGAGGCAATGGGTATAAACTGGAGAGGGGCAGATTTAGACTAGATATAAGGAGGAATTTCTCCACCATGAGAGTGGTGAGGCACTGGCACAGGTCGCCCAGGAGAGCTGTGGCTGCCCCATCCCTGCAGGTGTTCGAGGCCAGGTTGGATGGGCCCTTCGGCAGCCTGGTCTAGTGGGAGGTGTCCCCGATGGCAGGGGGGTTGGAACTACATCTTTAAGGTCTTTCCAACCCAAACTATTCTATGATTCTAAAGAACACAGAACCCCTGACTTTGCTGCTAGAGGAGGTTCCCAGAACCGCTCTTCTTGCCTGACAGTGACCACTTAACATATATACCACCTTGTAGTTAAAAAAAATCCACTGCTTTGGGGCAGCTGGGAGCGAAGGGCTGTTTTCAGAATGCGTCCCTCGCCTTGAGCCCTGACTCCCACGAACCAACCCTGACCCCCGGCTCCCCTCCCCGCCCCTCGGGGAGCGCGAGCCGAGCCCCCCCCCAGCCCCGTTCCCCTGAGGCGCCGGGAGCCCATCCCCGGGCGGCTCCCGCCCCGCACGCAGATGATTTCAGGGAACGCAAGGCTGGAGCCTGTCGGTTTCGCCCGCCGCGCGCGTTGCCACGAGTGAAGGGGGGAGCCAGCGGCGCCCCCGGAAAGTTGTGGGCGATGGGCGGGGGAGAGGGGGCCGGACCGGCGGCGGGGAGGGATAAACTTTAAACTTATTGAGGCGGGTGGGGAGCAGCAGTGACACCCACCCCCCACGGTGCCGCTCGGCTGCTTTGGGAGCGCGGGGGGTGACGCCACCGCTGCCGCCTTCTCCACCGCCCCCGGGGCTCAGCCCGGCCCCTTAGAGCCGTGCCCCCCCCGGCGGCACACGCGGAGCTCAGCCGGGCTCCTGTGCGCAGCGCTCCCCCTCCCCAGAGCTCCGTCGCGGGGCTCAGCCCGGCCCCTCAGAGCGGCGCTCCCCCCCGCCCTCCCCTCCCGGCGCGCGCGGGGCTCAGCCGGGCTCCCGCCCCCCAGGGCTCCGTCGCGGGGCGCGGGGTGTCAGCCCGGCTCCTGACAGCGGCGCGCGCGGGGCTCGACCCGCCTCCGCGCTCCGCCGAGCCGAGGCGCCGGGCATTGGGCTCCCTCCGCCATGGAGCCGCCGGCGGGGAGTCGCCGGCACTGAGCCCCGCCGCCCGACCCATGCTGGCTCGCATGGAGCTGAACGAGACGCCGCTCGCTCCTCCGAAGACCATGCTGCTTCTGCTGAGGAAAGTTCGCAAGAGGCGGGAGATGCTGCTGCATCAGCTGGGCTTCATCTGCGCCATCCTCTTCTTCGCTTGGTGCATGTCCAGCCTGCTCTCGAGACTGGGTGAGTGGCCGCGCCGGGGTTAGGCTGCTCCGCTTCGAGTTGCCCCGAGGAATCGTCCTGTTCCTGGGGTGAGAGCCCGTCGCTTCCCGGTCCCGACCCCGCCGTGCGTCTGGGGGGCTTCGGGCGAGGAGCGGCCCCGAGTTCTGTGCTGCCGCTGCTAGTGCAGCTGGATCCTCGCCGGCGCTCCCCTCCGCAACTTCGGGACACCTTTCGGTTTTAGGTTCTAAACCCCCATCGGCTGCTTCTTTTCTCCATCTTCTCCTCTCCACCCCCCATTCAGTGTGGATTTGACAGAAAATTATGTATTTTAGCCAAGGAACACCGCTAATCTCGTGTTTTATAGAGTCTGTTGTATCCTTTGTGCAGGTGCTGTGTTGGTAAACTGGTGCATTTATAATTGACTCCCTCATGCCCATTCGTTATTTTTTTCCTGCCTGCTGGCACGGTTTGGGCGGTGAGCATGCAGCTTCAGGCCCTGCTCTGCAATATGCTTTGCTTCCCTCAGGTAGGAAATCTAAGGTTGCTGGGACAGCACCTGGGTCTCTAGGTGGGACTGCCAACGGTCCGTAAATCTTTAGGATTTAAAAACAAAATCAAACTAAACCCAGATCCTTCGTCTGTGCTCAATATAAGAAAATCAGATTTTTAGCAGAATTAGAAGGGGTCATCTGCTTAAATTAAAGCTAAAGTTAAAATGTGTGCTTCAGGGGATGCAAAATCTGGTGGAACTTGTACTTTCTAATGCTCTGTTGCTGAAATTATTGCCTGGGTTGGTAATGAGGCATCCATTTAAGGATTTAATGTCTTAGACCATGTTAGTATATTGCTCATCTTAGAACTTTCAGCTTGTTTTTAATTGAGGTTTTAGAGTACAATGTTTCTTTATTTAGAGCTGTTTGTCATGTCTGTATCATGTCATTCTTTTTTTTTGTGCCTCGCACCAGCAGTTATTTTCATAAATTAACCGCTTTGTGAAAGTGAGTAATTGGGGTATGATTATGTTTACATAGTGTGTGTTTTTTCTTATTGCAGATAATAGTTTTCAAGAACTTTTTTAGGTTTGCATGAAAAATGTAATGACAAATGAAAGTTTTTAATCTCTTGGGTTATCAGCTAAATCCCTCATAACCTAATTTTTCATGGTATGCTGCATCAGGTACTTTTTTTTCAGCTGGCTAATTTACGGTATATTGTATCCATAAACACTGACCATCTGTTCTCTGTGTTTCTTGTAATTGTGGCGTCAGATTATTTTTGCAAATACTTTAGCCAAACAAACTTCCAAGCTAGGTAATTTTTTTTTCGCAAGAGTCACTGTAGGAAAGCACAAGCATTACAAGATGACTGGATGTAAACTCTTAGATCAGCCATGGAAGAATTTTAGTTATTATAAATATGTTCATGGTGAAATGGATAAAGTCGAGATCGAAGTGATTTAAATTAAAGGGGGGTTCTATTCTTCCTTTGATTTAGTATAATTGCATACCCTGCATGATCACAAGTGCTCCTTCTGTACTCTATTCAGCAAGTTCCATTGAGAATGCTTCTGAAATATGAGTTTAGGCAAAAGGTCCATTGTCTTCTAAAGAACTTTGTTTTTCTTAAGACTTGTAGGGATCCACGGTGCAGTTATTTTCCTTGATAGTTTTGCAGGGATTGATATTACCAAGTATACCCAACATTGGAAAGGTCATCCCCAAGACTCAGAATAAACCAAAATGTAACTGGAATATCTCCCTATGCATTTTTATTTTTTTAAGAAATCAATAATGTCATATGGCAAGTGCAAATGACTAAATGGAAGTGTGATTGCTGCTCATGTCAGCATAGCTGGCTGGCTTCGTCTATAGGAACTGCTCTGTGTTGAGTTACACAGATGCAGGCTTCGGCATTTGCTTCCTGAAGAATATTTTTCTGTTATGGGTCACAGCAGGTATTGGATGGCCAGAAATATGCTAGTAGCTCCAATACTGCCTCTCCTTACCTAGTTTCGCCCTTTGTAGCTAGGAGCACGTAGCATAGGTATGTTGGGATTGTGCCTCAGTGGCGCCTTCATTTGCTGTGTTCACATACTGATAGTCCATCGGTGCCTCATCACTAGTAGGGGCATACAGCCCAGTTAAGATGGTGCAGGAAAAAATAACCTCTTTCTATTTAATACAGGCAGAGAATCAACTATTTCAAACAGACGTGTTTGTCAGAAATGTGGAGGTAGAATAGAAGGTTGATGGCATCACCTAATGCGACACATGAAGAAAGAGAACTGTACGGAGCCGAGGTACGATGGAAAACTTTGCAATGTCATATAAGCTCTTAAGATGTATTGTGTAGTGCTGTCATGATTGAGGGTGAACATAACATTAGGGTGTATGTAACAGCATCAAACTTAGAGAAAAAAAAAAAAAAAACACAAAAAACCCAAACAAAAACCAGGACGGAACTGTGTAGAAATAAGGTTTATTGTGCTATGTAATGCCATGACTTTATACTATTAAAGGTAAAAGTCATTGTTCAGATATAATAATGCTTTGGGTCATTATGTGCTGACAATTTGATTTCTCTAATTTTGATTCATTTGGTGGTTATTTCGTCTAGCGATGCTATGTATATTGCCCTGGGTAATGAAAGATGTACTCTTCTTGAAGTATGGGTAGCTACACATGCAGTGTTTGAGATACTATCTTAGCGTGGTAATTTGTGTTCATTACCATTATACATTTAATCATGTTTTGCTAGGTTAATGATAAACTATGTATTCAGAGTAATAATTGATATTGTGTGGAGGGGGATGATGAGTTAAGTAATATGGAAACCCTGGAATTCATTTTACTTCAGGATATCTATCTTCATGAGACAGTGATAATTGATTGAGGACAGGGAGAGATGACGCATTTTAGTATCAGTGTTAGTCCACAATGCTTTCATCTTCCCATCTGTCTTTTCCAGTGTCTATTTCCTTTTCTCTCTCTCTTTTCTTTCTCTGGTTTACGGTTGTGTGGGAGAGAAGACATTTTGCCAATTGCACTAGGGAAATTAATGTTAAGTTCGGATTTTTTTTTTTTTTTTTTTTTAAAATGACTTTGATCAACTAAGGAATGACAGCAGAGTCTGTGCCATCCTGTAAACAGTGACAGCATGAGTATCTGGAATGCTTTCCAGCTCCAGGTAGTACAAGAGTTTGGAGCAATAAGCCCCTCCCATAGTTACATGTTTGTTGTAATGCTGAGGCACTCGTTGTATAGATTAAGGATCAGTGCTGTGCTTATGTACCTTTGAGAAAGGAGTAGAAGAACATTGTGCAAAGTATGCATGTGCAGAAGCTTTAACTGAGTTATCATGGTGTCCAAGAGCTTCTCTGTACTTATGTAAGAACTTCATGGGATAGTTTGCTGTTGCCTGCATCTACCTTTATGATGCTGTTGATTTGACTGTCCGATGTTGTTCACAGACAAAAAAGAAGAAATAAATGACCTTTTGAAAACACATCGTTATTCTTGACGAATGCTCAGAAAATACTATCCTATAATTTTTCTCCATTTACATGAATGCATCAATGTGATCGTGTCTGAACACATACATGGCAGGCACGCTTAAAGCCAAACTAACAAGGCCACAAAATTGTAAAATCGCTGGGCAGAAAGATACCTATCAAAATTCTTGCTGAAGACTTTTCCGTTTAGTATGATTGAGAACATTTTACAACAATATGATAAAAACTGCCAAGGAAAACATATGCTTATGTGTAAATTGGAATATCAGGAGCAGTGCTGACTTCTCTGGATGTTAGAACAAATAGGTCAGGTCCCTCTATTCCTCTAAAATTGTAAAGTTAGTTTAAGAACAATTGAAATAGATAAATACATCCAGATCATTTTGATGTGCTTTCTGAAATTCAGGTAATTGAGATGGACTTTCCTCTGTAACCACAAGAACTGGTACAGAAGAGAGGATTCCATACTATGCTTCAGGATGATGAGGTTTTAAATGTATCATGAGACTTGCATTAAATTAGTGATTTTTTTGGTCACAGTGCTGCAATTAAACTTTCTTTTAAAGTTTTTTTCTTTTTCTGTTGCGAAACACAGATCAAATATATCACAGCGACTGCAATTAAAGCATTTTTAGTTCACTTTGTGGTTATTCTGCAGTTATTGTTACAACTTATCTCTGCGTATCTTCTGGCAGCTGAAGAGTAGTTTTAGACTCTGCAAGGAGTAGCTGGTTGTAAGATAGCTTCAAATAAGAGAGCATACTGAAAATACCCGTAATTGATTGTTGGAACAGTCACGGTCTGTAAGGACCTCGGACGGTTGACTTTCCAGTAACAACTTTCTGTAGATTTGTTTATTGGGGGGTGTTTGACTGGCTTGCCCTCTTTATTTTTTTTTTCTTTTCTCTTTTTTTTTCTTTTCTCTTTTTTTTCTTTTCTTTTCTCTTTTTTTTTTTCTCCATTCTCTTCTGTTAGCCAGAGAAAGAGATTTGCTCTGTAATGAGAAGAGCAATGACCTAAAGCCTATCTATAAAAAGAGCAAGTAGCATAGCTCTTCTCCATGACAGTGTAGATTGTGTAACCCTGTGACTACATCTGGAGAAAGCAGTCCCAGGAAAGTTCAAGAGACTTGATCAAGACTGCATAGAAAATTGGTGGGAAGGTGTGGGTTTTCACTGTGGATATGCAAGCTTTCAGTTATGTGCTTATCCCAATGTAATGAAAATCTCAGAAATGCACCATCAAATACTTTAAATGGCTGGACTTTATTTCTGGTAATTTATTTTAATCTAGAGAACAGATAGTTAATATGTATATGTGCTGTATGAATACAGTGCTTTGTGTAGGCTACTTTATGAGAAGTACTTATTCTCACCTATGTCATTTCTTCATCTGCCTTAAGCACTACAAGGCCCTGTGAATGTGTGGGTGTGTATATGGTACATAGCAGTTCTGTTATGTTATGTGCGTGTTTCTCCATGTTTATTTAGAATACAAGAGCTTTGTAATATCTTGGGAAATGCCAGACTGTCTGACAGCACGTTAATCCTTTGTATCATTGCAGTGGTATTGCTGTGCTCCTTCTATTTACTAGCTTCCCACAGAAGCCTGCAGCTTTACTTCCCTTTTCAGCAAAGTTAATTTATTTACCACTCCATCCCCTTTTCTTATATACAAATAAAAAAAAAATCCTCAGTTGTCAGGAATGGCAACTGTAGAAGCTTGCAAGACCATGAGATCCTTGCATGTCCGTGACAATGTAAGAAAGGCTCACCCTTGGTAACGTATCTGGGAGAAAACCCGCCATAAGCTTCTAAAAGTAATGTTAGAAGCTTTGTGGAAGCTGCTGTCTGCTGAAAGGCCCATGTAGTTTATGTTGTCTGAGGTTACTTCAGTAAATGAGGCAGATCATTCTGTATTGTGTTCTCCTGGAAGCATTATTGCTTCTGGGTCCATTGTACCAGAACAGAGAAGACTTTGAAGTCTTGGCAATGCTGCTTTACAAAAGAACCCTGAGGCTGTGGCAAAGAAAAGGAGAATATAGTGTGCATATATGTGTGCATGTGTGTATATAAACTAGAGGAGAAAGGTTTCTCCAAGATTTGAAAGCTAGAGGGACTGATATGCATGAATATCAAGAGGCATGACACATTTTTTCTAATAGTAAATGTTCTGCAGTCATAAGAAGTTAAAGACTGCTTATCCCATAGCAGCAGCCAAGGAACTGTAGGTCAGCTGCAGGAGGGAGATGGAGCTTTTGTGATCACCAAGCCAGCCTCATTTTAAGTCTGAACTAAGATCAAATCCTCACTAAAGTTAGTCTTGTGCAGCATTTTTCCATTAAAGATTATTCCTGGCTTGCAACTTCCCCTTTGTTGGAAGCTCCTCTGCCATGGAAAGATACAAGTCTTTATATTGTCCTGGAGAGTTTACAGATTGTATGTAGAAGGCTTTGGACCTCAAAAGTTTCATGAGAGCCTGGCGTTTTTTAATTATGGATCTTCTTCTTACTTCATATTGAGTAACTCTTTGGATGGCTGCTGTGGGTATCCCTCTTTGAGGGAAACCAAACTGCCTTTTCTTTATGGCTCTGAAAACTTTTCCTGGGTAAACTTCTGTGGGAGGAGAGATTGATCTAACCCTCACTTGATGCGGGGTGATCAGAAAGGGGGAGTAGTTGTCTCTGGCATCTTACAGCTCTCATTAATTTGCAACCAATTTTTTTGTCTTATCCAAGCTCTCACTTCCATCTGCCATCGGCTCTCTAGCTTGCAGTGCCATCTGCCTAGCAAGTCTGATTTATAGCTTTTCTGGTCCAATGGCTCATCTTTTGGTTCAAAATGTTTCTATGCCTCCATGTCCTCCAGAACTTTTGAGTGACATTCCCAGAGTGATTACAAGTTGGGGTGACTGGGTGGTGCAATGTTTCTAACTGTATGACTCCACCGGCTCGTGTTAGGCTGTTAAAGCAATTGATTTGGACTCCCTTTGCTATGAACATTTTCCCGAATACGGTACAGAGAATACTTAAACTACTTGCTGTGTATTAGAAATGTGTTGGAACGTATTTCCATTAGTCTCCTGAATCTAGTCAGTGAGCTGCCTTGAAATTAAAAGAGTCTGTGGGGTTTTCTGTCCAGTGGTTTGTCAACCACGGACAGTTCAGGAGCTGCATTGATTTTAAATAACTTAGGATTTGATTTGAGTGTGCTCCTCCCATTGTTATCAGTGGGTAAAGATGAATTGTGGGTTGGGGGAAAGGCAGGAGTTAGCATTTCTTTCTGAGCCATGCTGCCCTTTTACTTTAGAGTGAAAAGGCATGTTGTAGGAATACTTTGTGTTCCTGCAGTGAGAGAGAAAGTCAGTCCTACAGTGAAATAAAGTGTCTCTCAGCAGCATGTGTGTAACAGAGCTCTGAGTCAGGATCACAAGTCATTAAGCCTGTTTATATTTTACACTGATAGTTAACCGTGGAGACTCAGGTAGGATTTGATGCATTGTAGAGAAACTACAGCAGTCTTAGACATTTTTAACATACTGTAGAGAGTACAAGAGCCTATTAATTTTTCAGCAAAAATCAATGATGTTCTTGCTGACTAGAGGAGACAGGACTGACTCTTCAAAGTAATTTTATGACAGGATAGAAAAAGCTGTTTCTTGTACATTTGTAGTGAAGAGGCTATAGGAAGAACATCAACTTCCATCAATTTTATTTAACAAATGCAGTGCTTAGTTAAGAGCATCATTCTCAGTATCCTGGATTGATGCATCCCCCCCCTTTTTTTTTTTTCTTAATCTTTATTGACACTTTAATATCATAAACTTTGTGTAATAAATGCTGTTCTAGGCATACTTTTCTTCTTGGTAGAATATGTCATTTTGTGCTGATGTAAATTCTCTTTAAACAATGTGATAGTATGTATTTCTTATAAACAATGTTCATATGTCATGGAGTTTTATTTATTTTGGGTTGGTTTCAGGTTGTTTTCCCCCCCATACATGAAGATGTCTCTGGGACTCACTCTGTTCCTGCAGTTGCTGAGCAGTAAACTTTAGTGGTTGTAATCTCACTTGGAGTTTTTATAGTTTTCCAGGGTGGAGATAGATGTATGATGATTTAAAACCACTTTACAGGGCAAATGACAAACATTCGATGGCAAGTTTTGCTTGTGTGGCTCCCAAGGTCTCCTAATTGGAAGTCACACTTAGATTTTGGTTGTAGTTCTAACACTCATTGCCTGGCTTAATGATACAGGTTTCAAAAGGATTGGCAGGTAGATGTCGTTGAAGTTAATTGGGATAAGTGCTTTATTTATTTTCTTTATAAACTGGTTTAGGAAATCTGCATTGTTTTAAAGTTAGAATTTAAAAAATAACCACCTTCTCTCTGAGCTGTTCATTTTCTAACAGTGCATTAATGCTGGCATCCAAAATAGGAGAAAGAAATAAGACAAACATCTCTCTGTGCTTTGGCTCAATCTGCCAGCGGCATCCCCTGGAGGGCTGAGAAGGGAAAACGACCTCCAGGGTAATTTATGCATTTCCCCAGGTCTAGATGCCAAGTTTGCAGGAAGTAGTTTAACACAGTAAATAAGTGTCTGACTAAAATGCCATTTAGGGAAGTAGTAAACAAAGGCAAATGAAACAAAAAAGAAATAATTATTTTAACATATTACTGTATGTTCTTAAACCTATAAAGAAAATTGTTATTAATGTAATCTTTATTCCTGTGACTCCGATTTACTCAGAGTTGATTTTGGTTCAGTTGAAGCACACTGTGGATAACCATTTTTACAAGCTAAGTCTTTACCCTGAAACCAAGAAGCAGGTTTGACACAAAAACCAGAATTTCTAAAATGTAACTTCAGAACCAAATTTAACATCTCTGGACACAGGCCCTCACTCTCTTCGAACAGAAGAAGAAACCCAGGTTGAATGCTCTGGAGTGCTCAGGCTAAGATTCTGAAGTTTCTCATATTAGCGGAACACTAATATTTAGCTGTCTGCCTGTATTTCAGACCACATTACCTAAGCATTTCTCAGATGTTTAATACAGTAATAGTGCAGCATCTCCTTTCTGCTGACTGCAGAACAATGCAGGCAGACAGCAGTCTGGTAAATTTAGTTACCTGCGGTCAAGAAAAGTATGTGGTATAACAAGAATTCAAAACCAGATATCTCAGTCCTTATCTCGACTCCTGCACAAAGATGATGTTTGAAAAGGAGTTTGGGCCTAAGATGACCTCCTGAGGTTCCATCCACCTGCTGTTTTCCTGTGATCTGCTGTGGAAGCAAAATTGATTTCATTTCACTCAGGACATATTTGAAATCCTGAATTGAGTATTTCAAAATTAAAGGTAATGAGACTTGGGTGTGCAGATCTCCATAGTATTGCTGCCTGTCTCACCCTTTATGTGGGATAACGTGTATGTATTCAGATCTTGTTCTTCACTAGTATGACCATGCAGATAGACCTTTTTTTCTGTGGAAATCTGCTCAATTTTTCTACTCAGAAAGTTGTGCTGTTGTATAAAAACTGTGTTTAAATTTACCCATCCTCATCCATGACAATTTCATTTTTGCTTCTTCTTTTTGCCCTTCTTGTCTATGGTGTGTCACCAGGTAGTGTAGCTGAGAGAAAGAAAATGCTGCCGTCTTGTTCATTGATAACAATTGTTACTGCACCACATTTTAATGTTGTAGGAAACAGGTTGAAAAGGCATTGTAAATCAGTCTGTAAGCATTGATCCATACTCTGGCTTGGCGTGGGACAGAGTCTTTATAAGGTACTGGATTGTTTGATAGATATTAGAACTCTGCGTTCATTACTTCATCTCTGAGCTCTGTGTCTCATCAGTCCATAACTTGAACCACTCGTGTGGAGGATTCAGGCAAAACTGGACGAACACAGAACTGGGCTGCAAAAGCTGCAAGAGGGATAGAGAAACTTGGGGTTTGGAATTGGGTGGTGGAAAGACTAAGTTTATCTAGTCACGGAGCCTGGAGTTGGAGAATAGGTGAAAGGGACATTAAGATGGGAGTGGAAGGAGGCTGAATTTGGGTAAGGAGCCATGAGAGAATCCTGAAAATAGCAGGGCAAGGAGGCAGACCCTGGGAAGTAGAAGGCAGAGAAAGTGATAAAAGAGGTGTGGAAATCAAAATACAGTGAGAGGTTTGGTTTTGGTTAGGCAGGGAATCTAGAATGAAGACCAAAGGCAGCCTGTAAGAAGGGCTTAAGTTGCAGAAGGGTTGTCTTTTAGTCGTGGCACATAAGACTGGAAATATTGATATCTATTTTTTTTATTTAATTTTAGGGTTTTTTGGTCAGTTTTTTTTAAGTAATGATTGAATATTGATGAAGAACATTTTCAGAGTTTGTCCTAGTGACGCTATCTACATAGAAAGCAATTTAGAAAGCTTCACCCAGACTGGACCCTCCTGAGGCTCAACTGTCTCTGTGAACCTCAGTGTTTTGTTTTGAGGGTCCAAATGACTGATTTAAAAATGCACTTGGACACAGTGTGCAATTTCATTACAATAAATTAATTTTAATCTTTGTTCTGTTAATATTTCTAATAAAAACCCTCATAAGTGAATTATTTTTCAGGGGTTACAAAATTTTATTGTGCATATCTATTGCTATATTCATTAATACTACTGACTTTGCAGAGTAGGTATGATTACGCATCTAGCAGTTTGAAAATATTCTATGAACCTTCTGACAATTAAACTGGCATCATTCCTGTTCCCCAGGAAGGCAAGACTTCTGAGCAGTAGAGAGTGGGGCTTTCTTCTATTCTTCAAAGTTGACAGAGGTATGAAGGACATCATTGTAGAAAATTGTAGTAGCCTTAGAAACTGAGTCAAATTCATTCCTGCTGGGACTCTACTCATAAGCTGAAGGACAGCAGAGGAGTCACTTCAGATAGAATGCAGGCTACGTGTATATGTCCTCATTCAGTTGTTTCCTTTTCTGGAACATTAAATTAACTGTTTAATGTTAATGACAGGTGCTGCATTAATGATCTTGAGAGAGTGACATTCTCTACGTGTAGCAGAGAACAGTGGCCTGCATGCCTTCCTGCAAGCAAGAAGACAATTTAGAGTCTGTCTGTTCAGTTTCCATACATACTTGCTTACTGGACTATTCTTGGAGTCTGCCAAAACCTGGTAAATTATTTTTCCCCTGCATATGATGCACTCACTTTTTCAATGGGTTGATGGTACCATGACCAGATTCACAGAGGTATTTAAACCTATGAATAGCAAGATTTATATATTCACATATGATGGGGAAACATTTACACTTTGGGAATGGTGAAGTTAAAATGGATGAAATTTACGTTCAGAAGCTCAGAGACTGAAATGGGGAATAGATCTTCTGTCTTCTCTTCTGGTTTACTTCTTTGGTGAGAATCTTCTCTCTTTAAATACTTTTCATGCCTTTGTGAAGGTTGCATTCTTTGTGTTATTATGTCACACTTTAATCCCTCTACAGCATGTTTGGCTACTGTTGCCTAAAATTGTAAGGCTTTTTCTTAACTTCTTAAACCTTTCACAAGCCTTTCCCTTCCCTGTTGCTGCTAGTTTGTCTGCTTCCTTTATCAGCAGTGAAACTTTAAGATGAGTTTCCAGTGTCCATTTGCCTTTTCTTGTTATTTTTATGCAGCCCCTTGCAGATTAGTATGTGAAAGAAATAATATGGAATATTGTAATTCTCTCTTTTTTTGACTCTTGCTTCAAGAGCTGTGAGTATCATCATGTTCTCAGGAGACTGGCCAGCCAGGTCTGGCAATACAGAGCAATTGTTAAAGCTGGCTTGTTAGTTAGTCCTGTTTCAGTCATGCACAAAGGCTTTGCTAGTTAAGGGTCTGAAACACAAGTCTTACGAGGAGCCAAGGAAACTGGGGTTGTCTAGCCTGGAGAAAAGAAGGCTGAGGGGAGATGTAATTGCTGTCTACAACTACCTGAAAGGAGGTTGTAGCAAGGCAGGTGTTGGTCTCTTCTCCCAGGTAACTAGTGAGGAGATGGCCTCAAGTTGCCCCAAGGGAGGCTTAGATTGTATATTAGGAAAAATTGCTTTACTTGAAAGAGTGTTGAAGCATTGAAACAGGCTGCCCAGGGAAATGATGGAGTCGCTATCCCTGGAGATGTTAAAAAAAAATGTGTAGTTGTGGCACCTCAGCACATGGTTTAGTAGGCATGGTGGTGTTGGGTTGAGGTTGGGCTTAATGATCTTGGAGGTCTTTTCCAACTTTAATGATTCTATGAGGGGGAGGAGCGGAGAAGAAGAGGGTCTATAGAGCTATAGTATTGTCTCTCTTTATTGTGAGATGCAGTGTCAGTCCCTAAGAGGGCCTAATGGAAGTGCAGGAAGGAAAGGAAAAAAGATGACTGAAAAAGGCAAAGTGACTTGCCCGGAGTCTGCAAAGAGGGTCAGTATCTAAACTGTGGGGTTTTTCCCCCATAATCATAAATTTTAGCTATACTAAGTTCATTGTGCCTGTCCTTGTTGCTGCTAGCACCATTACCTCTGTACTTTCCTTCCTGATCAGCTTATAATAATGTGACTCTTTTATTGTGCTTTTTTTTCATAAAAATGTAACTTTTACAATACAGATGTTTTTTACTCCGATATGTTATTAAAAAGTCTAACATGGGGCACAAAATTAAGTCACTAGTAGGAATACGCCCAGAACTGCTTCAGTATACTGAATGTTTTTGGTTTGCAGTGATACCTAAAGGTTGTCAAGTATCCAGGTTGCATCTAGGAAGTCAAGTGGTGACCACTTCCCAGCCAGTTGTACCACATAGCTGAATGCTACATTACAGAGCAATTATAATTTCTCCTTCTCCCCCACTTAGAGGGAGAAGGATCAATGGAAGAACCTTGGAACATATAAATCTTTTCCTCCCACAAGGTGGTGAGGAGATGCCTGGCGGGCCCATCCATGGGCCAGTAACTATCCACAGAGAGTGGAGATGAAAAGTTATGACTGGGGAAGTTGCAGGTCTCTGGTGTGTTGATGGTTCTATGATAGGGGAGCATTTTTTTGGAACCACTTTAGGAGAGAGACTGTATAAAATACCAATGCTCCTTTTCTTTAGCAGGGATGAAGTGAGCACTTCATTTTGCTTGCAAGCTGAAACGGAAAGAGAGTTCATCAGTATTTCTCATGTGTGAGCGAACTTGTTCTTGTGCCCAACTCAAAGGTTTTCCCATATCGGCGATATTTTTGACTGGGGGATTGGGGTGTCACAAGGTGAGCTTTGTCCAGGCCGCAACTGACTTTTCAGTGCGGAACAAGTACTTCAGATTTGAAGTTTATCAGTTGTGGTTCTTAATTCTGTATGGGTTTACTATAGTTATTTGGTTGTTCATGGTTGATTAGTAACAGTACCTGATGAGGGAGTTCTTACTTGGAAAGACTATCTGGGATCATCTCCAGTAGTGCTTTAATCTGTGGATATTCAGGGCAACTAAGTTTAGTAAGTACTACTTAGGTAATTAAAGGTTGAAGCTGGACTGCTTTCTCTACAAGAAACAGACTAGTAAAGGGAAATTAGTCATCTTGATTCAGTGCTGTTTTCTGTATAGCACAGAGTTTGCTCCCTCCCAACTCAGAGCTTGATTTTCCTAATGTATTATGGGTTTTGACAGAAGAAATAATATTACTCTTCATGTAGTCTTGGATGTAGCAAAACCAGCAGAAATTGTGTATGTTGAAAGGAGTGTTTATGAAACAATCACGATACCCATTTTGGACTCAAAAGTCTGCTAGAAAAAAACTATTTGTGAAATTCTCTGTATTAAGTAACTTCCACCAGTTTGTACCCATAGATGTAGGTATGAGACCAATTTGTCCATGTTAGGGAGATGTTACATTGAAAAAAGGAGGGTTGCAATGACCCTAAAAGCACTACAGGGTCTTAAAATACTGGGTTTCTATAAGCTCAGTGGCTTTTGAAACTGAACAGATTTGGTGGAACGCATGAAATAATTTTTAGAACCTCTTGGTTTTGTTGAACACTTTCAAAATTTGATGTTTTTCTCCCACATTCCAGCCCTTGCAGGGTTGAATGCTATATAAATGCCACTAGCATTACTATTCTTCTGGGAAGAGTTTGCAGATGGGATGGGAATACTGATGAGTGTACAAATGCTTCTTAATTAATAAAATTGTCATTTTGACAACTGAAATTCTTCCTTTCCATCCAGTAACTGATTCAAAATATTCTAATCCTACCACGTTGCTGATTCCAAACTGTACTGTTTAGATTTGAGAGCTGCTGTGCACCTCTGAGAAGGTGAAATTGCACCTCTGTCAGATACTTTTTGACAGGGGCGTGTGTGATAATTTGTCAAAGAGAGGAGGATGTTCTGTATCCAAGTGTAGGGTAGAAGATGGCAGTGTTGGACAACATTGACTGTGTGCCCGTCTGTGCTGAGGCACTTAGCCCTCTGACATCTCGCTGTGTTCAGACTGTAGTAGGGGAGTGATATCTCATGGTTCCGGAGTGCCTACAGATATGACTCCAAACTGACATCTTGATCATTGTGATGAACACATTACAGTCTGTTTTGTATAGGAAACTAAGTTCAGTCACTGTATTAAGTCAAAAGAGCTTTTTGTTTATCTTGTTTGGAGTTGTTACAACAAAATCTTGCTTCTTTTTTTGTAAGTTACAAATATGTTCATCTTTTGTTTTAATGACTATTTTAATGTAGTATCTGAAGCTTGCGTTCAGTAGTTCTGTGCCTTGATGTGAAACGTACAGGGCTGCATAATAATCTTATACACTGATCTTTACTGCAAGAAACTGAGATCGAGTGTTTCAGCATGTCACGGGGACCAAGAAATTCTCAATTCTAGCTGTGGCTGCAGCAGTCAAAGCCCTTTGTGATTCTCCCCTGTATTCCTTTGCTCCACAATTTTTTATTTTTATTTTTTTTTTCTCCCTAGGGAGCAAAAAATTAATTGAACACTGTTGGGGGAACCTAGATCCCTTTATCCCTTCTAGAAATATTATCTAGTTAGATTAGGCTTTGAATATGAAAAGATTCTTTATAATAGTAAGCCTTGTGCTCCGTAAGGAATAAATATGATCCTGGCTTTCCCAGTGGTAGATTTGTGCCTGCTTAGTGATTGTAAACGTGATGATTTAGAGTGAGTGTAAATGTGATGTGGCTTGTCACTGATTTAGAGTGAGTGTAAACGTGATGTGGCTTGTCAATGAGGCACCGGTTTCTTATGTTAGTCAGTTCATTGCTCTGATTATTTCTTTTTTTCTCTGCAAAAATACCTTTCTGCCTGTAAAATTTATCTTTAATATTGGAAAAACAAATTGATTACTTGTTTTAAAACAGTGTATCAGGTTAGGCGTTTACAGGAGTAAAAGTTCAAGGTTTGACAGTCATTATGTTCCTAACAAATGCATTTATATTCTGATAGTAAATATATTTTTTTGTTAAGGAAACCACAGTAATTCTTTTGCAAGGGTAATAACTTAGTGATCTTTCTCTTCTTTATATAAATGATGTGACATACCTACCCTTCAGTGACTTACTATTTTAGTTGCATGATGACTTTACACACGTAATCTTGGAGAGGTAACTTGGATCGTGTTATTTAACAGCTGTGGATAAAAGCCTCTTGCAATTATGAGATTAGCCAGCGTTACACTATGTTTTGATTCTTCCTGAAGTCTGATGTGTGAATGCATGTGTGCTTTGTCTGGTCCTGGTTCTGATTTTTTTTTATCTTTTTTTTATCTTTTTTTTTTTTCTTTAGAGAAAAATTCTATTAGCTGAAAGTTTTCAAAGAATTTAAAAGGCTTAAATTCCATGGCTTTTCCTTCAGATGCTGCTATGAGAGTCAGGCACCTTTACTAATGTGAGATAACAAAACCCGAGAATGGAAATTAGACTTTACGGGCTGTTGAGCTGGATGGTCTGTGTTTTATGAGAAAATAATTCCGATCACTTGATTTTCTTTGAAAAAACTCAGGAAAGGATGTGCTTTTTCTCCCGTCTGGGAGAAAAACTCCAATATATGAAGACAGAAACACATAATTAAGGTTGTGAGAAAAATCATACTGGTTTTAGGTATTCATTGATGATAAAAATATCAAATTCTTTTTTCTGGTTCTTCCCCTGGCCCTGGTTTACCAAAAGTTAATTCCAACTGTAAAATAGCTCTGGCATTTTAAAGCATGATTCGTCATTATATTTATTTGTTCTTAATTAAAACATTTACTTTTCTGATGTAAAATAATTCTATGAGGGAAAATATCTGTTAATTCAGATGCTTGAAAAAAGGACCAGATATGCTTTCATAAATCAGCATAGGTCATATTTCTTGATGTTGTGTAATAGCTATTGATGTGCTGCTAGAATTTAAACCTCAGAAAAATCTGATTAGTGTAAACCTCCCACACAGTGTTGAGGACAGGCTGGAGTGACATCTCTACTAAAGTGAAATGACCCACACAAACATGGTTGCCTTTCAGTATTACAGAAATTGTCCTATCTCTCAAAGTTAGTTTAAATGTATAGCTAGATTTAGAGGTTTATGTTTAGTTACATTTGGTGTTTGGATTGATTTTTCATTTAAATGACATATTTATTTCTTTGTCCACTTCTTCGAAATGGAGACTATGGTGTGGAGCTTTGCATTTGTGGTACTAGCATGCAAATAGCAGTCCCTGGAGGGGACGGTTTCTGCCTCAGGACAAAGCTGTCTAGGACTGGAAGTTTGTGACAGTACCCCATACTAAAGCGTATTCACTTAAGTGTGAAGGACACATTTTTAAGAATACTCACAGTGGATCTGATTTATTATTTCACCTGGCTCACTTCAGCAAACTTTCTTTAAACTTCAAAACTAAACATGTAATTAACCTGAACTTGATTCTTTCTCGAACTCAGTCATTTCCAATGCCTTGAATATCCAGCAGGAAGGATCATTCATGCTTCAGCCTATGTTCAGGCAAACAGGGACATAGACTCATGCAGGAATCAAGGGTTTTCAGTGTTTTATTTTCTTCAAGAGAGTATTTTAGTGTTGTAGCCTCACTGGCCCTTTCTGAGCCACTGTTTACGTCAGTAGGACTTTTTCAGCCACAGCAAATGCAGCATTGGACTGCTGCATCTAGTGGAAGTTAGGATCTTGCCATTATTACCTGCAGCTATTACCTGCATACAGACTCTCAGTATTTATGTTAGGGATGATATGCTCTTAAGGAGCATTGCTGCTTGACATGGGGAATGGAGATTTTATATAATATGTATTTGTCTCATATTTATGTGATCTGTAAAGCTAGTGTTTGAGCTGACCATCCAGTGACCTTTAAAAATGCAGCCTTTGGAGAGATGAAGGGGGATTTGTTGGTTGACAGATTTGTCTAGCTAGCAAGCTCCAGGTTATTTACAAAAGTCTGAAATTTTGTGCTCTTGGATTTAAAGAATACTGTGTAATTCAGATCAAAGGCTAAGTATTAAAGTCTTAATTCCACTGAGAGAAATATCCTTTATTTTGGCATTCTCAGAGACATTATTCTTAATTCATGTTACTAATGCACCTTATGAAAGAGGAAAAAAATTCAAAATTTTCTCTTAATTTATGGTGAAAACATTTTTCTTTCACAGCAGGACTACATAGCAATCTGCATAGCTTATTTGTTGCTTTAAACAGTGAAACGCTGTTCTGATATTAAATCATACAAAATGCGTACAAAATTGTGCCAGCAATGTGCACTTGCGGACCCAAAGGCCTACCATATGCTGGTCCGATCAAAAGAAGCATGGCCAGGAGGTCAAGGGAGATGATTCCTCCCCCTCTACTCTGTTCTTGTGAGATCCCACCTGGAGCATTGTGTTCAGTTGTAGAATCCTCAACACAAGAAGGGTATGGAGCTGTTGGAATGGATCCAGAGGAGGGCTGTGAAGATGATCAGAGGACTGAAGCACTTCTGCTATGAGGACAGGCTGAGAGAGTTGGGATGTTCAGCCTAGAGAAGAGCAGGCTCCGAGGAGACCTTATAGTGACCTTCCAGTACCTGAAGGAGCCTGCAAGAAAGCTGGGGAGGGACTTTTTACAAGGGCATGTAGTGATAGGGCAAGGTGGAATGGCTTTAAATGGGAAGGGGGATGATTTAGTTTGGGCATTGGGAGGAAATTCCTCACCATGAGAGTGGTGAGGCACTGGCACAGGTTGCCCAGGGAAGCTGTGGGTGTCCCATCCCTGGAGGTGTTCAAGGCCATGTTGGATGCAGCCTTGGGCAGCCTGGTCCAGTGGGACGTGTCCCTGCCTATGGCAGGGGGTTTGGAACTGGATGGTCTTTAAGGTCCCTTCCAACCCAAAACATTCTGTGATTCTATGAAAATCAGTTTGCTGTCAGTTATATGTATTTCCTCCACTAATTACATAATGAAAACATTGACATGTTCAATTTTACTGTTAAAATACTGAATCAAAATGATTGACCTGTCATCAAAATGATTAGTGAACCCAAGCAGGAGGGAGGAGGGGAGTAAAGGGAAAGCATGTATCAAAACTATTATTGATGCTGTTCAAGAAGAGTGTTTAAATCAGTACAGATGGAAGATGCTAAACTGGGTTTCTGTGAACTTTTACAAGAAGTTTAAAATTTATAGATTATACATCTGAAAAATATCACAGTGAAACTCATTTTTCTAGTTGAAGGCTAAGTAGCCATTGCTTGAAGTGTTCCCTCTCAGAGAGAGAAACTACAAAAATGAATTACTTTGAGGCAGTCTTCTTGTGCTATCTTTTACATAGAACTACCGTGAATCGTGGCAGATGACTTTGGGTGGTAAAATGGAAACGGTAAATCTCTGTGCTTGAGGCTGTTTGTTGTCCTTGGCCTGTGGAAAGGCATCACATAGATTAGCAGGTGTTGTGTCCTAAAGCACTGTGTCCCCCTTAAAAATTATTTTTTTCACCTATTCCTGTGTATCCAAAGTTATGGAACTGGCATTGGCAGCTTAATAAAGCAAAACATTGTAGTCTGAGTTGTACCCCTGTCAATAGAAATTGTTTCTCTGATAGTGAAATAACTGGATATATTATGAAAAACTAATTTATTCCATTTGTATTGAAGTCAGTAAGAAAAATCCCCTTGAACAGAAGGAAATAGGGTGTAAAGTGGGATTTTAAAGGCCTCGGTACATAGATATAGAAAATCTCAGTGAAATCTGTTGAGTAATGGTTTTTGATTCTCTGGATCTCAGTTGGAATTACATGTTTGTCAGTCTGACTAAGTGAGTCGTTAGGTACCTGGACATCTTGGCCCTTCAAAAGTAGGGGAAAAGCTATAGACAACTTTCTGCTGTGTTTTAGAACTGTTCTTTCTCTCTGGAGTGCTGTAAGTGTCTAGATTCAAATAATGCCTGCAGCACTCCCAGCGCGGTCAGTAAAGACTTCTGAACACAAAATGAGTTTTTGACAAGTACCTCAGGTAGGAATGGACGAGTTGCACTCACTACAGAATCTTTCACACTAAACAGAAGGAGGTGTTGAGGTGGGGTCAGTGAAGCAACAGAGAGCAAAAGTTTCCAGCTGCTGGAGGAGACTCATGTTCAAACTTTAGCAGTTTCTGTGGAGTAGATTGGGAACTGTTCTACCTTGCTTGGAACACTTTCTCACGCATTTTGGGCTGACTTATTAGTGAATGTGCATAGATGCAAAATCAACCTCAGTTCTGTAGTTGAGACAGTTAAAATCTGTATATTTTTTCTTAGGTGGAGGTGGTACTGTCGTGACCAGTGAGATGAGAGGGCTCGGATCTGGGAATTGAAGCATTTAGGTTTAACTTTTTTTAGTGAAAATAGCCCCAGTACCTGTGGCTTATGGTGAATTCAGTCTTACTGAGATGTGTCAGGAGTACTTTGAGCATACCTGATTGATCTAGCCTCTCTAGGGGCTTTTTCCTAGATTTTCCTATTGTTACTGGAGAGCAGTGTTGCTCTGGTAAAAACTATGTGCCTCTTTCCCCAGGTGAATGCAGTTCTGTGCAGGTGAAATTGCCCAAGGAACCTACAAAATAAACAGAGAGGTGCTGAATTCCTGCTTCCTCCAGGGACAGGTGACTGCTACTAGCACAGACTTACTGGACTGTTTCTTTTAACTCATTTACTCAGGTTCTATATTAATCCTGCTTGAACCCTAAATTTGGTAATTCTGACCTAATCCTCTGTGTCACAAGCCTTATTTATGGTGTTTGACTAAAATACTGTTCTGTGTTACAAAAGTGCAGTGGAGTTGCTTGCATTAGATTGAGAAGGTGTGTATGCTACGGTAATGGAAGCTGCAGAATACTACAAACAGAAAGACAGCCATAACCACAAAATACTCAGTACCTAGGTAGTTGTGTACTGAGGATACGCTCAAATTGTTTCTCAGATTGAATGCTGCATTTGAAGTAGCTCCTCCCAGAAAATATTTAATGATAAAATTACGGACCTTCAAGTGCCATACCAGATCTTACCCTATAGCTGTTGTATCTGCTAATTTTAAATAATGCTCACCCATTCAAAAACAGTGATAAGTGGTTTCATATTTTACCTATTGAATATTTGGCTTTTTTAATGGTAAGTGCTCATTACTGTCTAAAGTTTTGTTCCCTACAATACGTTAGTTTTTATTATGAAAGTAGCTTCCATGTGATATTAGCCATTTAAAATTCACACTGATAATCATATAGACAATGTTTATCCCGAAGTACCTGCATGCCGAGAGTCGGATGAAATTGGTGTATCTTATTTTTGTGTTCTAAAATAAGCATTCTTCGTGGTCAGTGTTAGATGAGAGAAATTTGATTTCCAGAGAGACAGTTCTAAGTACATTTCAGTAATGGCCCAGCTAAGATGGTAGAAACATGACCAACTTCTTTCTTAATTGGCTATTGCATTGTATTTCTTTACTTTTTTCCCATGACTTTTCATTTTTATTTGCTTTGTCTTAGGTTTTTGTGAATTCTTTTCATTAAGAGACCCTTCTACTATTATTTCAGAAGAACTTGTCTGTGCCTGATTTCGAAGGACTTTGTTGTCTCATTTGTGTTGCTGCAGGCGTTACTTGTTACAAGTGACAAGAGATGTATAGTGTAGCTGGACATTTCCATTCATTTCTTGTTGATTTCATGTAGAGGAAAGAAGTTTAGAAAATAAAAAGTAGTATGCTGTGCTCACTGTCACCATCTGCATATGGAGAATGTGATTTCAAAACACAGACTAGTTCTTTCTCCCGGAGTCTGTCTCTCATTTTGGACACTAGGAATATTTTATGACTCTCATCCTCTCCTTGCTTTTCTAGGATTGACAATTTGCCTCCTAAGTGTTGTTAATATAGAGTGCTCCAGATCTGCTTTTCCTACCAACAAGGCATTACTTCTCAAATGTTGCTCACTGCCAATTTGGTCACGCAGGTGCCTTCAGTCAGGCAGCCCAGCCACCACTGCTGTTGCCACTGCCCCAGGCAGCTGCTTAGCTCTTTCCACTTGTGACTGAAACATGCACTGGAGGATTCAATTTATCAGAAGCTCAAGTCTGCGGAAGCAAACCTGTTCCTTAGACACTGTATCATACATCATTTTACTGGTTGTTATCTTCTACTGTGTACCTTTGAGTGCTTTTTTTTTAATTGATGTCTGTATTCATCTACTGAGCAAGCACAAAAGGTGTGTCAATAGCAGCATTGTATATCTTGTTCATGCTATATATTTTTAAATTATCTGTTTAAACACTTATCCGTTTTTATATCCTTACTGCACGTGATCACTAGCTCTCGTGTGGAGTGTCACTAAAACGTGGATGGGCTGCAGACTTCCTTTGTATCTCACTGCTTATTGGTGTCACTTGTAAGGTATATTACAGCTTTGGAATTCATAATTTTTGGCCATGCATACCAATGCTTCTTCCATCCAGAGAACATAAACTGTAATGAACTTAGGGCTCTTTTTGTAGTTGGATCTCCTTTTAACTAGAGGAGTTGAACTAAGAGAGTATATTTCACGGAAATAATGAGGAAATTGGGCCATCACAAGGGATTGATGTGGTGCTACTTGTGCCTGTCTCCCTTCGCACTTACAGCGCCCCCTAGTGTTATGCCCCTAGCGTGACTTATTTATGTCATCATTTTGGGAGTTAATGTCCATGATCTCCCAGTCCCGTTGGTGTGCCTAAGGGTATATGTAGGTAAAAAGTATATTAATTTGTACTTTGCATAATGTGGAGTTTACTGCTTCTTGTGTTTCCTGGAACCGATAGATTAATCTTTGATCAAGAAAGAGGGGTGCCTTACTCTGTAGCCTCTTGATTCGGCCAGCAAGTTGGATGGGATAGACAGAAAGGTAATTGTTTGTGTGCATCTTGGATGCTATCACTGCTAGCAGTTTTTCAACATCTGCATCCGGAAAAGAGATGGGCTGTAAAACTCAAGAAAGAGGGGTGAATATTTTGCTGATCGCCTTTGGCATAACATTACTTCACTGTTCCTGCTCCTAGGCCTGGTACCTAACAGATGAGCAGGCTGATGTTTGGTGTCATACAGCCAAAGCATCTCTCCAGCTGTTGGTTTAAGTAACTGAATCTTCTTCATGTAGGTCATAAGCTTTCAGCCTAGATCCTGTTTGTTTTGTTTTTTTTTTTTTTGACAAAATTAAAGCTTGTAATGTATTTTTTCTTATTTTTTAAAAAATGTGAAATAATATGTGCTTTATGCATGGTACAAACACAAAAAGAGGAACTAATAATGTTTTGCCCTAACTTCTTTTTGAATTGTCTTCAAAACATTCAGCATGACAAAACCAGAAGCAAATTTTTGCTGAGCCATTATTTTTGTAGGTGTTTAATCTTTTTTAATACATCTTTTAAACTCTCACCATATTAAAAATAGATAGGAATTGCGCCTATCCAAAGTACCTGTGTTACAAAAGGGCAGCCAATAAATCAGACAGTTTGAGCTAGCAGAAAGCAAACAGAAGAGTTGAAAGATTATGCACCTTACTCTTATTATGGAACTCCATCAGGATTTTTCTGGTTTTCTTACTGATTTTTCTATTAAGCAAAAGTATAAAATAAGTATTTGTCAGAAAATTGAGTCATTTTGAAGACATGCTGAAAGAGAAGAGATTGTGGAGTACATTTTGATGTAAAAGCACTATAATTATGAACCATCAAAAGCTTTTCAAAATGTCTTTGGAAACAGCATACCTACTGTACTGTAAGCAAGATAATGTCTGCTGTTTGTTGCTATTAGAGATTACTAGATGTGCTAGCTATCTTACAGTGTTAAAGCATCTAGCTGAAATTTTGTTCCCAACATAATATTTTTCAAGGGTATTTTGATTCTGTTCATATTGTTCTCTGTGGTCATATATGCATGATGAGTGCTGATAACATAAGAAACTGGGTTGCAAGATGCTGTTACACATGGTTACTGAAATATGTGTTTATTGCACACACAGACATGGATATCATACGCATTACACAGTTGAAGCCCACACGTATGACATATGACACAAATGTCAGGCACTGTTTCTGGCCTGCAAATCTCTGTCTCCTGCCTGGGGTGTGGATTTCTCCTCCCAGCTTTGGGCAGGGTGATGAAGGAGCTGGAGAACGAGGGTTATGAGGGGCAGCTGAGGGACCTGGGGCTGTTTAGCCTGCAGAAAAGAAGGCTGAGGGGAGACCTCATCAATGTCTACAAGTGCCTGAAAGGAGGTTGTAAGCGAGGTGGGTGCTGTGCTCTGCTCCCAAGTGACAGGCGATAGGATGAGAGGAAATGGCTTCAAGTTGCACCAGGGCAGGTTCAGATTAGACATTAGGAAAAACTTCTTCACCGAAAGGGTTCTCAGGCACAGGAATGGTTGTCAGAGAGGTGGTGGAGTCCCCATCCCTGAAGGGGTTTAAGATGAGGTGCTCAGGGATGGTTCAGTAGTGGACAGAGGTGGTTGTACTCAAGGATCTCAAAGGTCTTTTCCAACCTTGTGGTTCTATGATTCTATGATTAGATGAGAGAAGAAAATTCAGCTAACCACATAAAAGAAGATAGGGGGATCTGTAGCAGACCCTGCTTTTACTTTTTATAATTTTTCTGTGGGTTGGTGAAGGATTGCGTACAGCTGCCTATATGCCGTTACAGCAATTTGCCAGAACCTGGTCTGAGGCAGGAGTAGTGGTGCTAGACTGCTTCTGGTGCTGTGCAGCTGGGTAGGAATTGTCTGGAAGTATGTGAAATCTTAAAGCTTCTTCTGTGAGATGCTGGCTATGGTGATAAAACTGACTTAAGACCTCTTTGGCAGCTTTTTTCCGACTTATTGCTCCCATTTACTGTTACCTTTATTGTGCGATAAAGGAGCTCTGGTAAAGCTCTAGGTAAAGAACTGCCTTTATTTGTGAACATGTCAGAATAGATGTCCATGCATCGCTTGTATGGTAGGGCAAACAAGAGTGGGGAAAAAATTGTCTGGCAGGGCATATACAACATAGCAACTTCTTATTCCAGCTTTACTGCCACCTGAGACTTGAGGTCTCATGTGGAGTTACAGCCTTGGTGCACCATCACATAGGAGGGTTAATCTGCTTCCCTGGTCTGCACAGCCCTGTATTTTGCAACTGAGATGCCTGTAGCATGTCCACAGAAGTACTTTGCCGATTCTAGGACTTCAAAAAAAATCTGAGCTTTTATGCGATTCCTCCTCCAGCAAGATCATACCTCCTCCCTCTGCCCCAGATAAACCAAGACTGAGGGACAGTTTCTGTTTTGAGATGTAAATCTTCAGATGCTGGAAAAAATAGAATGTCTTTAACTTTCTACTGGGTGTAGCTCTCATAAATACTGTATTTTGAAATGTGAGCATACATATGCAGGTGATGGTCATGAGCCTCTGATTCCTACCTTAATGCTGGGCAATACAAATATGAATTGTTCCTTACTTGGGATGTATCTTTTAAGGTTGAACATTCTTTAAACAGCTGTAATAAACACAATATTGCAGGTATATCAAGTCACCAGGTAGACAGTAGAACAGAGCTGTTTGTGTCCTTTGTTACTACAATATTTTCTTCTTTTTTTCCTTCTAGTTTGCAAACACTATTTACACTTCTGTACTATCAGATCTTTGAAAGGTTCTTCCTGTCTTTCAAATATTAGTGATTTTTAAAGGCGTAAATAATACCGTCTAATTACTTTCTGTTCCACATTAAGAAAAAATAGTAGTCTTGTAGAGATTATTTCTTTCCGATGACATGGGCATAAAAAGTTTCCATTTGAAGTAGCTCCATAACAAGAAGAGGAAGGTCTGAATATTAAACAGCAAAAAGTTTGTAGATATGTAACTGGCAGGTGTGTGATTTAGTTGAGGCCATTGTTGCTATTTTGAAAATAAGCTGAAGAAATATATTGGTCTGGGAAATAGTGTGCAATGTAATTGTCTTTTGCATCTAGATACAGGCCTTCTCTACTCATTGAGACTTTCTTAGAGCCCAATTCAAAAGAGTTTCTAGATATTATTTAAACTACAGACATGCAAATTTAAGGGCTTTGTTGAAATGGTGTAATAATGAAATGCAAGCATAAAAGTTATACAGGAGTGTTTATACTAAATTTTTTATCACTGAAAATTATCGTTAGGTTATTAGTTCCTTCTGTCAGTTCAGCTCAAAATACTGTATAGGTTGTAACAATGTCAGTCAAACGCAACTCTTCATTTTGCTGTAGCTCGGTACACTGAGTATAATGTGTTTGTCTTCTGGGGAATAACAATGCGTTTCAGAGACTCTTTCAGAAAATACTAAAGTGGCTATACCATATCTGAGGACCACTTAAGTTTCCTTTCTTCAATTGACCAGATTATGTATAAAGAGTTGACTTTTCAATCACAGAGGCCAAGTATTTCTTCATCTAAGTAGAATTTAAAAAATCTGCCCAGTTTCATAAATCAAACTCTCCTTGGCATCTGGTATAGCAAAGCCACTGATGCCAAGTATTTCTTCATCTAAGTAGAATTTAAAAAATCTGCCCAGTTTCATAAATCAAACTCTCCTTGGCATCTGGTATAGCAAAGCCACTGATGCCAAAGAATTAAAGCTGAGAAAGATCACTTCTTGCTGCTATTGTTAGAATGCTGGTATCTGAATAGTGATAAGGAGTAATGCTAGTCTCTTTGGTATGTATTCTCTTTGCAATTAGAATTATTTTTATCCTCTAGATTAACCTGGATTTCAGTGCTGTAGGTGTGCTCAACTCTTAAAAAGATTAACTCTTGTTTAAATCCATAAATACCTAGTTTAGATGTTATAGTAGCTGTTCAAGCTTATGTATTTCTCTCTCTAGCCTGCAAGTACTTCTCAATGTGGTCTCTTCATGGTAGTGCCTAGTTCTCATTGAACACTCAGGAATTATTTAATGAGAATTACTGAACATCCAGCTGAAGAGATTCAAAGCAGTGTCGGTGTGGGACTAGTGAGGTGCAGGATCTCTGCACCTATTGTTCTTTTAAATGTGCTCATTTAGGGGGCCTTCTCACAAAATGTAAATAACATGGAGGATTTTTTTTTTTTTCAAGTGCTATTAATTCCAGGTTTTTTTCGAAAGTCATGTCACTTCTGTCATCCTTTCGGATCCCTCAGGTGTCTGTCATGGGTATTTTTTTTTTTTTCTCTTCATGCTTTCACTGCCATCTTTGTGGCCGTGACTCATAGCTTTCTTTTGTCCTCTGACTGTCACCAAAACCAAGCTACTCCTAAGCTTTCTCCTCTCCAAGTGCATTATGGAAACTTTCCTTTTGTTAACTCAGGCTGTCAGCTTTGATGGGATCTCAGGAAAGAGACAACTTATGGCTTCATCACATATGTCTTGTAGCTAAACACATTTTCTTTTTTAACATTGTTATTAGCTAAAAACAGGGAATATGTTTGTGGGTACACACACCACCAAACATATTTGCAGAGGCCTGTTCCGCAGCAAATCTGTGATTCTTCTTCCCACCCCTGCCCCACTCTTCCAGTCTTCACACTCTTCCTTACCCCCCTCCCCACCAATGTAGATACTAATGATGAGTTTCTGAATCTGACTAAATTTTATCCTTCCATTAATTCCCAGTATGCATTCCTCTGATATTCCTCCTAGGTCTGTTCATACATGGAATTTTGGTGCTGTTATTTTCAGATATGGAAAACAGCTGAAATGTGTAAACACAACTGTGCCTCTTTTTGATTTATATGCATATTAGTAATGAGTAAATGCTAATTAAGATATAGGTTTTTTTTCTCTCGACATAGAAATCCTCACTTTTGTGGGGGTTTTTTTGTTTTGTTTTTACTTCTCAATATAGAGAAATATGTTAATGATGTATAATGTAACCCGTGGCTTCATTTTCCTTATTAAAACGTGTATGTTTGATGGCAGAATTTGACCTTTTATTAAAAATAGGGTTTTTTTAAGTGTGCCATTACAACACAAGCGTGAGATGACTCTGAGTATGTGTAGGAGTTGTTTGGATTTGGCTGTTTTCTTCATTTTCCACAATAGATTCATAGCAGTATAGACTGGTTTGCAATTCTGACACTTGAGTGGTGCAGCTGGGGTTCAACACCTCACCAGCAGCCCGACAGGGATCATATAGGAAGCATCAGCCCTTCATTTCAAGGGAAGCTGCAAGCCATGGACTCTTTCCAACTTTAGTCACTGCAACCATTTCACTGTGGTTAGCCTCCATATCTGAACTGCAAGTCCAGGGCGGTTGTCCAGCCAGGAGAGGGTTTTCAGGATGTTCTGAAAAGGTGTAGTGGGACCCTGCTTTCACGAAACAGGTTGCAGCAGGGGTTTACCTCTGGATAGGATACCAAGGAATAGCATCAGCCTTGCTCATGATCACTTTGTGCTTTAATAATACCGGTGTGAGCACCTAAGCCTAACAATTTCCTTTTTGAAACAATGGAGAAAAATGCAGATGAAGTTACCTGTTCATTGTATGTAAGGACTGGGTAACTTATTTTGCTTCAATAAGAATTGAATGAATTTGCTGCATTTGGCAACTGCTTTAAGTATGTACAGTGAGTCTGCAACTAAAATATCCTGGCATAATGGGATTTTACAGCACTGAAATAAATACCAGCACTGAAAAAAATACCATTCATGTCTATAATACGTAGATAGAGTGCATTACCCACCAAGAACCCCTGTCAGGAATAAAACCTGATTTTTACAAACATTTATGGAGATAGGCTTGTGCCTGTCTCTGTGACTCAGGGGGACAGGAAAACCCATCTATTACCATCTTTTCCCCATCATCTTTTTCCTTGTTACAGAACTGAGTGCCTCCATGCTATTATGCTTATCAGCAATTTGAAATAATTTACTAGAGAAATTGTTGAAAATCTTGCAGTTTTATACCTCATGTCTTAAGCAGTAATGATGCAGAACTGTACCCTGGGATGTGAGATCCATAGCTGATATGAACAAGTATAACTGGCCTGAGGTCTTTGAAAAACTGGCACTTTGATCCAACAGGAAATGAAAATCACAAGTCTATGATAATTTCATAGTAAAAAGCAAATGATTTTTTTAATAATGATTGCCATCCAGCTTAAAAAAAGATTACTTGGCAATTTATCGTATTGTCTTTAAATCCAGGGTGGATTAATAAACAAATGAATATGTAGGGTTTCTTGACATAACCTATCCTGCAGTGGGTTAAATAGAAGATTAAGATACTGATCAGAAAGATCCTTTCTAGCTTCAAAATGTGTAAATCTATGAATAAACTGATTGGAAAAGCAGAAGAAGCATTTGCTGTGATAGAAACTTCTGCTAGGATATCACCTCACTGATTTTTGCGTATGTTTGAGAACTTGCTATGAAATATTCAGAGGACAAATGGTGTTGCATTTCTTATTTGAACATTGGGAGAGAACTGAAAAAATGGTCACCTATCAGGGGGACCATTTAAAGAAACCACAGCAGTTGCTTTTTGGAAGAGCAGTTAGTGTTTAGAAACTGGATGTTAAAAAAAAATGTTGCCCAACATGTGAAACATGATCACTGCTTGATTTGACTTGGTTCTTAGGAAATGGTAAAACACAGAAATTAAATTTAAGAGTAACTTAGAAAAGTGGGTCCTCTGCTTCATCATTTTTGGGGGACTTCAGATGTTCAGATTCTTGTATATATGACCAGACAGAACTGAGTCTTTTCTTTAAAGATTTAAGTCTTTCTGAAAGAGGGCCACTAATGAAGAATGTAATTCTAATAATAGACTAAATGTTTTGCTGTCTACCTTCTGACATTGAAAGCAGTGGTCAATAAGCTGGAAGGCATTTTTCCAAGATCCCTGTGTGTCGCTGAGGCATTTTGTATAGACCAGCTTAAATAAGAAGTAAAAACATTATACTACGGGGAGCTGGGTACTTTCTAAGTTCAGCAGTTCCCAAGGACTATGAGACTTCTCTAAACCTATTTTTTCACATATTTGGTGTTATTAGGTACATGTTTAGATTCTGGTGATAGCTAAATAGAATGTAGGTTATCATTTAAGCCACTTTCCTGGCAGGTTGTACTATTTTTGGTAAAAAAAAGCATCCTCGAGTTATTTTTCTGGTAACTTTGAAGGTATGTTTGATAAACTGTTAGGCATGAAAGCTTAGATTTAGGAAATTTATATTATGGTTGGAATAATGATATACATTATTCATTAGTACAAGTGCAACAGCACTCTTATCTGTCCTTTTCTCCTTTTTTTTCCTGTTTTGCTTTGTGTTTGGATGAATCACAAGTGAATCACACCAAATGAGAAATTAAAAATTTCCCAGGCAAATTGGATGTTAAAGAAGAGGTGAAAGGTTCTTGTCAGCTTACTTTATCAAAAGTATATACGTAATTAGTTTTTCAGGATGCTGACAAGGGGTTGCAGATATTTTGCTCACTTAATTTTCTTGCAGAGGGAGTAGTTTCTTTGAAAATTATTTTCAGAATTGCCTGATACTGTTTTACCTAATTTAATTGCTGGCAGTTGATGTTGTTCTGGTGTTGCATACTTTCAACCTCAAAGGAAAGAAGCTGAAAGAATAAGCGTAGACTGGTCCTAAGGGAAACTTTAATGACATATATACACATAAAATGAGAAATGAAGGCTATAAGCAAACAGCAAAATGAGTTTTCAGTTATCACTTGAGCATTGTGTGTATGTGTGACTAAAATTCATGCTTTTTCTTTCACTGAAACATACCCCTTTATATTTCAGAAGAACTTGGCAGGTGGCGTCTTTTGGGTAACAAGTCCTCAAAATTATTGTAATAAGGGAAACTGACTGGTTCCTTTAGGCTATTTCAGCTTGAGTGACTGTTAATACTCAGTCTGTTTCTAGGGGGTTATCTTACAGGACAATGGGTGATGCATGTGCACAGGAATTTTTGCATGCAAACTCAGAACTTATGGAGTTGATTTGGCTTATCAAATCCCGTTTTTTTGTAATGGCATTGCAATTACAAAAAAACCCTATTTAAAATTGCCAAAAGCGCCTGGCAGAACTTGGGAGGTAATTAGAGACTTAGCAAGCTTTTGATGGTAAGGGAAGGCCTGCCTGAAAGTTGCTAGGCCTTTATCCAGACTTGTGACAATGACATCACAAAAACATAGATAATATTACTAATCAGTGTTTTAGAAAGCATCTGTGTCCATCCTTCAGTGTTAGTTTAACAGTTTCATTTTTTCTTTTGTACACGTTTATAGTGAAATATGTCAGCTTATTCATGAAAATGGTATTGGGATTTATTGTCAAGAATGCTCTCCTCATTACAGAGGGAGGACAGTGGATTACCGTGTGCAGAATAATCAGTTTTGCAGAATAATTAGACACCAGAATTTGGCAGGATTAAATAAGATTTCTGTGTTATGTTCTGAATTTCAGCATTTTTATGTGACTAGACAGATGCTAGCTTGTTCTGTACCTAGCCAGAGATGCACCTCCCTGCCAGTAGCCTGAGGCAGAAAATAAACACAAGCACACTAATATCTCCGAATTAAATAGAATTGATGTAGCTGAGCACACCAACTCATTTCTTGTCTTTGGCAAGAGAAGGGTCTGGCTAATAGAGTAGAGGCTTTTGAGGCAGATTTTCTGCTAATCCGTACCAGTGCACATTCTGTTGGATTTCATGCAAGTATTCTTCACTTATGACAGCATTAGAGGTAATTCAGGGTTTTTGCTTTTTGGGTTATATATGTCACAGAATAACTTTTATAGCACACAATGGGAAATGGGGCACTTTATAAAGCAATGCATAGGGTGTCTGTGACCCAGGAACACAGACTTTTTGCAGTGTTCCAGACATGCTTTGCTAAGGCTGTCTATCTTAATTTTGACAGAATAGTGAAATAATTAATTTCTCTTATAGCTTGCCAAGCATGTAAATGACTAAGCACAGTGCAATTAAGTGTGCTGTGTAGTCCACTATGTAGTCTCAGCAGAATGCCCCTTCACCACCTGATAAAAAGATCATCTCTTGTAGGATTTGAGGGGTCATGCTGCTTTGTGTCTTGCGCCTTGCTAATTGACGTTACCCTTTCATGTTGAGATTTCCCATTTTTCTGCTTGAAACAATTAAATTTCTTAGAAGATTGTGGCATGTTTTCTTCGTTGCTTGACAGACATCATAATGTGGAAGGTCATGGTGTTTACCAACAGCGTATTTGTTCATTAAAACTGAACTATCGGTCTTGTATCTGGAATTTTATGAGCCAATTCTGCATCAAATATTGCTCATGAATTATGTCTTCCAAAACAAATAATTTAAAATGAAAAAGAAAATCAAAAGGACCAAAAAGTATGTTATACTGATGAATTCAGTGCTGTTTGACAGGTAAATTAGATGACGTAGTAGGTTTGGTCCACTTAGAATTTGTATCCATGGCAAGCTACACCAGGTGGTGCTGTAACACACATGTGTTGCAATTCTTACTCCTAGCAAGTTAATACTTTCTTGGGAAGATAAACTGTGTATTGACACTTAATTTTTTATTACAGATTCTCTCAAAAAGGAACACTACAAGCAATGAGGACTTACCATGAGCCTTACTCTTGTATTAGAGATCATTCGTGAAGCATAGTTATTGGGCTGAAATTTCTGAAAGAACAGATTTCTTAACACTCAATTTGACTACTTCTTTTTACAAGTGGTATATTTGGTTTCAGTACATGTTTTAAATTTCAAGTCTATTAGTTATTAGTAGAAAGTATTTCTTTTCCTCTTCTAGGCACCTAAAAGGTGCTGGAAGGTCTGCCTTTGGTCTTGTATTGGGTAGCCATAGAAACTTCAGAAAAGAGTGCATTGTATACAGCCAGGTAGTACTAATCATACCCTTTATGACTGGAAAAATTTTCCAGGATTCTGTTTATTGTATCTTAATTTCCTTTCTTTATCTGTTCTTCTTTATCACTTTCCTCTCATGTTTTATATGCTTCATTTTTCCTTTGTTCCTTTTTTGAGGAAGAAATGGGTCAATAAATAGACATCAAAAATTTTGGAAGTTTCTTTGATTCTTTACATACAATGCTAGGAGCTGAACCCTTCGGCTGTCAGTATAGCACCTTTTCAGCTGGAGATATTCTGTTTTACATAACATTTGCAATTGGATTCTAAGGTAATTGACATGTTAGAAATGTTTAAGTTGGTTATTTTACTTGAAAACATTCAAGGTAGAGTCTTAATAGAATCCTTGTTAGATCCATTGAATGTGATATCTCTCATATTGCACTGCAGAGAAACCAGAATTTTAGACATTTTCCCTCTATTATCATAGAATGTGAGCTTCCTAGCTGAAATTTTCACAGTTGATTAAAGGATTTGGTCACACAACTTCAATAAATCAAAACAGGACTAAATCCTCCAGTCATCTTTGAAAACGCATCTTCATTCTGTTTGCTCCTAAGTATTCCTCTTTTGTGCTGGGGCTCTTTGTAAGACCAAGAATGATGTTTCTGGCTTCTTAATTGCTTCCTTTCATTGTAGGAGATAAAAGCTGTTTATCTCAGTCTTTCTGCATTCTGTTGTGACCAGAGTTACCTTAAAGTAAATGGTTTTGAAAACGTTTAAAATGTGGGAATAGAAGGAGAAAGGGTAATTGCTAATTATTTAGGGTTATATCGTAATACAGAAGAGATATTGAAAAGGCTAGGAAGAATATATAGGAAAATATTATATACCCTTGTCCTGTCCAACAATCTCTTAAGATTAAAAAGCCCTAAACCAAAACTCAATACAGTCTTTATTGTTTTCTTACAGCTATGTTTTATAACCACTTTCAAATATGTACTAATTCAGCACAGAAAAAGCAACCTGAAAAATTGTTCTGTCCTGTATTTTTCTTATATTTAGGGGTTACTAAGTTTAAAAGATGCCAAACAGGATACCTAGAAATATATTCATCACAACTGAACCACCCCCCTAAATTTCAGAAGGAAGCACAGCCCCAGACTTTGGCTCAGTCCTGCAAGTGCTGGACCTGAGACAGGAAGGCTGTGGAGTAGAAGTGCAGTTCAAAAAGGGCTGACAGCAAGTTTGGTGCAGAGAGTGGGAGGCTGAGGTAAGTGTGAGAGGCAAGATGGTAGTGTGAAGCAGAGAGCTGAAGAAGTGACAGCAAATGGTCAGGCTGGATAATTACTCAGAGATAGGCATCTATGATCATGATGCTCAGACTTAGTTTAGGGCACTGGCACTTGGATAAATCAGCTAGATGGAGCTTCTGCAGCTCCAGTCAGGGAAACAGTGGGCTAGAAGAAAAAAATTTGGGTCATGTAGATTCATTCTCCTCTGGGACAGAACTGGAACAAACACCCGTATAGAAGAACCTAGTCTTAAAACTCCCATTCTAAATGGCCCTTTCATTTGAGTCATTGTAATAATGAAATTTAGAGACCCTTTCTTCATAAATGTAATTGCAAGCTATCTAATAGTTAGAATTTTGAAAGTAGTATTGGATGGCCTTTAAAATTACACCCTACTGCTTGTAATACTGGGTTCTTCCTTTCTTATTTTGATACGTAGTTGCTTTTAAGTCTGGCTGCTGGGCACAGCACTGTCTTCTAATATGTCTCCAGTAACCCATTATATCGCTTGCTTTGTATTTCAGTAAAAGCTAAAGAGAACAAGTTATTTTCTATTGAACTCTCTTTGATTTCAGCTGATGAAATTATTCTTTTTTCTATTTTTCTTTCCTCCGGCTGGTCATGTAATTTATATGGCTGATTGGGGGAGGGAAGATGTATGAAGGGATTAACTTGCATTTACTTGCACATGGTAACGCAGGTGTTTCAAATGTGAGCTAACATGCTGTTTTACCTGTTTATGCAGTTCAGGGAAGTCCGAATAGAAGAAGATGCTTCCAGTTTGTTCAGCTCAATTCTTTTGCTTGGTGCGGTCGGAGTCTGCTTCAACTCACCTAATAAAAACAGTTTTGCTTTTGCTTCTGTAATTTAGTGATACTTTTTGTTAGTGGAAAGGCAAATGCTAAGAGTATCAGATGGTCTCAGAGCTTGTAGAGTTTAACACTTCAAAGCATGAAATATAGCATTGTCTAAAATTTTTTTCTCTGAGGTACCCCAATGGCTGTTTTTGGCCTCTGCTCAATAGGTGTTCATGTTACAGTGTATTTTTTTCTTTGCTGTGAATTTCTATTTGAGAATAAGGTGAAATCTTGAGATTATTGATTGGTATCACTTATGTCTGAAATATTTCCAGCAAAACCAAAATAATATTCATGCATAGATAGGCACATATATCAAAAGCAGAAAACTACAACTAGCTCATGTCTCTTTGATATTATTATTAGCTAAGCTTTTGCAGATACAAAGTCTCCTACATCTTAGTAGATATTTTGTAATGGAACTCTTTATTCTTACTGGTATTTTTATATCTGATAACAAGGAAAGAAGCTTCTTTTTTTAGCTTGCCATTTATTGTAGATACTATTATTTACCCAATCTTCAGTTGTAAAACCTCTTTGCATCCCAATCATCAGAAGAGACAAAGTGGTGAGAAAGGAAACAGATTATCTGAATCCAGGTGGTTTATTCAAGATCATGTGTCAAGGTATTGCCTAGGTTGAGAATACAATAGTAGCCACACTGTTAATAGTGTATTAATTAATAGTGTTCAAACATCAGCCAAAAAGTAATTTAGATTTTGGCAGAGAAGATTCTTAAATCTAAAGAAGAATTATGTTGAGTTGGGTCAAAATATGCAGTCATTTTTCAGGGCAAAGCTATAATGAAAATAATTGTGCTTGATAAATACTACTGGTTTAGAATTCAGTATTGCCAGTTATTCAAGTCTTGCAAATTAGCTGCCCTGAACTGCAAGTTTTGCTGACTGAAGGTGTTCCATTAGGCTCTTTATATTTTTTTCTTTATTTTTGTGGATTCTTTGATGGGAATTACAACTTGGCTGTTTTGGTTAAAATGTTTTGAGCATCTGTTGTTCCCAGAGGTTCACTCCTAATGAAATATGCGGAGCAGTAGCCATTCTTTTGTGCGTCCCTTACTTTAAGGAGAGAGTTGGGACAGTTCTTAATCTGTCTGTATGCTTTCTGTCATACTACTGTTGCTACCTGTTTCTTCCTTGTTCTTGCTTTCTTTGGTGTTGTGCTCTATGGGATATTTTCTGCTTTGCTCATAGTTTCCGTGGCCTCCTTTTATTTTTCTTTTGGCATAATTCATGTTTCTTCCTTCTATTGTGTTCTCTTCTTTATAACATCTTCAGATTTGCTCTGATAGGTTCAATTGTAACTTCCCTGATGGGAATTTTCAAGTATGTGTATCTGTGCCTGCTTCTCACACATTTTTCTGTTCTCAGATTCTGAACCTTCAGGCACTTCTTCCTGGATGCCCACATGTCTCATTAGCATATCCCTGAATGTTTAGTCAAAAACAGTACATCATTTTGCCTTTCAGTAGTTATTCCTTACTGTGCATGTTTTGTGTAATTTCCCACTCTTCATTTTATAGAATCACAGAATGGTTTGGCTTGGAAGGGATCTTAAAGATCATCTACTTCCAACATTTTATTTTCTGTACTTCTCTCTGTATGCTCCACGCTTGTTTCAGTCCTTTCCTTCTTAGCTCTTTGTGTCTTCATAAAAAGTCTTTTATTTCTTCCCCTTACTTGCTATTTTTTCCTGCAAACCTTTTACTCCCACATTAGTTTCTTTATCAGTAATCTCTTCATCCTGTGTAGTGTTGCCTATGATTTCTTTTTGGCTTTATGACATTAACTGTTGTGCTTAGTTCTGTTATTATGTACATACTTTTTACAAGTAGTGTATGTGTAATAGTGAATTTTAAGAATGCTGTAAAGATAATCCACTACTTCAGTGGAGAACACACCATGATGATGGCATTACTTTTGCGTGAACTGATTTGTAGCTCTAATTCATTCATGTTGGAAATTGCTTGCAAAATTAGGCTATTACTTTGATTTTTTTTTTTTTAAACATACACAGGTGTGTTATCTCACTTTCATGTCTTTCGGATGTCAGTTAGGTAGCCTTTGAAGGCTTACTAGAAGTGTAGCTGGTATTGAAGCCAAAGACATGTAAATTGGCTTAACCCAGAGCTGTGCCAGGTGGGTTTGGTTTGTTTTTTTTGAGGGAAAATGAAATACTTGGTTGCATATCAAATATATAGGGAAATGTGGCTGTGTAGAGTCTGTATATTTTTTTGTGTAGGCATTAACATTATTCTGTATCCTAGATGTAGTTTTCCTACAGCGCTCTTGCTGTTACTACTTTTACCAGTGCTTTATTCAATGAAAGTTAGTCAATGTTCTTGATGCCTTTATGTGGCTGTACTTACTAGTACGAAAAGATTCAACTCTTTGTGATTGTTCATGTACAGTTATTCATGGGTATACTGTTCCTTCTTTAAATGTTAATTTGGGATAATTACTACCCCCTCCTCAGCTTCCTCCAGCTGCCACTGACACCTCCTCAGGCTGCTGGCATAGCTGTGCCATCCTCTTTTCTTGGAACCTGCGCTTGCTTTTGATTTTCAGATAAATTTCTTCTGACTTGATGTGGTAGCAGAGGAGCCCTGTAGACGATACATTATCTCTGTCATTGCTAAATATTGTGGTATGTGTTAAGGTCTACAGTTATTACTTACTCTTTGTCTCTTTGTGTCAGAAAGTGGCATTTCCTTATATTTTCACCATTCACAGCCCACTCTTAATTGTGGTGTGCCTCATTTGAAAACCAGGGCACACTCCTCCAGTGTGAAACATGAGTTGTGTGTGAGTCCTGTGATGATCTCCAGTGTTCTAAATACTTCTACAAGTAATTGAATAAAGGAGTAAGGCTTAGCTTGGGATGTTATCAGCATATGTTACTGTATATGGCTGGAATTCTCTAATACATGGACGTTATCCTTTCTTTTTCAAGTAGTTATATTCTGATTGCTTTCCACAGGGAATTTGTGTAAAGTGTGACAGTTCCTTTGGCATCACATTTTAAGAGAGTGCCTAAATAATTCAAGTCATGTCTATCCAGGGCTGCTGCTGGTTGATGCATAATGCCCACAATGCCTAGATAGAAAATGGAATGAGAAGCCTGGTCTGACATAGATGTCTCAGTACTGTTCTCCATCAGTTGTGTAGAAAGTAGTACCTGGTGGTTCAGAACATTTAGCAGAGCCTGTGTGCTAGCTTTGCTTTATTTTGTTTGTGTTGTTTTTATAGTAGCTGTGTGAACTGGACTTCTGTAAACCTCACTTGTGCGAATCCATTAGAAAAGGGCATCAGTGCCATTGGTTATAATTAATGGCTAAAATGTCAGCATATGTTTCTCAATATGTAGGATTTTGTTTTGCCTACCAGTGGTAATTCCTTAAAATTATTCCAGTGTCAATAGTACTGTACTCTAGTAGAATGTGGTTTTGCTGTTTAGTTACAGCTTGAACTGTTTTCAGTGAAATAAACTGCAAAGGCACGTAGTCTTTGCATGGTGACTCTTCTTTGGTAACATCATCACAGGAGCTTTATTTACTTAAATAGGTGCCTGATTCAACAAAACATGAAGCCTAATTGAAATTTGTGCCGATGACCTTACAGGAACACAGCACTCATAGCCTATTATGGAATCTAGATCCTTGATTTGTGCATCGTAGTTGCTATGAAAAGTCATGAAAACCTAGTTTCTGTCTTTGTTGAAATGCACCATCCAAACATTTTTTCTGCTTCAGAATTCTTTTGTCTAGTTCTAAACTCAAACTTGAGAACATCGTTGTGCACTTTTACAGTATTCACACTGTTTATGCCTCTGAACCTTTCTGATTAAAGAAATATATGTGGGCTGGACTATTTTAGCTGATGTAAGTCAGTGAAACTCCATTAACTTTTGTAGAGCTATACTTCTTCATTTCAATTTAACCTTTCAGCAAAAGTATGGTTAAGAAATGAGAGATAAAGAGAACAGAAATTGAACAGAAATTGAACAGAAATTAGGTTTACTTGAATTTGTTATGTCTGCCAAGTACAAATATGTTAACATCCTCATGTTGACAAAAAAAAAAAATCCATACAATTATTTTACTCACTGAACCATTTAAGCTGTTGATTCATCTGCAGACACATTTGAAAATCTCCCAAATGTTAAATTTAGGGAAAAAAAAACAAACTGAAAAAAATCAAGCTGTTTCTTGGTCAACTGCCCAGTCTTGTATTAAACTACAATATATGCTTTAACAGTAAGAATGGGAAGAGATTTTTCTAGTGTACAAGAGATTTTTTTCTAGTAGAATAACGGCTGGAAATAGGATTGGGATATATCATTCTCAACTGTGGCACTAATTCTGTTACGCAGTTGGGAAAATCGTGCTCTCTCATTCAGCCTGTCTTCACTGCAAAATTGACTTGAACAGTCTATCTCAGACTGGCTTAACATAGATGATAGCAACTGCATGGGAACATATTAGGTTGGTGTAAAAAAAATGCCGTTTTAAACCATCAGCTTTAAAGAATATTCAGCTTAGAATAAAATTTACTAATCGAAATAAGAACCATTAGAATCTATACAGTTTTGCTGACAGGAAGCAAGTCTGTTAATTCCAGTAGCATAGAAATCTGGAGTCCTGGAACTGATGAATTCTTTGAAGCTATTTTGAGCTGCTGCTTGGTTGCAGAAAACCTTCTCTTGCAAGAAGTTGTCAAGAAGCTTGAAAATGTGATAATCGGGGGAGAAAGGTCTGGTGAGTAAGCAGAGTGAGGTAAAGTTTTGTAGCCCATTTTGTGTGGCTTCTGCAGAGTCATTTGTGAGACATGCGATCAGGCATTGTCATGAAAAGGAATTGATTGTTTTCAGCTGACCAGTGTTGGATGTAAACAATGCAGTTCTTCATGCATTTTATTGATGTCCTGTCAGTATTCTCTGCTGTGTTGGGTTTTCCTGGATTTGAGACATCTTAGTGTCTTGCCAACCACCAAACATTGACCATAGCCTTCTTTTGATAGAGCTTGAGTTTCAGGAAGTGTTTTGGTGCTTCACCACAGTCCTGCCACTGCACAGGATGCCATTGGTTGTCATATAGAATACATTTTTCGTCATGTGTCACAATGTGATCAAGAAATGGATTATTTTTGTTGCACCAAAGATGTGCAGATCAGACTTTGTAGCAGCAATTTATTGAATTTTTGTTCAGCTCATGCAGCACCCATTTCTTGAGCTTTTTTGATTTTTGTTTCAAATGTTGAACAACTGTTGAATGGTCAATGTTTAGTTCTTCTGCAGCCTTTTGAGTTGTTTTGTCTGAGTCTGCTTCAGTACTGGCCCTCAGCTGGTTCTTGTCTACTGCAGAAGAACATCAACAGCCCTCCTCATCTTCAAGGCTCTTGTTTCAGTTATGAAATTTTTGGAACCAGTGTCGAGCTGTACATTTGTTGACAGTCCCCTGGCTAAATGCTTTGTTGATATTGCTAGAAGTTTCTGCTGCCTTAGGTCCCCTTTTGAACTCGTACAACAAAATCACTTGAATTTGCTTTTTTCCATCTTTAACTTTACAGCATAATATGAAAAACAATAAACAGTGAAAACAAAACCGTTAGCATAAATATGTAGAGCAAATTTTGCAGTTTAAAATGGTATTCTACATTAACACAGTTAAATTTTTAATCCAAAATAAACACCACAGTTTACAATGACAAAAATGGCAATTATATTTGCACCCATCTAATAACTGAAGAGCTTCAAGCAGTGATTGAATGACTGCAGAGAGGTTGTGTAAGTGGCTGGTGACATGTGCTAATGTGAGCTGTAACTAGTGCTTTCTGACAGGCTTGCCAGCTTGAATTGAAGCACTGCCATTGCTCAAGCTAAGGATTTAAAAAGGTGTAATTCGTTATTAAGCAAGAAAGGTTTACTAGGCCTTACTGTTTCACAAACCTGGCATAACACAGCATTTTATGCATAGTATGATGATTTGATGATTGCAAGGTAACAGAAGCATTTTCACAGAACAAAATATTAGAAAAATGGAACTCATCTAGTCATGTCCTTGGTGTTTGTAACTGGTTTGGAAATTCTTAAATCCAAGTCAATGGAAATACACAGACACCTCAGTCAACTCTCTGCATTCATCAGTTATATCCAGCCAGGTTTTTGAAGGGAGGTACAAACATTGAGTCATTTTCAGACATGTAGTCTTCCTTCTGACTGTGAAAGAGGTTGGTTATGCGTGACACAGTGACACTATAAGTTAAATTAATAGATTTAGTGATCCCAAGTGGGCATATAAATAACTTCTGAAATGCTAGGTCTGGCATAGTGGGCAGGTGAGATACAATAGTTGAGATCAGCAGTTTAAAGCCGTGACTCCTGTTCTGTTCTCTTCACATCAGCTGAAGGCGAGTGAGGTTTGTGGGGAGACTCTGCTGTGATTGAGTACTCACTGTTCTAGTCCACATCTCTTGTTTGTATGACCACACTGGTCTTTCAGTACCCTCCTGCTTGCTACTGCAACCATATTCCATCCAATTTCTTACTATAATTCTGGTGCAGAACAGGAATACAAGCAACCACCTCATTTCTGCATACCAGGTTTTTCTCTGCCTAACAGTTTGAGGCAAACCTAAATATATATATATACACACACACACACACATAGAGAGAATATAAAAAGAAGATATATGTGTAATAAACATGGATTTTCCTCTTCAATTCATCTAAACAAGTGGTAGGAGAACACAATTTTTGAACCACCTGATGAAATGAGACAGAGGTGATATATTCTTATTTTAAGAAAGAAGAGTAATTTTAAGAATAAAGAGTTATTTCTATATGGGCAGATGTGAAAGAATTCCGTATGTTTTGCAACTGGTGATGTCTTGTGTGGTCCTACTGTATTGAGTGGCACCATAAAGTACGGCATGGGCATCACTGGAACCTAATTTCATTCAGACCCGACTAAAAAAGTTCCCTATAATCAGCTGTTTCTAACTACATGTATTTTGCACCATATTTGTGTAATGTTTCTTGAGAATATTTCAGATGGCGTTCCTAGTGTTTTTTTAATTTACTGTATGTGGTCTCAGAAGTTTCAGCGAACTCTGGTACCAGCAGCAGTGAAGCAGAAGCTCCAGCTGTGACCTATATATACAGGCTTCCAGATGGGCTTGTACTGTATTTGTGGAAGCTTGTGTGACATTAGTTCCTATATAAGTGGTAGCTGACCTTGCTAGATGAGCGATGTGTCTTGTATTAAACTATACATTCTTCTGCACTTCTGAAGTCTGAAAATAATCTTTCACGATTGGGCTGTGACGTCACTGTATCAATGTACTTTTTTCCCCCCCTTCCTTTCCTTTTGTTAATTTAACTTCTTTGGCTTTGGCATTGTACTCAGCTTTATGTATGCACTTCTCAAAGGTTATGTCTCTCCTTTAGGGAATAGGTATGAGCTTCGTTGCAGTATTCGTTTACAGATAAAATAATAATAAAAAAAAAAAATCATGGAATAGGTTTTCACATGGACAAAAACAGTATGAAAAGGACTGTAAATTTGGATCATGCAGTTATTGTAACGTTCATCTTTCTACCTCCCAGCAGGAAACTCTCCTGCTGTATGCCTCTGTTCTGCATTAAGATCAGTTTTATTCTGCAATAATTATTATGCATTTAGGAGAAAAAAAACCCACTTTTTCTCCCTGAAATATTAAGTGCTGCTTAAGATGCTGGTAAATAGGTGGCAGTCTCCAAATGTTTTAAGAAGCTGGTTTTTACTTACCAGATTTCATATAAAATGTAAGGCTGCTGAAGTATATAGCAGAGGCTGGGTCTGAAAAGGCATCATTCTTAGGGCACCAGGACTGTTTACTGCTCCTTATTCAATTTCTAGAGTAAGGAGAAAATGCCCAAAGGGATATTGTCTGTGGAAAATCAGCACAGAACTGTGCAAATCTGCCATTTGAAAAATTATTTATCTAGTAAATGAGTCATGACATAGGAGCTGAAGGGTTAAATCTTAGTTACCTTAGATGGGATTACTTGTATGGAAAAGGTGAAGTAGTCTATGCTATAAGAAACACATTGGCACCATTTTCTATCATTGGACAGACGCCGCATGCTGGAATGTGCATGTATTTGTGACTTTGAGCTAAAGCATATGAACCTTGAAGTAATGCTGGTAATCCTGTGTGCTCAGAAAGTGTGAACCTGGCCCTGCAAAATTGTGATGTTTCTTCAAGAGATAAACAAGTCTGGGTCTCTCTTTTTGTTTGTCTTCTAGGTTTCATAATTCTTACAGATTTTTAGGCTTGGGTTCTGTTCCACAAACACAAAGGCTAGAAGCAGATTTTTTTGTTGTAAGTGAAAGCTGATGTTCTTACATAATTGCATGGTTCCCAGACCTTGGCTTTAGGAGAAGTAAAAAACAATTGTCACATGGCTTACAACGAAGTAATGAGAATTGGCTGTACCACATGAGCATGGCTCACAGGGAGAAACTGTTGTGCTTCTATTTGTCCATATGAAAATGGGGTTTTCAAAGCAACAAGGAGTGCATGGAACAAAAAATTATCCTAAATAATCTACTCCAAACCCTTACCTCATTATAGGTCCTGTGTTCTTCAGCACTGGGTTTTTTTGAGAGTTTAGTATGTGTAACTTCAAACAGTTTTTCAAAATTCGGCTTTCTTCTGAAATAAAAGCAAAATTCAGAGAATTAATAAGTGGATCTCAGCTTGTAGCATTAACAGCCTGATTTTTAAAAGGGCTTGGCATGGTATCTGTGGGGAGCTGAGTTCCTTGAAAATCTTGGCTTCCATGTGCAGAACCCTCTTGGGAATTCTGGCCCCGAAAAGGTTAGCTGATGAACACATTTAAGGGTCTTGTGTCTTTGTATTTTACCTGTTCCCTCTTGTTTGGTGGAGCTTTTTGGACAAAGCACAAGAAAACTCACTGTTGGAAGCAATCGTGAATTGGCAGGAGGTGGAATAAATGTTTGAGGGTGTCTTTTTACTGCTGTTTTCCAGCGTTTTCCTTCTATATCCAGAAAGAAAAAACTTCTAAGTAAAGAAAGTTCAAATAATACCAATGCCTCACTGTTTTATGCCTTGCTCTGCTTGGTCTCTGTAGACTTGACTTAAAGTCTGCTGTTGCTGTACCAATTCTGCTCATTTGTTTCTAGAAATCTAGTTTATTTAACTTAATTTTGCCTGGAAGAAGATATCAACCATAGTTTTTGTGCTGTTTTAGCTCAGAGAGTAACACAGTTTTCCTGGGTGGTTAAAATCTCTACTTAGACTTGGTATCAGAAAAACAGTAAAAATACGTATGTTTTAAATATTGAATTTCATTTCCTTTTCCATACATTTGGGGAAAAAGAATGGTGTGTGCCAATAATAGCTGCTTTTAAATGAGCTGTACTGAAGCTTTTGCTGAAGTAGAAGGGATTCAAAGGCATATTAACTGTGCAAAAGGCACAATAGCAGTTTGATTTAAAGTGCACTTCTGTTCGCACTTCTGTTCTGAAAGATAGCTGCTGTGGCAGCTTTTGCAAGTTGCTTGTTTCTTCCTTCTTAGTGTTTTCTACATGTAATCTGTTCAGTTTTCAAGTAATCTGGTAGGTTTTCTAGCTGACAGCAGTTCAAACTTAGTCTGTTAAATCATTTTACAGTTTGAATGTTGTCAGTTCTACTGAGCATGTACCAGGCAGGAAATATGTTATTTGAAGTCTGTCTCCAGCAGGTGTAAGGAGGTAGTAACACCTTAATTTTTTCACTGAAAAAGGATCTTGGTTGTATATAAAAATACTTCTGTGGTTAGCTTGCAAACAGAGTTGGTCATTGAACAGTATCAGTGATATTTTCTAAGGAAAACTATGACTTCCTGCCACTCCATCGATATCCATTCATAAATGTGATTCTCTTCATATTAGCTCTGTTATTGGTAGCCAGCTTTTCTTCTTGTCTTTGAAGGGCAGTTTTGATCCTATTGTTACATAGCATCAATGGAATAATAATAATGCATCACAGTTTTGAAATGGGTGACATATGCCAAATGAGCTCCTCAGATCTTCAGAGAGGAAGGAGACTTCAGCCTGGGGCCAGATTAACTTAACTGATCCGTCTTGCTTGCATTTTCAAGTTGCACAGAAAAGAGATTCTTCCAGCTATGAAACTCCATAACATAGGGGAGTCAGTCAAGGGAAACTTCTGTTGTGGTTGTTCTTTGTACACCTGCAGAGAGGATCATTTGGGGAACAAAGGGAGAGGTAGCAGTCTACTCTAATCTTCAAGCTGTTCATTAGGCATAATACAATAACAGTATATATAAAAAACACTCCAATGTATACTCAGTAACAAAATTGGAGAGTTATAACGCACCTTCTATAAAAAGGTCTTTCTTTTGTGCCACATGGGGAATGCTCTGGTCCAAAGAGGGTTATTTAGGGCACAGCGTCTTAAAGTTATGTTATAGTTTTCATAATCTTCTCAGCAAGTGCTACAGCTTGTCTGGTTGATTTACTAAGGTGAAGGGGAGAGGGGAGCTTAAATGTGTAAAGCTTGAAGTAAGAAAACAGAGAAATTCCACGTAGAAGACAGAAGATTTTACTGGTGACTAACATCTGTGGTTAATTCACAGGCCAGTCATGAGGTGGTACAATTGAAACCTGTTTACATTATTCCACAATGGTTATTCAGTCCCGAGTGGAGGATGAACCGTATTATTCCCACTAAACTGGGAAATGACTTGTCTAAATAAACCGCACCAGTGCTGGACCCTGCTAATGTTTGGACTTCTTTGGCAATGTTGTCTCAAGTAGTGTAAACACAGCTGAGGCAGAATGACACAGTAAATAAAAAAGAGGAAAAGGTGAAAAAGGTTTTAGTGTCCTGGTTTAGGAATCTGAGGTGTAAAATAAAAGGGTTGATGTCCTTGGCTGAGGTGTCGAAGAATACACACGCAGTTTGTGGAGAACCAGTACCATAATCATGGAAGATCATTACAGAATAGTTTGGGCTGGAAGGGGTGTTAAAGGTCATAGAAACATAGAATCATTAAGGTTGGAAAAGAATTCTGAGATTATCCAATCAAACTGTCAGTGCAATGCCACCAGGCCTACTAAGCGATGTTACAAAGTGCCTTGTCTACACTTTTTTTGAATACCTCCAGGGATGGTGACTCTGTTTTCCCTGGGCAGCCTGTTCCAATGCTTCAGTACTTTTTCTGTAAAGAAATCTTTTCTAATATCCAATCTAAAGCTCCCCTGTCACAACTTAAGGCCATTTCCTCTCATCCTATCACTTGTTACTTGGGAGTAGAGACCAGCACCCACCTCACTGCAACCTCCTTTCGGGCAGTTGTAGAGACCAATAAGGTCTCCCCTCAGCCTTCTTTTCTCTGGGCTAAAAAATCCCAGTTCCCTCAGCTGCTCCTTGTGAGACTTGTTCTCCAGCCCCTTCACCAGCTTCGCTGGTCTCCTCTGGAGATGCCCCAGCACCTAAATTCCTTTCTTGTGGTGAGGGGCCGAAAACTGAACACAGTATTCAAGGTGTGGCCTCACCAGCAGTGAACGTAGGGGCAGAATCACTTCGCTGCTCCTGCTGGCCACACCATTTCTCATACAAGCCAGGATGCCATTGGCCTTCTTGGCCACTTGAGCACACTGCTGGCTCAAGTTCAGCTGGCTGTTGGCCAGCACCCCCAAGCCCTTTTCTGCTGGGCAGCTTCTCAGCCACGCTTTACCAGACCTGTAGGGTTGCATGGGGTGGTTGTGATCAAAGTGCAGGACCTGGCACTTGGCCTTGTTGAATTTCAAACAGTTCGCCTTGGCCATTGATCCAGCCTTTCTAGGTCCCTCTGCAAAGCCTGTCTTCTCTCAAGCACATCAACACTTCTGCCCAGTTTGGTATTGTCTGCAAATTTACTGAGGGAGCACTCAACCCCCTTGTCCAGATTGTATATTAAGATATTGAACAAGACTGGCCCCACACTCAGGCCTTGGGAGCACCACTTGTGACTGGCTACCAACTGGATTTAACTCTGTTCACCACAACTCTCAGGGCTTGGCCATGCATCTGGTTCCACCCGCCTTGCCATGGGCAGGGACACCTTCCACTGGATCAGGTTGCTCAAAGGCTCGTCTGGTTTGGCCTTGAACACCTCCAGGAATGGGGCATCCCTGACTTCTATGGGCATCCTGTTCTGGTGCCTCACCACTCTCATAGTAAAAAAAAATCTTGCTAATATCTGATCTCCCCTCTTTCAGCTTAAACCATTACCCCTCATCCTATCCCTGCACTCCCTGATGAAGAGGCACTCCCCATATTTCTGGTAGGCCCCCTTTAAGTACTGGAAGGCTGCTTTAAGGTCTTCCCGGATCCTCTCTTCTCTAGTCTAAACAAGCCCAACTCTGTCAGCCTGTCCTCATAGGGGAGGTGCTCCAGCCCTCTGGTCGTCTCCGTGGCCTTCCTCTGGACCTGTTCTAACAAATCCATGTCCTTACTGTGCTGAGAACTCCAGAACTGAACTCCAGGTGACCTCACGAGAGCAGAGCAGAGAGAGAGAATCCTCCTCCCTCAGCTTGTTGGCCATGCTTCTTCTGATGCAGCCCAGGATATGATATGGTTGGCTTTCTGGTGTCAGCAGAGTTCAGAAATTCTGTGACTGGTCACTGAGACCAACAGCTTATTTCACATAAGCACTGGAGAGCTGTCAAATAGAGGGCGCTGCACTACACTTAATTTAAATCTGTAATGTAAGTTGTTCTTAGACTTGGTAATTTCATCTCAGTTCAACACTGATTTAGAATTGTTCATGTCCTCATTCTTAGTTAATTTGAGTGGCCTTCACAGTTTGATAGCTGTATTGAAATCTGGCGTTATGGTAGAGGTGTTCTAGGCAGGTTCCAGCTGTCTTGTTTGGAACTGCTACTTTGCAGTAAAAATATGGTTGAGATATAGCTGTATGAAAGCATCCAGCAAGAGCTATCCATATGAGAAAATAATGCGAAATAACTGTTGTCAGAAAGAAAACAAACCACATCATGACGTTCTTGATCTCTAACCCTCTAAAGACAGTTTCTAGACAGTGTATTAGCTGGAGGCCAAGGAGAAATAAAACCCATGATCCCACATGTTGGGGTCCTTTTAGAGTTATCTTGAATACATTTAAAACCATTAGCACAAAGCCCAGTACACAGAAATGCTTCACTCTAGTATGCTGATGTATCCCCCTGTTGCAGTACTTGTGCATCCATGTGTCATCTCTGACACTCTAGATTGGGAGATGAGATTTCATCATGCCTTTAAGTTATTTTGCAGATAATCATAAATGTTTTTTTATTTGATTGTTTGACATTGCCTTAATGAGTGCAAATACTTTTATAAAAAGGAGAAAAGCCCAGGGTTTTATAAGGTATTAACATTCCTTTTTATTGTAGCTCATTCAGTCTTGTATAGATATTTTCAGAATTCCATACTGATGGAAAGAGACTTTTGAAGACTATTTCATTAATACACTATCCTTTACATACTCATATATTAAATAATTTGGTAGTTTAGAGCTGAGTCAGTTATTTGCTTCATAAGCTGTCACTTACTATTGCACAGATAATCATATTTGGCAGTCCTTTTTTGGTTGAGCAGTACAAGTTGAGTTAATTTACCACAGAAAGAAATTTTGCTCATAATTCTACTGTTTGTGAGGTGAGTGCTATGGAGGAGGATGCTTACTGTGCCTCCTGCCATATGGTACTTTGCTTCAAAATAGAAAGCTTGATCTTTGACATCACACGGCATTACACTGATGCACAAATTTCTCCAGAAGAAGTTGGGTGGTGTTTCATGTAATTTCATTGCACTTCATTTGGATGCTTTGTTGCTGTACAGATGATATAATACATGAAACCAGTTTATTAAAGGTTTGTCTCTAAAAGAATTTCCTTGCAGAATATTTCAAGTGAAGGTGCGCATCTCTTTGGATTAGTATCAAGCAGAAGCTAAACTGAGTATTTGAGGGGAAAATCCACGTCATTCTGCTACAGAAAACTGGAAACAGCTGTCTAATGGGAATGGGAGTTTAAAGCTTGGTAATTCTTATTTTTTCTGGATGGCACCCAGGATTATCAATGAATTGTTCTTTTTTTTTTTTTTTTCTATTTGGTTGTTGTAGGTTTTTTTTAAGTTATCATCTTTCACTTATGAAAGCACTTGTGAAGTATATCATTTTTCACCAGTGGCAATTCAGATTTAAAAGTCTGTTGGCTTGTGGTATTAGAAAAGGTTGTTTTAAGATTTGAGATATGTGTATTTTTTTCCCATGAGTTTAGGCTTTCTGTAATTCTGTAAAATATATGCCTTGAACGTTCTGTGGCACATGGATGTTTTTCTAATGATTTAAAATTTATTGTATCTAATTTAGGAAGTAATATTAAACAGGAGGACTTTCATATGACACAGTTAATACGTATAAGTAAACTAGAGTTTCACTGTGATAATATGATCTACAGGTTCACTTTGTTTCCACTGTTAATATTGGAATACATAACTAAAACAAGTTAATGCTTTCCTGTGAGCAAAAGCGAACCTGCTCCTCTAAATTACACAGTTGTTGCCAGAAAACTGACAGTACAGAGACTGTGCAAGAGGATCACATGAGTGTATTATGCTGTTCCCCAAGACTACCTGTATGTCTGTTTGGTGGTACTGAGCTCACCACAGTCATTTCTGAGACTGTCACCACTTCAGCACCTGAGCTAATGTGTGAAAAATGAGAGGGGACTGACCTTGACAGTAAAAAAGAATATGGGAGGAATTTCTCCCATTGCCTGCAGGATGATTTCAAAGTGGCTAACTTTCTTTCTATAAAACTTTCTTTATATAAAATGCACCTTCCCAGTGCATTGATTTTGAGGAACAGTTATGTTCCAAAGGCACAAATGTTTGCAAGGCAAGGATGGTTCTAAGATGCACTTATCCTCTTCATTGCAGCTCAGCTCGTATAGGACCCCTGCATTCAAGGAGATGTGGTTGGTAGAAGTGATGATTTTTTGGCTTTCACTCCAATCTTCTAACAGATTATATCAGTACAGAATTATAAATTAGTGCAAGTTGCAGTATTGTGAAGGCTGTTGCAAGTTCAACTCTTGCTGCAAAAACTGTTGACATTTTACTGCTGGTAGCAGGTAAGGATACGTGTGTTTGTTTGACAGGTATAAAGAAGCTCATTTTGCACAGTGAGGAGTTTATTTGCTGTCACCGAGGCACAAATGCATATGGATGAGCACCACAACAGGCTTTGGGAAAATGAAGATCTGCAGTGTAAAAAGGGAATTGCACATAAGCACAAATATGCTAACTGCAGAGGTGCCTAAAGCTGCTCACAGTGCTTAAACAAATGGCACAAATTTGAGATATTCAGGATGTCTTGTGGATATGGTTACAGAGAGGGTAAAAAGTGGAAGTATGTAGTGCTGTCTCCTGTTTGTCCTTCTTCCCCTTATACCTCTGCCCTGAGTTAGTCTGATAATAAACAACCTCTGGATGCCACGGCATAGGAGTATCACAATTTCTGTAGATGTAAAGTGTCCTGAAGGGACAGAGGAAAAGCATCCAGGCGTTAAAAGAACTGTGCTTCTGTGTACATCGTTTGCCTAACCCCCTTCCTGAAAAGGCGGAGTGGAGCCAATTGTGTGTGTCGTTTCAAACAGCTACTACTCTCTTCTTCTCCTGTGAGGAGAAATTAAAGAGTTGTAACAGGCTTGAATGCTTAGCATGTATTAAGAGTTGGCATGTTTGTTGCCTCTGTGAGTAAATCAACTGCTGATGAGGTGAAGAAATCACGTGTGAGGCAGGTTATAAAACCACAGATCCACGTGGTTGTTGAGATATTCTGTCAGGCTCAGGAGATTTTGAAACTTAACTTCATTGGCAGACTGCCTGTCACAGTGTGGATAGGGCATATGGGAACAATGCTCTGATGGTACCCAGGAGTAATATTGTAACAGCCTAAGTCCAGGCAGGTGTCACTGGTGTGCTGTGGCTACCCCAGCTGCTGCATACCACAACCTCACTCCAGAGCCGTGCAGGCAGCTTAAGATGTGCAGCTGCTATTATATTGTGTTCTGAGGCATGCTATTCGTATGACTTGTGTAGCTCTTTAGCCACAGCCAGCTCAGCCAGTGCTTTTTATCAAAGGTGAATCATCCTTTCTGTCATGGCACAATCAAGGATTTTTTGCTTCCATCACTCAGAGAAAATGGTAGTCGAGGCCGGATAAGCGGCTTTGTTTGGTCACTCATTTCATGACCTGGGGAGAGGGAACAAACTGCAGAATAATGACAGTTCCAGCATAGACTTGTCCTTGTAGTGCCCTCCCTTCCTCCTCAATAAATCTGTGCTTGATAAGATAATCTGCAGGAGCCATGGGTTTGCAACACTACCAGCAGGATAAATGCTTCTGAATTTCTAGATGATTTTAAGACAATTGGTTTTATGTGCCCCTCCTTTGTTTTTGGCAGAGGTTAGTCCCATTAGATGTACTGCTCTTCATTTCATCTCCTTCTCCCATCTGTTCTGTCTCTTCACTAGGAACCGATGAGATGTAGCTCCCACTCGTGCTGCGAGATAGCTCTGTCTCCATACATGAGAGAATATCTCTGTGAAGTAGAGCAGTGCCCTGCTGCACACACACAGCAAATTGTACCATGAAGACAGACCATGCTCTCTCTCAGACTGTGATAATGTCGTATCCCCTCTGTCAGCTCATACAGATGAGGGAATACCACTGACCCCCTCAGTTAAGTGATAGGCCTAAGCTAGGAGCTGAGGGAATCCAAGCAGCCTTTTCCTGAGCAAGCAGTTTATCATAGCAGTAGGTAAGAAAAACAAATATTTGTTTAAAATGCTAAAATAATTATACAGGGAGTAAATAAAGAACAGAGGATGAAGATAAGGTACACAGAATTTATAGATGACAATTATAAAAACCTTATGATTATGTGGATAATAAAGCCTTAAAGATAGCAAATGCTTATACTGAAAAACGCAGAACGTTACCTTGGAACTCTGGCCATTTTATTAAGAAATGGCCATTTTATTAAGAAATCTTACTTACCAAGCTCCAGAGCCTTGCTTCATTTCCCTGACTTTTAAAGAACATTTTGTAGTGTCTGTATGTTAGGACAACTGCATGCCAGGAGTTCTCCATAGAGAGGAGCATTATCTTTCAGCGAATCTGTCTTCACGTTACCTCTTTCAAATTGCCTCTATGAGCCAAGCAGATACATATTACAAGTAGTTATATATTACGCATACTACATTAACAGACTATATATGAAGCAGGATGGTTTGCATTGAACCTCCGTTTTGCTTGGTGCTCCACTTTGCCTGCGCAACTGGGAAACGTCCCTATACTCTGCCCGCGTTCCCTGCTTGCACTGCCTATGCAGTTCCCTCTTGCTCTTCAGTTTGACTCTGCCATGCTGGTCTCCTCCCTTCCCTGCTGGTTTCCTGCATCTGGGGATTGAGCACTCTTGCGCCTTACGGAAAACATCCTTAAATATTTGCCAGCTCTGTTCTGCTCCCTTGTCTCTGAGGACCATATCCCAGGGGGTCCTACTGACTGACTCCTTGAAGAGCTGGAAGTCTGCTTCCCTGAAATTTAGGATCTTGACTATACTCCTTGCCTGTTCCATATCGCTCAGGATCTTGAACTTTACCAGTGATCAGTGCAGCCCAGGCTGCCTCCGATCTTGATGTCATTGATGAGCTCATTTGTATTTGTGATCATCAGGTCCGGTATTGCGTCCCCTTGTGTGGGGGTGCCTATTAACTGGATTGAGAAATTAACTTCAACGTGCTCTAGAAGTCGCCTGGATTGCCTACGGTTTGCCATGCTACTTTTCCAGTGCATGTCAGTGCATGTTGAAGTTCCCCAGTAGGATGAGAGCTTGCAATTGTGAAGCCTCCTGTAGCTGGAGGAAGAAGGTTTCATCAGTAGGCTCTCCTTGATCAGGTGGCCTGTAGTATACACCAGTCACAAGGTTCGTTTTGCTGTGTTCGTCTTTTACTCTGACCCACAAGCTTTCAACGTGGTCGTGGCTACTCTTCAAAGACAGCTCTTTACACTCTATGCATTTTCTGATATAGAGGGTAACAACTACACCCCTCCTTCTGAACAGCCTGTAGCCATCAAGAGCCACAATCCAGTCATGGGATTCGTTCCACCAAGTGTCAGTAATTTATGGTGTGGTTTGTATTTGTATAGCCATGCCATTTCCTCATGAAGGTTTTGTAAGGTTACAGATCTTTTTACGGTGAAAATCATGGCCCTTGAAGACTGTGGAGTTCTGCAGCAACCTAGGCCCACTTTCTTGAAGCTAGTCCTGCTTAATGCTGACGTGCTGATTGTCTTCAAGCAGTCTCTGCATGCTCTTGAATGCTGTTCCGTAATTCAATGAGTAATTGGGTATTATTGTGCTATTGTGCTGAGGCACTTGTATATCTATATCCACTATTGCTTTCTCTTTTTTTTGGTGGTTACAGAAGGACCAGGAATAGAACATTTAGGACTAAGAAATCACTTTCAGGAATACCTAAACAAAATTTCATATAGACTTATATAGTTTTTGTTGTCTGAGATTTAAAAGCACAGGTGGATCTTTCCCTATCTTGGGAAAGCTGTTCCAGCATATCAAGGGCCGATATAGGTTGCAGTCAGAATAGAATAGTAAAAACAAGTCTTGTTGGAAAGCCTAAGGAAAATCAGTAAAGGAATTGCAGTTGGTCGTTGTTGATGAACTTTTATTTTACACTAAATACCTTATAGATTATTAGTAGTTTCAAACAAAACCATAGTGGCTTTCAAATATTAGATTGGAAGATTTAGAGAGATTTCATGAAATGCTAACTTTGACTTTTGGAAGGAAGATATGAGTTATTTATATGAGGTTTTAAACACTGCCTGCAGCCAGTGTATCATTTCAAAAATAATGCATTTGTGGTAGTGGGTACTAAGGAAATAACAAGGCTATGGGATCTTCAGCTTTGCATGAAGGCACTGTTCTTATTTTTCAGGGTACACACATGCAACACGTGTGTGTGTGTGCAGTATAGGTAAGAAGAGGCATTTTTGTAACACAAGGATTGAGATCATTCAGGTCATTCAGGTCTTTGAAACTGGATTATCCTCTCACTGCAGCTAGTGTTTTGAAGTGTGTTTGGTGATTAGAGGTAACCCAACTTTAAGGTACTCTAAAAAGTATAATCTTCAAAGAGTTACAGTGCAACATTTCCTGAAAATAAGGGTGGTTTTAATATGCTTGAAGCTTAGTATCCAAAAAATCAACTATACTTGAAATTCTTGGTTTCAGTGTTCGTGGTTGTTTGCAGAATTATATCAAGAAATTGAGAAAATAGGCCACTGAAATTGAAACAGTATAAATATCATGTATTGTGTTCTTACACATTTCTGTAAACTGGCAGAGTTGAATATGAGGAAGATGATGATATATTCCCTCTATTTCCTTCCCTGAGTTTCAGTATATTACGGGAAGTTTGTAAGAATCTTCTGAAGCTTATCTTGTTGTCAACCTATATCTACAACTCCTTGTGGAAAAGAGCATCTGTTTCTAAATCATAATTTAATGACTTCAGTGCATTTGGATCCCACTGTCTGCAATGGTTTTCACCCTTAAACTCCCCAGACTCCTTTCTGAGACACCGTAGATCTCTATCCCTGCCCGTCTTATCAGTCTGGATGGTTTTTATCTCATATTTCTTCAGGCTTTTGATTTACTTTTTGTCTTTGTCTCCACCATCTGGATTCATTTTTTCACTTTAACTGAGCTCCACACAACTTCACTGTCACCCAGAAATAACCTCAGAATTCATGTCTTTGTATATGCCTATTATCTACCTACCATTACTCTTTCATTCCTTCTCTCACCAGATTTGGATAGTAGGCATTCTGGAGGAAGTATTCGGAATCACTTTAATCCTTGTGAAATGATTCGGAAGACAGTGGAGCCCTATAAAAGTTTGTAGTTAAGAACCTGATGGAAGGTTACAACCATTGTATAATTTTTCAGGCAAGACACACTTAAAGCTAAGAATATTATTTCAGGATGAATTTTTGTGCCTGTACCTATCACTTTGGAGGTATATTTAAAGGAGACACAGAGGACATGATAGTAAAAATAAGACATTAAGAGTGTGAAACTTGTGGAGGTTGGTTTGCATCACTGATATGGTCATAAATAATAACACCTAAGTATCACTTCTCTGTTTTTTTCTGCGAAGCATCTATATTTTTCTGTCTTCTGTTTATAGATGCTGCAATTTTTTTCTAAAAAAATGTGTATTTCTCTTTCAGCCATTAATGAATTTCCTGAAGATATATTTACAAATAAAGAACGGCAGCAAGGAGGAGTTCTGCTTCATATCATTGCTGTAAGTTTTCCTCTACTGTGCTTCATTTTGTTTTCCTTTTATTTGGCTTGCAAGATGCTTATTGTCTTAGTAGCCTTTCCAAATAGAGCTCTATATCTATCAAAACGTTTCTAATATGTTTATTTCCATATTTCTAGGAAGTATATATGGTTACAAATGCTCACAAGGCAGCATCTTGGGGATGCAGTTTAGTGGTGGACTTGGTAGTGTTAGGTTAACAGTTCAACTTGATCCTAAGGGTCTTTTCCAACGTAAATGATTCTACAATTTATTTAAGAAAATATTGCAAGTCTGAATTTGCAGTGCCTATGTATTTGTCCTCTTGGAGATAAAACCCCAGCTGCTTGGATCATAGACTTGTATTTATTTTTATAAATAGGCCCACTACATGAGTGCAGCACATAAAGCCACGTAAGACAGTGGGAGAATCACATTTTTACTAGGAACTAGGATCCTTCCTGGGGATTTGGTGCAGCAAGGCATGCTCAGAGTCTCCTTATTTCCAGGAGTGATTATTTCTTGAGTATTGTTAATAAACATGGTGTTATTTTCCATGTAATTACTTGGTTGATAATTAATGGAAAATATAGATGGTGACTATGTAACTTTGTAAGCTATTGCTTACTCATTTACTTTACTCTCTATGAAGTCTGTTGCGACATCCTGTTATGTCAGACTGTGGTACCTTTCATATTCTACGATCTGGCAAACATACTTGTTCTAAATTCAGTCTTGCATTCAAGAATCTGTTCTTATGCCATAAATTGATCAGCAGAGAGGGGGTTGTTTGGAATTGAATAAAAAATGAAGCTATGTATTTCTGTTAGTCTGAATAAATAGAGCATTGCTTTCTTTCTTGTTTTCATGTACAGGAAAAATCTAAAGTATTTCCTGAATTTATTTCTTTACAGGCTCTTTATATGTTCTATGCTTTGGCTATAGTATGTGATGACTTCTTTGTTCCATCCCTAGAGAAAATTTGTGAGGTATGTTGAAGAACTTTATTCCTCTTCTGGAAATTTATTTAGAGAATATTATAGAACAAAATATTTTGTGTCTTTGTTTGGAGTTCATTCGTGTCAACTTTTTGGCTCTGATCCTTTTCAAAGTTTGTGAGCTTTCCATCAAAATGGCCTGGGCACATTGTTCCACCTGGCCACTCTCAAGGAGAAAAAATGAAAGATTTAATGACATCAGATGGGAAAACCCACTTCTAAATACCTAAAGCATGTAGCTAGGATAGCTATGGCATATGAATGAGTTGGGTTTATTATTGTACTCCTAGTTTTAAAAGTCACTTGTGAAAAGAAATTATACATAGATGAGTTAAGGTGTTGCCTATATGAATGTTATTGCATATCTGCCACTGTATCAGCAAGGAGAAAGAAAGCGCATGCAGTCTTAGCATAAAGCGGAGAAAAAGGAGAATGCATGAGAAAAGTATCTATCTTGGTTTGATATGGAAGGAGAATATATATTTTATATGCAAAAATTAGTAAATAAATGTAATTCCTTTGTTAAGGAGACTTTGCAAAGTTACATGCTGTATTCTAATTAAATGAGCTGATCTGAACAGGGTAGAATTTATACTTGGCATGTAAGTGTTGTGTTAGGTAGCTTTGAACTATTTCAAAATCAAAACAGAACAAAAAATCAGATTTTAATTCCATTTTGAGGGCAAAATGAATATCTCATGTCCTTTGCTTTTTGACAAAAATATGTGTGGCCGTTTTCTGAAAATATCCTGTAGCTACTTAAAAAGTCTATTTGCTGTGGATATATGTACTAAATTCCTATTAATGTTACTCAGAGCTATGTATTTACATTTATCAATAGAAAAACAAACAGAAGAATGATGCATAATAATAAAATACTCAATAGAGATCTTTTCTTTCCCTTTTCAGATGTTCTGTCTTCAGCATGCACCTTATATACCAAATTTAAGTTGCACCAGTTGGGTTGTACCAATTAAGTTGTCACTTATCCTTCAAAAAATCTTTGCCTCATCTCATGTTCTGCTAAATATTAAAAGAGCTAAGAAGAATTTCCATAGCACACTTAGGTTTGAGCTCCTGCAACAGTATAACTGGTAATAGACCAAGTAGTACAGTAAAGGCTTATGTTTGTTTTGTCAGGTTCTAAAGGATGCCATTTTCATCAGCTCAGCATGTTGTGTACAGTCTGAAAAATACGTCATTTCTGTACTGGTCTTGTTGTCACTAATAACTTTTCTATCTTATGAAGTAAAACGAGGTACTAAAGATGTCTAGAAACTCTAAAAAAGGCAAAAGCTCCTCCATAAAACGTTCCTTATAGTTCAAGGGAAAGCTCTTTAGACAATATTAAATGCACGTAGCCCACTTCTTGAGCTGCACATTTTTACTGGTCTGTTATCTGTATCCTATTAGAGCTTAAAAGACATCGTGTCATAAAAGTAGAAGTTTCTACAGTGCACAGTCCTCTCTGTGTCTAATTGGACTAATTTTTTTTTGTGTCAGCGGACTCACTTTGGTTTAACACAGTTGTAAAGTGAAGCCTGAATCAGGCCTGCTGTTTTTAAGTTTTATTCACTTTAGTCATATTTTTCTCTTATGGATTTTTATTTTCAAATTTTAGAAACCTGAAGAATTGCTCTTATTTCTTTAATGGTTGTGTGTAGAGTTTCAAAAGTAAATTAATGAAAACAATTTGAGATGTTTACAGTCTTTTTGAATATACAGAGATGCTTTTCTCTAATCAGCTACATGTAAGCTACAATTGACTATTCAGTTAATTATGAATACGTAATTTTATTTGCCACTTCACTGAATTAGGGTTTAAACATCTTACTTGCCCAAAGTATATTTGCTTTCTCAGAAGGCAGTGTCTAATTTTGTATCATAGTTACTGTTCATCTTTTAACAGCACTGTGGCCTGAAAATGAAGAGCTTCTGTCTTTGCAGCTGTAGAACTGTGCAAAGTAAATGCAGTGGCAGTGCTGAAATTACCAATGGCTTTTCTTCCAGAAACTACATTTGAGTGAAGATGTTGCTGGCGCCACATTCATGGCAGCAGGGAGCTCCACTCCAGAACTCTTTGCATCTGTTATAGGTATGAGCCCACACACTAACTTTTATGAGATCTGTTGTTAAAAATCAGCAGCAGATGAAGCAGAGGTATCCAAAAGTGCTGCCATTCTTCTGCCAATTTATAATCGGCAATTGCAGCTGTCAGCTAGTTGGTGGTTCATGGTATAATTAACTACTCGAAATATCTCATGAAACTGTGAATCTCCTCTCAAAACACAGAGAGGAATGGCTGGTTCTGAACATAGGAAGTAAAAGAAGAGATTTATTGCAGTTCCCTGAGAGAGAATTTGATGCCTCTTTGGCTTCTTTCTTCACAGATAAAGGGAATTAATTTTAGCAAGCAAGTAGGAGAACAGGGAACATGGGAAAAGAACAAATTAATATATAGATTAGTGAGATCTCTGAAAGACAGAAGGACGTGGTGTACATTACTTAGAGAATTATTTGAAGTAATGTCTGAAATATTAAAGATTAGTGGTATAGAGAGGAGGTCTGTGTCTTCCCTGTGCTGAGAGCTCCGGAGCTGGATGCAGTACTCCAGGTGGATTCTCACCAGAGTGGAGCAGAGGGGCAGAATCACCTCCCTTGTCCTGCTGGCCATGCTTCTTTTGATACAACCCAGAGTATGGTTGGCCTCTTGGGCTGTGAACGCACATTGCTGAGTTGTGTCCGGCTTCTCATCCACCAGTACCCCGAAGTCTTTCTCTGTAGGGCTGCCCTTGATCCCTTTATCCTCTAGCCTGTATTGATGCTGGGGCTTGCCCTGACCCAGATGCAAGACCTTGTACTTGGCCTTGTTGAACCTCAGGTGGTTTGCACGGTCCTACTGCTCGAATTTATCCAGATCCCTCTGGATGGCATCCCATCTAACAGCATGGTGGCTTAAATTTGATAAATCTGTCTTTACTAAAGCTTTAGTAGACTTTCTGTTACTATCCCAACTGACATTTTTACAGACCTTAGGGAAATACAGTCTAAAGCAAAAAAATATAGCCTCACATCAAACTTAATGAAAAGCAGTCAGTGTAAGCCTTTTAGGCTTCCTTTAGCGAAAGTATTACAGTATAAATAGATACAACTCTGTAGTGCATTCACATTATCTTTAGTGCATTCTCAGTGCTGAAGATTACATTAGATAATCTCTGGATGTGCACTGCAGCCATTAATTTTTGTCATTCTGATGCAATTATGTTATATAGGTATCTGAGGCATAGGTGGGTTCAGTACTAAGGGGAATCTGAAAGTTGCTACTAGAACAAGTCAAGTCTGAATCCTGGTTCTCTGTTTGAGTCAGAAGGCACACATTACTGCATCCAAAGTGGCTACCGGTTCTTTGAGGGAAGAAGCTCTTAGTCCCATGACATATTGCAATGAAGAACACAGTAAATATTAAATACCTGGGAGAAAGGTTTCTGTGCTTTCTTATACCATTTGAAATAAATTCCATGCTCCTGGTGTGACTAGAGATTTTTTTCGTTGGAGTGGATTACTGCACTGCTAACGACCAAGCTGTGAAATACAGTACTTACTGTTGAACTAACTAGCTAAAAAATCATTTTATTTTACTAAAAATAGATATGTAGAGATGTTAAGCCAAAAGTTAAGAGCTACTAGTTAGACCAAAATCACAAAATATTCCACAGAGAAGTGAGCATTTATTATGGAACATGTTTTGATTAAACTTTCAAACAGTCTTTTTTTTCAGGTAGTACATGTTCAAAGTAATGTCTTGTTACCTAAAAGGAAATTACAGAGGTAATGATGCATGTTTTGCTTCCTTTGCAGGTGTATTTATCACTCATGGAGATGTAGGAGTAGGAACCATTGTTGGTTCAGCAGTTTTCAACATCCTCTGTATTGTTGGTGTCTGTGGATTGTTTGCAGGACAGGTTAGTAAGATATTTATCTTTATGGAGTTTAATGCTTACAATTTAGGAGTTTCCAAGAACAAATATTGAAAAAAAAGGGGTATTAGTCAAAACCAAAACTGAACTGGCATTGTGAAAAATGTCAAATGTTGGAAAGAATTTACGAATGATTTACAAATAGCATATGTGTCCAAAAAGTTCAGCCATAGTTTCAGTTCTCTGAAAATGTAGCATAGAGAGGAGACTGGTTCCTCTTCATGCAATACTGTCTTCCATGTCAACAGTGGCGTCTGGTACTGATGGTGATCAAAGAGTCTAGGACACATTTGCTCCATCTACTCTGTAGATGGTTAGACTGTGTATCATATTTTTTCAGGTGTTAAATTCAATATATCCTCAAATATAATGGAGTGGGGACCATTGGCTTGCTGTGGTACAATGAATTGTACTTCACAACTGAAACTATGACCAGTAATTAGTAAGAAATGTATCTCATTAATGAAAGCTGTATGATTCTTATACTGATGGGTATTATAGATCCATTGTCTACCAGACTAATATATATCCCCGAATCATTGGTAATGATAATTCTGTTCACACACCTGAGTGATTGCACGATAGAGGCCTTTGTTTTGTCTTTAAAATTGCATATTTTTGTTGGCTGAAGGTGTGATATTTTACAGGTGGTTTGTCTCACCCAGTGGGCTGTCTTCCGGGATTCTGTGTACTACACGATATCTGTGATTGTACTTATTGTTGTAAGTAATTCTGTTACCAATTAATGTATTTAGTTGCTTTAATTTTTGGAGGACCAGTCTGCAAACCATTGATATACACTGGTAAACACTTATTTTCCTAGCTTGTTCTAGTGATGTCTGGAAGTGAGGGCCTCACCTCCACAATAAGGTCCAAATATGAAAACTTATTACAGCCCACAGAATGTGTGTCCATCTATGTCCAGTCACTTTGTACCTTCAGTCTGTAAAGTTCTGCAGGTCAGCAGGCTGCTGTTACACAGGGCAGTTAGCTCTCTCTTCTGACTGAGGGGACTGCTTGGTGTGGAGATGAAAAATTTTGAGCCACACCTCTATTTTATATAGGAAAGGTGGCTGTTTCTTCCTTCTACACAGTAAATTTCACAGATTGTGGGTAACTTTTCCTAAATAAAGCACACATGAGATATGGCTTTGTTCATCTATAGCAATGTGCTAGTTCCTGTATGCATGCATTTACTGTGTCTGATGACAAGGAGAGGAAGAATCCACTTTGGTTTTTTTCTAATAAATATATCTCACTAACTGCCCATTTTTTTACAGGAGTTCCATAGCGTGGAGTAAAGTGTGTATAATGGCTTGGCCTAAGAGCACAAGTAAAATAACTACCTTTTCTAAAACTTGTCTAGCTGGTAAAAGGAATCAGAGCTAGGTCTCTTCAGAAAAAGTGACTTCGCTGTCATTTACTCATGATAGCTTGTGGGTACACATGTGCGCATCTGTCTGTCTATCTTTCACATGCTTCCACTGTTTAACTAAATGGCATTAATGATCAAGGAGAGGGATCCAAGCCTTGTTCGCAAGGTTTGTGTTTTGTGAGAGGGCACAATCCATACAGTGAAATTTCTAGTTGGAAAGGATCAAAATTTGAGTAGTTTCTGGCTAGATGTGACTTTATGAAATAAATTTGACTGCTTTTCAAGATAGATCAGAGAAAAGGACTATTTAATTGTTTCCTTTTTTCCCTTCTTCTAGTTCATATATGATGAGAAAATAGAATGGTAAGTGGTGTAAATTATTCCCATATTTTCCATGAGCCTGATCTGTAGATAGTGTTGTGATGCACTTAGCTTTCACTCATGTACACTGGGCGTATGAGCTGGATCTGACACATAGGAAATCATATGTGTTTTCTTTGGTTATATTTTTTATGATGATTAGGGAAAACTAGATTTAAGAACCTGAAAACAATAATGGAATAAGTAGGCTATATATAAAGCCCAATGATTCATGTGTACAGAGAAGGTAACCAGAGTTCTACTGCTCTAATTCTGGTTGTTAACATTTACGGGGGTGCTACCTGTCCCAAAGAACAGTCCAAGGTGGGTTCCTAGTGGAAGATAGGCATCTTCTTAAAGAGGCCTCTCAGAATGCCTGGCCTGTATTTCAGCAGTGACATGGCAAAAGACCTTAGCATTGTGATCCTCACAGGGTAGCTATGGTTTCAGTCTGCATAGCATATTTCTGAAATATATGCATTACATTTTATTTGCATGCTAATTGGAACTTGAGAGTCTGTTTCCCCCCATTCTACTGAGACACCATCCAATCTTAATTATGTGAACCCTCTGTACACAAATGTGACTTGTACTAGATAGTTACTCCAACATAAAACTTGTAAAGCATACAGCTGTTTGAATGGCCTTTTAACACTCTTTTTTGTCTCTTTGAGGTGGGAAAGCCTTGTACTCATCATTATGTATTCATTCTACATACTTATCATGAAGTGAGTGCTTTTTTCTTCCATATGCCCTTTAGGTATTAACTGACCATCATTCTTTTGGGGTGATTTTGTCCCTGGCCTTCCTGCTGAAGGCAGTATTTCTGTGTAAGATCCCTTGCTTTTTTATGTTTAATCAGTTTCACTCGAGATTTGTGCTCAGTCAACAGCAAATATTTTCATGCATCGTCTACCTAGTGCACTGAAGTAAAGTAGCTTTCAGAAACAGATGGGAGAACATGTCATTTAGATAGATGAAAAAGTCCAACGGGTACTCTGGTCTGTAAGCACACTGTGTGTCAGCTATTACACGTGTTTTGTCACTTCCGGACAACAAAGTCAAGGAACATTAGACAGACTGCTAAGCATGTATTGATCTCCAGACCATCTCATACCAGACTGTATAGCAACATCCTTCTTCTGTAGTGTCACTGCCTCTGACAGGAGAATCAGAGGTCTGACTATTAATGCAAGGATCTGTAAGTCTACCCTTCTACTGCAAGTTGCTTAGACTTATCCCTTGGTACCTTCTCCTCGCAGATGACCCTTTTTGGAACTTCAGCCTCTCTTTTCTCCTACATCAGGTCTTAACAGAGTTCATTGAGAGCCCACTTGGATCCTATTCTAGTGCTAAAATAGATGAATTCTTTCTTTAGAAGGGTATGGCCATCAGTCCCTGAAGTACTCAAGCACGTGTTATGGGGAACATGATACTGAAAGAAAGTGAGGTGAATTGTGAACTGATGCAGGAGGAAAGAAGCAATTGTATAGCAAATGTCCTGGCTCCAAAATCAGCAGCTCCAGCGTTTTGCCTGCACTAAGTCTGTTCTAGTGCCTTTTAGCAGTTTACTATATCTCACAAGATAGGCCCTTGCCTTCCTAACAGCTTGCCACTGAATTGAACAGTCCTTTCTCTTAACTTCTTATGAGTTGTCTGAGAACATCCATTTAGGCTTTACTGTTTGCCTGCGTAAGTTGTTCTCCGACGCTTAAAAGTTTTATGAGGAAATGCGACAGTCCAACCTTTTCAGACTTTTCCTTTGCACTTCCAGGTACAATGTGAGGATGCAAAACTTCTTCACCCTTAAAAGCAAGAATGTTGGAAATGGCGACACAGTCAACAATGAGCTGGAAGATGGTAATAAATGTTATGCCTCTAATTATGATGACCCATCCATTCCATTACTATGGAAAGGTAAGGCTGAGCAGACAGGACTTGGAAAAAGAGTGGTTCACAGAATATCCTTTTTATTTCTTTAATGCAGATCAAAACAGTGTTATTATTCAATCATAAGCAGAAATTCGTATTGAATTGACTTGACAATTCAGCAGTCAGACTGCCAGATAAAAAAAGCACAGTAATTTTTTTTTTTTAATATTCTAAAAAGAAGCTGCTTTGCACATTGGCAATTTTTTCCCCTTTTGTCTCCTGTTCAGTGATGAACTGTGAAAGAAATACTTTTTTTTTTTGCCAGGAAGAAGGTAATTTTCACTTTAAAAAGTTAGTCTGGAACTAGAAGCTGACACTTGGGTGTTAAAGGCAAGGACATGGGCAGATCAGTGGGAAAGAAGAGATTACATGTTGAGCTCAGGTCCTTAGAAGAGTGGCTTTCCCATGGCTGGATATCTCTGCATACATTGCCAATATGTAAAATTGAGAAATGGTGGTTCTTTGCTGCCTGTGTCTTTGTCATAAAGGGAAAGAAGGTGATACCCAGATTCTGGCCGTACCAGAAGGTAAGCGAACATACCTGGGTATTTTTGGCTTTTTTGTAAGCCTGGTTTTAACATTGTCTTATCCCTCCTCTCTTCACGTCCTTCATTTCTCTGTCGCACAAAATTATTCCTGCCTTCAAAGTATGAACAGTGTAATTTAGTGAGTTCTTGGGCTACAAGCGAGGTCTCCTTGCTTTGTTTTTTTGCAGACATCTCCCATTCTAGGAGACTGAACTCAGCAGCAGTGTAGGTAGCATTTGGAAAGGTCTTTGTGTAATAACAGGTAGTGGCAAAGGTGAATTTAGAGCAGACTTAGAGAACCCCAATTTTCTGCTTTTAGTGTTTAGACTGGGATCTCTTCAAGATAGATACTGTCACTTACTACAGGTTTATGCAATGACAGCACACTGGTGCTCTGGTCTCTGATATGGTGTTTAAACAATAGTTTAATAGGGATTTAAAATTATGTCTCGTAGGACGTTGTAGCGTATGTAAATGAAGATGATGAAATACTTTGATCTCATTTTACAATGATTTTTTGTGGGCATTGACTATGATACAGTGAAGTCTGTCACCTGTGGAGATATGTACACACAAGATTCAGAGAGTGCTTCCTAGGGCAGTTGTTACTTATGTATTCGAGTGGGGACACTGGAAAAGGGTGATCTAGTCAAAGAACACAGATATTACTGGGTTTTACTTCTGAGGCATTTGTTGAGTTCTGATATCATCTCCCTGCATGCTCTCCTCTAACCACTGTGAGGTAAAGGGATGATTGCACAGAGTGGTTGCTTGTCCACCTGTTTCCTTTTCAGGAAATATGGAGATTATTTAATGCTCATGAATAACATGCAGAAATTTTAGGAAAAGGAACAAGAAAGCTAATAAACACCGGGACTCATGAGAATGGTGTGTTGACTAGCAACCAGCCACAACAGATTTCTTCTCAAATTTCACTCAAAGATGCACTGAGACTGTGGTTTCAGTCTGATTCCCTTTGTCTTCCCCAGCACCCATTACATGTACATGTACGTTACATGTACATGTACAGCACCCATTACAAGTACATGCTGCGCTTGAAGGACCATTGTTGGACGTGTGAGAGTATAGATGTTATCACAGGCAAACCTAGCTGGGATGAGAGAAGACACAAAGAAAGATTAAGGAGGTGACAGGGTTTGGAGTGAGCAGTGAGAGAGGAGGATGGTAATGTAAGCCTCACTGCTTTGTAGATGGGTGCTTCACATGTTGTGAAGCTGTCCTGGAAAACCCATCACATGGCTGCCTGTTATGTCAAAATATGCCAGGACCTGTCAGTGACTTGCTATTAGTTGACACTTGGCTGGCTTCACAGGCTGAGCTGTGCCTTCCCCAGCAGCAGCTTACAGAAACAGGAACACAGCTAGTAGCAGAGAGAGAACTAGATCTGGCTTCTGCCTTCCCTCAAGCTTGTAGTTAGCAAGTTTCAGGATACACCAAAAAATCTGCTTTGGCTTCACCAATGTACAGGTATAACCTTAACCTAATTTTCCACAAGAGAAAAGTCTGATTACTTTTCAAAAAAGAACAGTTGCTTTGGGGAGGAACCATCTTCCTACAAGGTTGGTTATTCTGTTGCTTGAGGTGCAGATAAAAGGCAGGCTCACATGCTTGTAGGTTTTATTACTTCCAAGAGGTCCAGTAGTACAATAGAAAAGCCTCCATTACTCAAGTTTCAGAGAGAAAAAGGAGAGCTTCTCACCATAAGATAAATTCAGTTTCAAGGGTGAGTTCTACACACACCAGTAAAGGTGAAATATTTGTACTTTGTGAATAATACTCCTATTTTAAAGTACAAGTGTGGTTCAGTGCCTTTGGCTTTCAGTATGTTGACCCAATTTTCCACCTGGTGGCATGGTTCGATTCCTGTCTAAACCAAGAAACACTTGGAAAAAGCAGGTCTCTGCTTTCAGGTCTCTGAAACTGTGATGTAGATAAGTGAGGGGACTGATCAGGAGTCAGCTAAAGTCAGCGAGAAGCTTTCTGTTGATTTTTGACCAGGTTGAGTGATGACCCTTTGTGGTGAGCAGAAAGTTTAGGTAGTTTGTAAAAAGGAAAAGCCGTTCTCAGAAGATACTTTTCTAAGGAGTATCATAAGCCACAAGCTAAAAAATGCTTTTTTCTGTCTCACATTTGTGATAACCACTTTTGCAATTTTTAGGTGGAGCCTTTACCATATGGGGCCAAGGTACATACATTTTGGGTTATAGGGAGTCAGGCTGAAGAGCTGTTATGAAAATACAAGAACAGTGAGCTGCAGTAGGTCAAAACAGCTGCAGTTACTTATGTATGTATTTATAGCGAAGTTTATAGTAAGGAATTTTTTCATGGTATTTCATCAAAGCTGAGTATATTTGGTCACTGTCTCCGTAGTGCTTTAAGAGTTCCAGAGCAACTATGATGCTTCCGTGTTTTTTATGACACTGTAAGATAAAGAAGCATTTTTCAGACTTCACTGAAGAAACTTGCTTGAGAGCAGTTAATCTGATGACACTGTTAAAAAGATACCTGTCCTTTTTGCCTTACCGGTATTGCTGTCAAACATTTCTTTTTCTTCGTCTATCTAAAGTAAATGTTAAGCTACTGTGGTTGAGTCCTCTTCTGTGAGGACTAGTGTCTAGGAAGCTGGTCTGGCTATATGTTCCATCACTGAAAAGCTGCTATGCTCTAACTGTGAGAGTCTTTTGAATGGATGTGCTCCTTTGTTGCATCATCAGTTGCAGTACTCAGCAAAATTAATTTGTTTCAGGTGTTTGGGCGGAGGGAGGATAATTGTTCCTTTAAGTTTACAAAATGCAAAATTATTACTAGTTCTATTGTCCATTAGAAAAGATAAGCTGCAAGACAGGTCTGCAGAGTGGATTCGTTGAGTAGGGCGTATTTCTTTGTGAAACCAAAGATCTCTTTATGATACCCCAGGTGACCTCAGTGTACTCATTGAAGACTCATTTTAGTGGAAGAAAGCAAGACACTCAAATGCTAATGGGTAAAAGATACAGCTGTTTACTGTTAATTTACAGGCTTTCTTGGTTTTTCTTGTTGAATGATGATGGAAGGATATTTTTCTTCAACTTCAGATATGTTAGAAGGTGCTTGAGAGAGCAAAACCTTTTTTACACGATGTGATTTACGTGCATGGATGGATCCAGTCTTCTTCCTGGAAAAAAAAAAAATGTTTCAACCCTGTATCAGAGCAAAAAAAAAAAAGACCTATATAGGATTTCTCTGTTTTTAGAACTTGTCTGTTTTAATTCCATTGTTTGAGTTGAATGTTTTCTTAGATTTCCTTTCCTTCCTGACTTGAACCATGCACTAATTATCTTTCACTTCTACCTCTTAAAATCTCTTCTTCTTCCTAATGTAAGTAACTTAATACAGAAGGGGAGTGGGAGGGTGAAGCCAAGCTAAGCAAAGCAGAAACAAAGCAGCAAATAATTTTGTTGGGTTTTTTCCCCCATACACATTATTACATGTAGTAATTAATATTTATTACAGTCATATGCATATTACCTGCTCTGCTTTCTAACCCCACATGGGTATGTCTCCTGTCTGCTGAGCCTTGCTCTGCTTGCTCTATGTAGTCTGCAGTATTTGTGAGAATATTGGTTTGTTGTTGAGCTCTGAAAGTTCTTGCCTGTACTTGTGTTGACTCCCAATATAATTTTGTCTCTCTGTTTGTGTTCTTAACACAGTAGAACAAAATTCTTAATGTTGGTATAAGTTCTTTTGTATTAACCAAGGCTTACTTATAGCATACATTTCTCAACAATTGTTGTTTTTCATAATTTCAAATCTTGTCACATTAGAAATAGTCATAATATTCTGTGAAGATATCCGAAAGGAATGTGCACAACATTAGGGACTTATGGATTTTCAGCGCCTTGATCCAATGGGATACCTTTAGAGGTTTCAGGAGTAGTGTCTACACTGCCACACTGCAAGTGCTCTTAGTGGAGAAGGCTTTTCTTTGCATAAGGAGAGAAAATTGGTACTGCACCATGGCTGGGCAAAACTGCTCCCATCTGAGAGTCGGTTGGTGACTGCAGAGTGAAATCCCTTTTCAGCATGTTATCTAAACAAATTGCACAGCTGATGAGCAGATTCACCAGGCTACAGAAATATTACCGGAGGGTCACTCATAAATTCAAGCATTCAGAGGAATATTACTCCCCACCTGTGCCTGAAAAGAATGGCTCTGAAGGATGGCAAGCATGGTAAGGTCAATTCTACAACTAACTCTGTCCATTGTGATCATTAGTGAAGGGGATGCAGCAGTATGGCAAAAACAGTGTTGTGATGGTGGATGAGATCATCTGCTCCAGTCCCCCCAAATACCGTTTTCCTGAAGCTGGACTGCGGATTATGATTACAAATAAGTTTGGACCACGCACCAGAATGCGGATGGCAAGCCGACTTATCATTAATGAGGTAGGTTTGTTAAGGAATCAATAAATAACTATGAGGCAGAGGGATTACCAAAGAGCTGTGCTCATAGCGATTCTGGAATTCAGATTCTTCCATGTTTCTAGAGATGGGCTAAGCTATGTCTTTCTGTAGCAACTGTGTCACAGCAGATTTGAAGGTTGATTCCCAACTGGGGAATATGCCTATCTTAATGGGAGGACAGTCATCAAGGAGAGACTCCCTTATCTCCTTGCCTGAAGGTGTTTATCTCTGTGTGTGTGCATGTAGACATTTGGATTTTATCTGCAGCAGCAGAGTTAGTTTTGATCATTACAAAGTTTGTCAGGCTGAGAAAAGATAATCGGCAGAGCAACCAAGAATCTGTAAGAACTGCTCTTTTATTAGCAGCGTATCAGGATCACATGAGATATTTGCCGATGTTCTTAGTCTTCAATGTAGTCCTTAGCTCAAAATGAAAATGGATCAAAATATTTTCATTAGGAGAATTTACTCCATACAGTTTCAGTTAACTCATACTCTGTATATTCTCACCACCATGTATTGCTTGTTTCATACTCTGTAGCTGAAGTGATGGAACTGGCTAAGTGATGCTGTTCTGAGCGTATATGTAGTACTTGGGGTGAAATCTTTGGCCTGCCAACCTTGGCTTCTGTGAAGGCAGGATTTTATCATTTACTCCCTACAATGTCAAACATGAGAAGTTTTTATTCTGGCAAATAAATTAATTTCAGTAGTGTAGTAAATTCAAGCTTTAGCAAATTCGTAGAATTTGAGCATCCTAAGACAGTTTGGGTGTCTACCTGGCATTGCGAATACCCCAGTGAAGGACAGCAGCACTTATTTATAACAGAAGCCCAATTTAACAGTAAAATAATGAAGTGTTTATTAAGAAATCAGCTTGGTGGCATACAGTCAAGATCAGAAGGTCAGAGCATCAGTTGACTCTGTAACAAAGTTCTGCTTGGAAGGCATTTCATCGATTAGAAAAAACATCTCTTTCTTAATGGATATGTGCACAGAGCTGATACTTGCTAGTTCATTATCTGCGAAAAGCATCCTCTAAGCCAGCACATTTTGGATCTATATTCTCCTGTGTTCTCACTGCCAAAGTTTTGTAAAGTATATGAGTTTTTGCAGAAGATATGAGTTTTCTCTACTTTCAGTTGCAGTGTGCTAATAAAAGTTCCAGCATTTTTTGGCACATTGTGCAGTTACTTTGCCTTTCAAGGCATTTCAGAGCACTTTTTAGGAAACTGCAACTGTTTGTCATGAAAAAGAACACTTATTGACCGTGCATTATCTCATCTAACAAATTAAAAATATTTCTTTTTTTTAATGAAAGTAGGAAATCACTGTTGCACCTTGCATTCTCCGGTGTATTAATGAGTATATATACTGATGTTCAAAACCTATCCCTGTAACTGTGGTACTATGTTTTGGCACTGTAGTAGTCTCATACATGTCTGCAGAGCCAGTCATGAGCTTTGTGAAAGTACATACTTGGACAAGGGCAGTAAGAATTAGTCTTGCTTTTGAAATAGTAACTAGGACCTTTACATTTATGTCAAGGAACAGGGATGCAAAGGAGGGAGATGAGTTGGACCTGAGTAGGAGACATCTTGGGTAATGAGTCATTCACAAGCTAACTCTAATAATGCAGAAATTTCTTGAGTGTTGCCACTAGATTATGGTGATATTGCTGGTTTGAGTGGGAGCTGTCGAGTGGAAAGTGCTTCAGAATAACCACGCTCTTTAAAACATGGTGTGGAAGAATAGATATGACAACTTTCTCCATCGTATATTGAAAGACTTCTGCCAGTATTATTGAAGTGGATGGTCAACACTGGCCTGATGAAAACAGGGAGGCCATAGACAAATTTGTTGCTGACTAGAAGGAAGGCTCTGTGGTGAAACATCATGACTCACATGACTGGGACTGAACAGACAGATGTAACAAAGTCATTTGTCTTTGACACTGTGCAGCGTCAGCGGTTAATCCAGTCTGCCAATGGCTCAGGCAAACTACTTCAGAATGGGAGACATGGGAACATTGAAAATGGGAACATCCCTGTGGTGAACCAAGAGGAGGAAAATGAACAGGACAACCTATCTCCCTTTTCGGTGCCAGGTAAGCCTAACATTCTAGGAGTTTGAAGTAAGGAAACAGAAGATAATTAAAATGCCAAACACTGCATTGTAAGAAAAGACGGCATATGTGGGGACAGAGGAGGAAGGGGATTCATTTGATGGTCTGAAGGCTGGATTTGACAACAAAACTGGGCTGGACGCCACATGGCTAAACGCAAATCTTACGGAAGTGTTTTCCAGCCATCATTCACAGTAATGGTAGAAGTGTTGGTTTGCCAGAGGGGAGGTGGAGGGAAAGCAATGAGGCAGGTTTATATTAAAAAACATGTCAGACCAACTGGATGAGTACTGAACTGCTAGTAATTTTGACGTCAGCAGTTAATAATGGTGTGTTGGCGATCATTAGGCCAGAGGCATCTAAGTGTATAAATATATAATGACTTGATTTAGTGACTGTAAGGGAGGCTTCTTGAATGAAGAGGAAGAAAGGTTTAGGGATATAAAGAGTGTTTAATACCTTTGACAGTGTTGAAAATCTTAGAATAGCAATATATAATAATATTCGCCTTCTGAATTTTTTGGAAGCTCTGTTGTGAACGGCTATACAAAACCAACCTTTCTTTGTTGGTGCCCTTTGCACATTGCAGATTGACTCTCCCCCAGATGCCTTGAAGATTAGACAGCAGAGATTAGACCACTCCTCACAGACATGTAGTCAGTAGTCATCTGTCACACAGTTACTATTTAACACCAATATTACTTGGCAGAAATTAATGTCACATGCAGTGAAAAAGAATAAGTTTCCATGTTGTAAGCGATTCAGAGATCCTTTTACTTCAGTTGCTATCATTTTAAAGAGATGTTTGTGACCAAACAAATATTGAGGCATACTATGTGAAGACCAGATAAAACCGTGTGTTCACATGTGTTACTGTACTGTGTGCTCTTACAGGAGCTTCTTGCAGTCAGCAGTTTTGGATTTTCAGCGTGGTTGAAGAATGGAAACAAACTGATTCACTGAAGATAGACCCATTACATGGGTTCCTGATAGTCAAAGAGATAATGAAGAAACTGTTTCTATTATATGGTGAAATAAGTGGATCCAAGTCAGCAGTATGCTTGTGCACATGAACGTGTTGCTAATGATAACAAAGCCAACAATTATAACATTAACAGTAATAAACTACTTCTAAAGAACAAAAATGTCTCCCCAAACCATCTTAAAAATGCAGGATTCAATGCATGTGTTGCAAACATTTTTTAACTGAGTTATTTTTAGCAAGTTTTTGGATTCAAGTGTTAATTAGGGCAGTGTAATCATGCAGTTCTTAATGTTCCAGGACAGTGCATAAATCTTAACATGTTGCAAACATTACCTGGAGAACAAATTGTCATATTTGGATTTGTTCAAGACTCAGACAATTTCTTTGAGTGAAAAACAGATGTTGGACTAGAGCTTCCTAGGTGTGTGGCAATCACAATAGATGAACTTTGAACCAAGGAGAGTGCCTTTGGCCTTTTTTAAATGCAGTTTTTCTGCATATTTGAGAAAGTATTTAAAGACAATCGAGGTATAACAGGCCAAAATGAAACTACTGATGATACAGTTCATACTGGAATGGAGCAAAAGTTCAACATGAAGTCAAAGAGTTTGTGTAAAAATGGTAAAGCGATTGTTAAAAATCCTCATTGTTATCTTCAGATTTTGTTATTCCTCTGTTGTCTGGAGATTGTTATCTATTGGTTGGATTGTCATTGCTCAAATCACGTGTTGTGGGGGAGAATTCTTTTATTTTTGCTTTCAAAAGTATCACTTTAATAACTATGGAGAAAATGTAAGGAACCTGCATCATGCTTTGTTGTTGTTTAAGTACTGTGACACAATCAGTAGCCTAAAAAAACCCCTGACATTTAAGAGTGGCTTTAGGGAAAAGGTATTTTCCCAGAATCCCCTCTGCTTTTCTTTTGATATATTTTGAGGCCAGGAATAAGGCACATACATTTTCTAAAGATCAGAAGTTCATGTATTCTTTCAGCACTATAAAGAGCTCCATGAAGAATAGGCTTTCGTTTTCCAATAGGACTTTCCAAGTCAATTGCAGTGTGCCAAGTAGAAAATTCACTCCAGTATGTCAAGAGCTGCAGCAGAAATGGCTATGAATTGACCCAAACTTTTTTTTTTTCTGCTGTTCTGTAGTCACCTTTTTAAGCCTAGTTTGGGGCTTGAATTTCCTCCTTCAAATTGTATATTCTGGATCCTTTCACAAGTACAAGTGTTTCCTGAAACAGAAGTAAAGGTAATTGAAGTTTAAAGCACTACGCCATCTGCAAGTGATTCCCAGTAATTGCTCGCCATCTATAAATTTTGCTTATTGTTCTTTTTTATCTGCTATTAATGGAAATGCTTAAAATAAATGTAGGGCTTTTGGCACACAGATATACAGAAAAAAAATTGCCACGAATACAGTTTAAAACTGCATCATCCAGCCTAGTTCCCAATTATCAAAACATTCAGAGAGATTCACTCCATCTTGAAACAGGAGGCAACATGTAGTTTTTATCGAAACTACCTATGGTATGATACAAACCAGCCTTTGCCTTTGGTTTCTGTGTGGAAAGAAGCATTCTCTTTTAAAAGAGGAATTTTTTCACTGATGTAACTGTTCAGCCATGATGCTTATTTTCCAAGAGAAAAGCTCATTTGAGGCTTTACAAGTTGGTTAGAGTTCTTTGGAAACAGGAATAAAACTTTACCAGAAAACCCCAAACATATAAACATAGAAAAGATGACCCTGAGAACTACTGACCTGTCAGCCTCACCTCTGTGCCTGGGAAGATCATGGAACAGATCCTCCTAGAAGCTATTCTGAAGCACATGGAGGACAGGGAGGTGATTAATGGCAGCGAGCATGGCTTCACCAGGGGCAAGTCCTGTGTGACCAACTTAGTGGCTTTCTATGATGGGGTAACTGCAGCAGCAGACATGGGTAAACCAACAGATGTGACCTGTCTGGACTTCTGTAAAGCCTTTGACACAGTTCCCCACAAATAGCCTTCTCTCTAAATTGGAGAGATATGGTTTTGATGGGTGGATGGTGAGGTGGATAAGAAGCTGGTTGGATGGTCGTATTCAACGAGGAGTGGTCAATGGCTCAAAGTCCAGATGGAGACCTGTGACAAGTGGTGTCCCTCAGGGGTCCATACTAGGACTGGTGCTGTTCAATATCTTTATCAATGATATTGACAGTGAGATTGAGTGCACCCTCAGCAAGTTTGCAGATGACGCCAAGCTGACTGGTGTAGTTGCCACTACAGAAGGACAGGATGTCATCCAGAGGGACCTGGACAGACTGGAGAAGTGGGCCTGTGAGAACCTCATGAGGTCCAACAAGGCCAAGTGTAAGGTCCTACACCTGGGTTGGGGCAATCGCCATTTTTAGTACACAATGGGGGATGACGTGACTGAGAGCTGCCCTGCAGAGAAGGACTTGGGGGTGCTGGTCAATGCACGCAGCATGGGCAATAAGAAGGAGGAGCTGGAAGCTGTTGTAGGGCAAGGTGACTACAGTGTCGTTGCCATCACAGAAACGTGGTGGGATGACTCATATAACTGGAGTACAGCTATGGGGGGCTATAAACTCTTCAGGCGGGACAGGAAGGGTAGAAAAGGAGGCGGGGTAGCCCTCTATGTTAAAGAGTGCTTTGATACCCTTGAGCTGGATTACAGTGAGGAAGGAACTGAGTGCCTATGGGTTAAAATCAGAGGAACCTACAAGAAGGCAGACATTGTGATGGGAGTCTGCTACAGCTCACCCAACCAAGAAGAAGCAGCTGATGAGCTCTTCTATAAACAGCTGGGGATAGTCTCTAGATCTCTACCTCTTGTCCTCGTGGGCGACTTCAATCTTCTGGATATCTGCTGGGAGTACAATACAGCAGAAAGGAAGCAGTCTAGGAGGTTCCTGGAGTGCGTGGAAGACAACTTCCTCACACAACTGGTTAGTGAACCAACAAGGGAGGATGCCCTCCTTGACCTGCTTTTTGTGAATAGAGGAGGTCTTGTGGGGGATGTGATGGTTGGAGAACGCCTGGTTGAGCAGGGAGATCTTGAGATGCATCAAAAAGAAGAAGAAGGTCTATGAGCTTTGGAGGAAGGGGCAGGCATCTTGGGTGGACTACAGGGAGGAAGTGAGATCATGCAGGGAAAAAATCAGGAGGTCTAAGGCCCAACTAGGAATCAAATTGGCTAAGTCTGTGAAAGATAATAAAAAACCTTTCTACAAATACATCAACAAGAAAAGGAGGACTAGGGAGAATATTCAGTCCCTATTGGATGCAGAAGGAACAATAGTGACGGGATAAGGACAAGGCTGAGGTACTTAATGCCTTCTTTGCCTCAGTCTTTAATAGCAAAGAAAGTTGTTCCCCCTGTGTACAAACCCAGGAGTTAGAGGAGCAGAATGAGGCTCCCATGATCCAAGAGGAGGCGGTTAGAGACTTGCTTGCCCAGCTAGACACCCATAAGTCTATGGGGCCGGATGGGATCCACCCAAGAGTATTGAAGGAGCTGGCGGATGTCCTTTCCAAACCCCTTTCCATCATCTTCCAGCGGTCCTGGATGACTGGGGAAGTTCCACTAGACTGGAGGCTGGCTGATGTTGTGCCCATCTACAAGAAGGGTTGCAGGGAGGATCCGGGGAACTACAGGCCAGTCAGTCTGACCTCAGTGCCGGGGAAAGTCATGGAACAGGTGATCTTGAGTGCTATCATGAAACACATGCAAGAGAACCGGGTGATCAGGTCCAGTCAGCATGGGTTTATGAGAGGCAGATCTTGCCAAACTAACCCAATTGCCTTCTATGACAAAATGACCCGACTACTGGATGGGGGAAAGGCTGTGGATGTAGTCTTCTTGGACTTCAGTAAAGCCTTTGACACAGTTTATCACAGCATTCTGCTTCAGAAACTGTCTGCCTCTGGCCTGGACAGGCGCACACTCTTCTGGGTTGAAAACCGGTTTTATGGCTGGGCCCAGAGAGTGGTGGTAAATGGAGTTAACTCCAGCTGGAGGCCAGTCACAAGTGGGGTTCCTCAGGGCTCGGTACTGGGCCCAGCTCTGTTCAAAGTCTTTATAAATGACCTGGATGAAGGCATTGAGTGCACCCTCAGCAAGTTTGCAGATGACACTAAGCTGGGAGGAAGTGTGGATCTGCTGGAGGGTAGGGAGGCTCTGCAAAGGGACCTGAACTGGCTGGACCGCTGGGCTGAGACCAATGGGATGAGGTTTAACAAGGCCAAATGCCGTGTCCTGCATTTGGGGCACAACAACCCTATGCAGTGCTACAGACTGGGGGAAGAGTGGGTGGAGAGCTGCATGGAGGAGAAGGACCTGGGGGTAATAGTTGACAGCCCACTGAACATGAGCCAACAGTGTGCCCAGGTGGCCAAGAAGGCCAGTGGCATCTTGGCTTGTATCAGAAACGGTGTGACCAGCAGGACCAGGTTCTCCCTTTGTACTCAGCACTGGTGAGACCGCACCTTGAGTACTGTGTTCAGTTCTGGGCTCCTCACCACAAAAATTATGTTGAGGCTCTGGAGCGTGTCCAGAGAAGAGCGACGAAACTGGTGAGGGGGCTGGAGAACCAAGTCTTATGAGGAGCGGCTGAGAGAGCTGGGGTAGTTTAGCCTGGAGAAGAGGAGGCTGAGGGGAGACCTTATTACTCTCTACAACTACCTGAAAGGAGGTTGTGGAGAGGAGGGAGCTGGCCTCTTCTCCCAAGTGACAGAGGACAGGACAAGGGGGAATGGCCTCAAGCTCCGCCAAGGGAGGTTCAGGCTGGATATCAGAAAAAAATTCTTCCCAGAAAGAGTCATCGGGCACTGGAACAGGCTACCCAGGGAGGTGGTCGAGTCACCTTCCCTGGAGGTGTTTAAGGAAAGCGTTTATGAAGTGCTTAGGGACATGGTTTAAGGGAGTGTTAGGAGTGGTTGGACTCGATGATCCAGTGGGTCCTTTCCAACCTGGTGATTCTATGATTCTATGTTCCAGCAATGTGCACTTGCAGCCCAGAAGGCCAACCATATCCTGGGCTGCATCAAAAGCAGCGTGGCCAGCAGTTCGAGGGAGGTGATTCTGCTCCTCTATTCCTCTCTTGTGAGACCTCATCTGGAATAATGTGTCCAATTCTGGAATCCTCAATGTAAGAAGGACACGGAGCTGTTGGAACGGGTCCAGAGGTGGGCTACAAAGATGATCGGAGGGCTGGAGCACCTTCCCTGTGAGGACAGGCTGAGAGAGTTGGGCTTGTTCAGCCTATAGAAGGGAAGGCTCAGAGGAGATCTTATAGCGACCTTCCAGTACCTGAGGGGGGCCTACAAGAAAGCTGGAGAGGGGCTATTGCTAAAGGCTTGTGGGGATAGGACCAGGGGAAACGGGTGTAAACTGGAGAGGGGCAGATTTAGACTGGGCATAAGGAAGAATTTCTTCACTACGAGAGTGCTGAGGCACTGGCACAGGTTGCCAAGGGAGGTTGTGGATGCACCATCCCTGGAGGTGTCCAAAGCCAGTTTGGATGGGGCCTTGGGCAGCCTGGTCTAGTGGGATGTCCCTGCCCATGGCAGGGGGGTTGGAACTGGATGATCTTTAAGGTCCCTTCCAACCCAAACTGTTCTAGGATTCTATTCTATGATTCTATATGAAAGTAAAGCAGGATGAAACTGGGCAGGCATATGTTGACAACAAAAAGATGTGTAAAAGCTGCTACATAGCTTAGTAGCCTTTTAGGGCCCAGACTCAGAAAAGCATTTTTGAGCAGCTCTTAATGGATGCTTAAATCTCATTCACTGTCACATGTTCAGGATCCTTTGAAATACTCAGTGTTCTCAGCTGCTGCTGGTTTCACAGAAATGACAAACTCCTCCTCTTACAGGATTGGACCATAGATGCTTTATATAAGTAAGTCATGATGGTGTTAGCTAAAATAGGAATAATAATTCCCAAACATAAACTGAGACGGCAATAAAGGAGATTAGCAGTCCTACCCATACAAATACAATGTAGGATAGAAGAAAAATGAATTAACAATATCTACTGAAAACAAAAAAAAAAAATTTGTGCTTGGTCAAACCAAATGTTTGTCTCGCCTGATATTCTGACTCCAACTATAACTTTATGAAGGAGGCTGAAAAAGAATGAGACAGGACAAATTGACCTTCAGTTATTTTCGGTTCAAGGGACTTCCTGGACTGGGTATAATGTCTGAGTGTTTTAAAATCAATCCTTAATGTATTTATTCTTCATTAACCTGTCTAGTTATCATTAAATCTTTGCAAACATTAAGCACCCATAACAACCTTTGGGGAGGAGTTTCATGGTTGTGTAAAGAACTATCTCCTTTTACTTGCTTTGAACCTGGCTCCTACTAGCTTCCTTGGTGGTCGTCTTTTCTTGGAAAACACAGTGAACAAAGCAAGTACCATGTACTGTACTTAGACATGTAGGATGCTGTAGCATTTTGTTATATCCTCTCTGGGGCTGTTTGTCCTCGAGGTTGAGCTAGAGGCAAGAAAGAATTCCATGTGGAAATCTGTAGTTTCTGTCTGCAAACACTGATGCAGACGTCTTCTAGCTTCTCTGCAACACCCCTCTCTTTTCTCAATGCTTCTTCGTGCTTTTATTATCAGCGAACTCAGCAGACTTCTTGCACCTTATGTATTCGAAGTAAGATTTATTGTGAATTTTGTTTCTTCTTTCTAGTTGTTCCTCAGACTCTCTTTTTGGTCTGCTTTATGGTACTTTTGCTTAAGTTTGGAAAACATGACTTAAGAGGCTGTGTTAGGAAGTAGAACCAACTCCTGTTGCTTCTTTGATGTTGTAAGAAGTTCTTCCAAGAACGTAGTTGGGAGCAGAACCTAACCTATAGTATTCTGAAATGTTTTTTTGGAAGAGCTTCCTCTTGCCACTGCCTGTGTAATGGCGCATCTACTTTAGAATTTTGTTTCAGAACACAGGTGTGCTTCTGAGTCACATCTCACTATACTGCACTTTGATTTGCATTATGTTCTTGGAGCTCATGAACCAGATTCCTGTTGTAGAAAACTAAACTGGAAAACGTGCTCCAGAAGAGCAGCAGGTGTGCTTTACCTTGGAGGAGGATATACAGGATAAATTGGAAAAGAAGCGGGTAAGGATTTAATTTAGTAACTCATCACTTCACTCTGAAAGGGCAAAGAGGGACTTGAGAGTCTGTAAATCCCATTTCTCCTTTAAAGTTGATAAAGCAGACAACAAGGTTAAAACAGAAAATAAACCCTGCCAAAATCCATCCAAGTCAAAGAAGGTATAGGGAGTGCCTCTGCTCAATTACAATTTATTTTAATGTTGTCCTCTGTAAAACTATAGTAACTGAGTAAAGCTTGTTCCTGCATACTGAAGCAAATTCTTTTTTCTGGACCAGTTCCCATTGTAACAAAAATGTGTCTTTAAGAGGAAATTATTGGCATAAATGTGAATATGCAAAGTGTGGTAAAGGTACAGGCTGAAAATAGAAATCTGAATTGTTTTGGACAGATGTCATGATCTGGGGTTTGGAATTTATGCTTTGGAAAATGGAACTTCCGAGAAAAGTGGCAGTAGTTTGGAAAATAGTCTGTTTTGGATGAGGATGAGAAGTAAAACCTTGGTATTTTCCACAGAAAAAAAAAAATTATTTCCAAAGCTGTGTTGCAGAAGAATTGCAATAAGAATGTTTTAATATGTCAGCTGCCCACTTGGAAGGGTGGCAAAGGCTGTGCCTTCCTGGACACCCTTTTACACACTGCACAGCCTCTCTTTAGTGTGGTAACACAGAGTCTTCTGACTCCCCAGTTCCCAGGGAAAGTTTCAGAGCTGAAATCAATAAGGATTTTCCAAGAAGGTGGAGAGGCAGCTGCCATGTTATATTTCCTAGCAGCAAATATGAAAAACATTTTCTCAGTTTTTTGTTTTTTTTTTTTTATTTTGCAGTAAAGGCCTTTTTCAGTGGAAAATAATTCTAATGGAAAATTCATAGTGGATCTAGTTTGTTATACCTCTTTCAGTTATTTCTGTGTTGAGTTTCATACATGGGACAAAAATTTATATTCCTGTTGTGTTTTGGATACTGCACATGCTCAGAAATTAAGCTCTCAGGCTGGCTAATTTACATCTGTTGGAGTTTTCGAGTCAGTCTCAACTCTGAACAACAGCATTTTCTAGCAGAAATTTACTTTATCTGTATTATTGCAGAACTCCCAGTGTGGAGGCACGTATGTTACTGTTAACACGTTTTCAGGTCGAGATTTGAATTACAATATTGCTAACGATATGTGGGTGTAAATCTATCTTTGTAAATATAAAGTCAAATTAGGTCCAAGGGGACAGGTGATTTAAAAATCACTTTTCACTGGGGGAAAAACTGTTGTGGGGAGGGAGTTTGGTTTGTGTTTTGTTTGTTTGTGGGTTTGTTTTAAATGAAAGATGGTAGAGACATTTACAAAGATAAAAAAGGAATTTCAGAATTATAAAGTGGAGCACCAAAAAAATCATCAGCAATAATCTTTGTAGGCTAGCCTGGACAAGCCATATTATTCTTCTAAGTTTACCAATGTCAAAAGCAAAATGCCAGAAAAATAGAAATCAGTAGTAAATTCCAGGAAGCCTTTCTCATTTTGCAGAGAGAATTAGAGTAAACGTTTACCATTTTTCAAGTTACCTTGAATTAGAGATTTGTATGAATTCATACTAAAACAGTTATGAAAATCTCGTCTGTCAGTTAGATTCATGCTTTGCCAGGGTGTTTGTATCTTTTTTTAGGTCAGCTAGCTACTAACTGCCTTGCGTAAGGAGATGGTTTTCTCACGTGCAAAGGTTCAGTCGTGTTCTGAAGTAACTAATGTGTGGTGCAGTGGTCTGTGCTTGACTGCCACACTTTTAAAGGGAAGGCTAAGTGAAAAAGCTATTAAGTTTAACCAACTACAGTAACTTGGATAGAACTCCTGATGGTGTAATTGCAGGCTCTGGTCTGTCTAAACTCAGCAATAGTGCTTTCTGTGCAGCTTATTGATTAGGAAATGTAGACTCTCTGCACTGTATGTGTTTGGAAGTTCTGTTTCAGACTAGCTCTGACTTGGTCCATGGATTAAATGCCCATTATTTTTTTGAGAATCTTTAAGTTTGTGCCTATGATTCAGCTTTATACCAGGGGAATCTCATTGGTGTGATGCAAGGCTCCTCCATGTTGTGAACTAAAATACAGTGAATTGCAAACCAAAATATATTAAATGGGGACAGTCAGGATATTTACGTCAAGGGTACACTCCTGATCCAAATGAAAACAGAAGCGTAGTTGCACGTTTTTATACTGAGCTCCTCTCAACTCTGAGTGAATGTTGGGAGTAGGACAGTATTTTTCCTGCAACAAGGCACTCTCTTTAGTACCTTAAGGAAATACTCTTTCCTCTCAGTACTGTGATGTATGGTGTTGACTTCATTGACCAGGACACTATCTGTATGTGAAATTAATTATTATGACTGTAACATCTGCAAAGATAACAAGCCCATAAATATACTGAAAGTTAACAAAGGGCTCTTTGTTGTAGGGCTGCTGCTTTGTTTTCAGAACATTGTAATCAGTTCTGTAATAATACCTCTAAAATGCTTGACGTGTTTAGCTTCCAGATATCTGGAGAAACAGAAAAATGTATGTATGAAGTAGGAAAAACAACTTCATGTGGAAAAGCTCATCTTCTACAGCAGGGTGAAGTGAGCACAATATAGACCAGTGTTGCTTTCTGTAATAAAAGAATATTTTTTCATTATTGTTGTGGGAGGTACAACAAATACACTTTTCCTCAGCTATGTGGATTGCTTACAGGAGTGGCCAGTACTGCTACTAAAACAACTGAGCTAAGGCCTTGTAATGGGACTGTTTGTCTGTTTTTGCAGAACAGCTATGAATCAAATAATAGCCTTAATGAGGGTGGTAATTTTCTTCCTTGCATAGTGATCTAAGCAACAATTATAAAACAATTTGTCATGAAATAAAAGTGTATCCCAATTTAATAAATCTATCACTAAATCATTTTAATGATTATTTTATAGTGGGTAGTCAAAACCAAAACAACAGCAGCACAAGAAGTAATTTCAAAACAAAAAAAAAAATCCAGCTGTGTATTGTTTGTGCATTCGTCTAAGCCGGGTGACATGAATGAAGTCATCAGTTTCCTGAGTAAATTAAGTCTCACTTTATCGAGGTTACTGCTAATCTTGCTAAATTCTTATTTAACTACTAAGTTACAGCCTAAGAGGAGATTTGTTCAGTACTGTGTGCCACACAAGTTCTATAGCCCGGTATAGTAGGAGCTCAAGAAAATGGTCTGAGGCAGAACCGAGGCCAGATATACTTAAAGCTTTATATAAAATTTTATATAAAATTTTATAAAAGCTGCCAAATCCTGACACAAAAGAAAAGTGTGTCAAGTAGGTAGCTTTGGCCATGATGATTCAGAACTATTCCTGGTTAACTGCAAATGGCCAGTTGGCTTCTCTATTAACCCAATAAACCCCAGAATTATAATGCATGCAGTTCTTGTTCCCTGAAGTCTCAAGCCTGATTACCATGTAATGAATGCAGATGCCGCTTCCACAACCCATCTAGCTGTACAAACTGGTTCTGACTCATGACACTGTGTGGATAAAGCATCACAACTAATAGAGACAGGATTTTTAATCTGACACACATCCATTCAAACTGAGCAGGATAAGGGAAGGGCAAGTCCTCCTCCACTAGTATTTCAGTTTTCCTGAAACTGAGCAAGCATAGCAATGCCAGTGGTGAGGCACTGTGAATTCTCACAGTTAAGCATTTGTTTAAATATTTCAAGATCCCTGACAAGATACATATTCTCCAGCAGAGGCCGAGTGCATTATTTATTCTGTGTTTGTTCTCCAGGCAGTTTTGTTTCTTTTATTCATGTTACTGAAAAGAGAAATGGGACTGTATCTCCTGTGTGTAGCAGCACTGAAGTCAGTCATATTACACCCACATCATATCAGAACTGGATCCATCATTTTTCCTGTCAAACAGTCGCCCACTCACCCTGCATATGGAATTACACACTGAGGAAATTACTGGCCTAGGCCATGCTGACTTGTTTGACTGAAACAAGCTTAGCAACTTGGGTAGACAAAGAGTACAAATTAACTAGCAGGAGTCTTCTAATGATCCAGACTTTAGCAAATTAAACAGGAGGAGGTGTAAATTACCATAGGATATTTACAGCCTTGTTAGCAGAGTTGATACGTGTGCTAAGAAGTGGCATTTTCTAGACAGAACAGATAAAAGATAACTGTTTTAAAAATCGGCGTAGTGGTGTATGTAGCCAGAGGGAAACCCACTTTACTGTAAAATCAGTAATAGGTCCTCTGTGACATGTAAAATTCTAGATTAGAATTGACCCTAGGAAACTTAGGTAGTTTTATAAGTTCTACAGTCATGAGCAAAATGAGAAGAAAGAGCCAAACTTAGTCTATGTTTTCCTGGTAGGTTCATGGCATCTCAGAGTTCAGAAGGAAACTCAAGATAAGGAGCTGATTGATAACTTATGCAAGACAATTTAGTACTAAAATACATATTGAAGTAAATGAATAAAGACTTGCATTTGGAATCAACAAGTTAAATTAGACTAGTAAGTAGCCTTGTAAATCACAAAAGTACTATTTTAAAATGTTTAATATTTGAAATCTGTCCTCTGGACAATGAAATTAATCTAATTAGATTCAGTGATAAAAACTCCCATTAAACAAATCCTAAATCTCAGTGTCTTTGCTGAAAGAAAATTACTGGTGAAATTGGTAGGAGCTTTTACTAATTATTACCTGCCCCTTATAATTTGGCTAAATAACTTCGCTAGATGTATCTGTTAGTTTGCTTCAATGTCCTCAATTATTTTATTCAAAATTACGTGTTTTATTAAATCTCATGTATAACATTATCAGTTAATGATGGACATCCTTACTAGCATAATTCTAAAACAGTGTAAAAGAAACTCGGACAAACCCCACCATGCTGTTGTCTGTGATACTCTGATGTAGCCTGATAAACAAATCTGTTATCCTACTTGCAGGATACTTCATGAAACCTGTAAGTGCCTCATTTATTTATGGCCAAATTATAAGATAATTCTTATTTATCTATTGAGATTTATATGCACATTTATAATGCTTCACATTTTTAAAAAATGAGAAGGTGTGTGCTTGTCTTCAGTAATGACAGTTCTCTGGTTTTTCTCACCAGCTGATTTTGGAGAGTTGTATGAGGGAGGTCAATATCTTCGGTTTACTTTTACAGAGGATAAGAGACCATCTTAGGATAGGGCCAAATGCAGTTGGAGAGAGTTAACAAGTCTAGATCTCGTAAATATTAGTTTAAAGTCCTGCTGAAGTGACCACAGTGAAGCCTGCAAAACACATTTTCATGTTCACAGGTTGAGTCTGTGCTTCTGTTGTCTGAAAGTGTTTTCTGTTCCTGCACAGAACTTGCGGGCTATTTTCACTGTAAGGTTTCCATGTTCTTTTTTAAAAGAGGGGTGTGCGTGAGTTTTTGGTTGGTTTTTGTTTGGTGATTTTTTTAAATTTTGGGTTAATAGGAATATAGGTATTTGAAGGAGCAACAAACCTGCTTGTTTATTTTGATTTTAAAAGCAGCCATGTTTTTAAATCATTATAATTCCTTTATGGATTTACATAGACCTTGGCAGGTTTAACTATGAGATTCTGGATGGGCAAGCAGAATTTGACTGGGATCAAGTATAGATGAAAGGTACACTGGAAAATGAGCTGACATGCATGCTTTAAATATCCTTCTGGAATCATCTGTGTTCAAAGAGGCATAACTGGGCCTGGGATAGTGATGGGAAAGCTAAACTGTTTTTTTCCATTCTTTGGCTTGCAGATGGAAAAATGAACAAAGTTAAATGGATTTTGACATGGCCGTTGATATTCATGCTCTTTTGCACCATTCCAAACTGCAGCAAACCACGCTGGGAGAAGTGTTTTATGGTGACATTCGTCTTATCCACTCTCTGGATTGCCTTGTTCTCCTACTTCATGGTGTGGATGGTAAGCATATGTAGCAGGCCTTCCCATACTGAGTGAAATGTGCATCTCAAAATAGATATAGATTTTTGTGTATTTATTAAAGAAAGGCATGTAATTGTAGTGCAGTCTTTTCAGCTCATTCTCTAATTATTATAATTCTAGCTTTCTGGTAGTCTTTTCTGCACTAATAATTGTGCCTTTACTCTATAGGGTGCATTACAGTACAGGAAGGCTGCAGCTTGATTTTGAAGAAAATGTGGACAGCCACATCCTACTAGTAAGAGGGCGTTTAAATGAAAACATGTAACTCTCAGTAGCTGAGACCCCTTTAGAAATTTGAGTTCAGGGTCTGATACTGGAACACGCATAAAAGCAGATGAGTGGCATAAAGTGAAGATTCAGAAATGGTGTAGATCACATCAAGTAGACTGGAATATTGCAAGAAAATCCTTCTTAGTGATGAGTATTATGATTGCTGGTATGTTTCCATTTGCCCTGAATCTGTTAGAAGCAGATTATTGGGTGTAGATCTGTAAATTGTTGTCAATTAAGGAGCACGCTTACCTGAAGATTTGTGTAAGTTCCTATTCTTTCTTACTGCTTTCAGTTTCTCAAGTGTGTTTTCAATTAGAGAAGAGGCAAGAATAGGAAGGCTCCTGAAATACTTACATATAGTCTCACATACTTACACTCGTAGTTGTGTGTACACACACACACACACACACACACACGTTCCTTCTTTATGTGTTAGGCGCACACACACACACACACACACACACACACACACACGTTCCTTCTTAATGTGTTAGGCACAGACGCGCGCACACACACACACACACACACACACACACACACGTTCCTTCTTTATGTGTTAGGATAAAATAAGTTCTTTATATCTCTGCCCCTACCTCACAACATAAGTTATTTGCAGTCCTTTTGAGGATAGAACCAGCAAGGATCTTGCCATTCTTAGGAATGAAAAAAAAAACCCCACAGGTTGGATTATGTCTGTTTATCTCCTTAAAAGATCAATATCTTCTGTTAGCGATATAGAAAATTGAGCTTTTTGTTTGCTCATAAATGTTGAATAAAATGACCCAGAGTACTTTTCCTTTTCACAGCGTTGATTCTAGGCTGGTTATTCCACGATTACTTAATTTGGAAAAGTGGATAATTATCCTGAGGCTGATCCTATTAAAGTGCATCAAAGTTAAGAGTATGTCACAACTGTCCTGGAATGAGGAGACTTTCCAAACATGATAAGTTAATCTGTTTTCCTCACTGTTCAGGTGACTGTGATTGGATACACCCTTGGGATACCAGATGTGATCATGGGTATTACATTCCTAGCTGCAGGAACAAGCGTCCCAGACTGCATGGCCAGCTTAATAGTAGCAAGACAAGGTACTGTGTCTGCTGAAGCTTAACAGCAGTCTTACATATATGCTCTGTGATCTGCTTCCTCCGTACGCGCAAATATTCAAAGCAATGTTTTATTTTATTTTTACTGTTTCAGGGCCTCATTAAAAGCCAAAACACTTTACCAATATTTGTGAACCAAAAAAAAAACCCAAACAAAACCCTGTCCTGTTACCTTTTGTGTATTGGGACTGGGCACACCCTAGCATTCTAGAAGGTCATTCAAAACTCAGGTATTCCATGCATAGTATGTATGAGTCAGGGTAAAAAGATAAAAATAGTAGACAAAACTGGAATATCAGCTTTTAAAAACTACATCAGAAAATATATGCTGACCAGCACTTCTCTATGTACAACATACAGTGATTTCTGGAAGACCTCTGGAACCCAGGGAAGTGGTTTAAGAAGATCTGGCAGGAGTTACATTGCTCTAGGTGTACTTCTCATCTGAATGCAGACCTCCTTCCCGCTGGAACATATGAATAGCCCCACCGGAAAAGAGTTTAGATAAATGTCAGCTATGTCCTTATCAGCTTTCTAACTGAAATTGTCAAAAGCTTTCTCATGTATCTTAAGTTTTATGATAAAGGTCCTTTACATTTCCTCTTGTACTTGAGAAATACCTGTAGCCACATCCCTTCCTGTTGTTGAAAAACATTAAACCTGGCAGTGTGATTCCCTGTACTGCGGTGGAATAAGGAAGTTATAATTGTATTATTTTTCCACTGTTCTAGTTCTCATAGTCCTTTTTTTTTCCAGATAAGGAGATGTGCAGCACATGTCACTGAGCAAACAACAAGAGTTCTGAAGTGATAAATGAAATACTCAAAAGCCCCACCTTTGTAGTTTGAGATACGATTAGAGCTGTTAAATGTTGCTTGATTGAAAGGAATTATGTATTTAACATAGTTCATTTTCCAGGTTGTATTAATTGTTGTGTGCAGGAAAATCTCACAAAGAGCAGTACAAAAAAATATGCAGGATTCTTACAGAACTACCTTCCTACTAAATTAATTTTCCTTATGTAATGTTAAAGTGAACATTTTTTTGCAAGAACAGCAGGAAAATGTTACATTTTTAATGAACAGAATGCTTGTTTAGGTTAGTTCTTTTTCAGTGTTAGGCAAAACTCTGTAGGGATTGTTTCCTCTGAAAACGAAGATAAGCACTAGCTTGGCCAAGAAGAGCCCTATTCTCTTAAAGACAGTACAGGGACTTTGTACTACTTGGGCTGAAGAGAAACGTTTAGTGATAAATTGCAGACAAATATACAAAAAGTAGAGATAGGCACTGCCATAATAAGGATCCAAAGCATAACCTTTCTCTCAACAGCTTCCCGCAAGAAGTTACTGTATCTTATGGTGAGGTAGTAACTGCTTCCACCTTGTATAGTCTCAAAATATTTGTGGGACATGTCGCATTTACGTCAGAGTTCCTCTTCCTTTCCATTATTCACTTTGTGGAAGTGATTCAATAGGTAGGCCAATGCCTAAGATAAGTCAGCAGGGGCAGAGAATTCTGTCTTCTTCATATCCATTGACACAGGCACAGAATGAGATGCCAGCCAGTAGTGAGTATTGGGAGTAGATAATGCCTAGGAATTTCACCACCATTAACTCTTTTTTTAACTTTTGTGTAGCATTTTATTGCTCCCGAAGTGAAGGCATTGCTAAGTAAGCCCCACAGAAGTGCTTAATATCTTTGACTACCATCTGGTTACGTTGTTTTCAGGATCACTTTTCATCATTCACAGATAAAGATCATGTGTCCACAAACTAAATCCAGCAGCTAATCTCCAGGTTCCCTGTAGCTGCAGCCTACCTAGAACAAGACTTGTGGTTTTTAATTGCCATTGAACTTGGATGTTGAATGGATACCACAAACCCCGTAAAGACTTACCAGGACTTGAGGGAGATGTAGTTGCAGTAAGCAATATTTTAACATCCTTTTCAGAAAGTCATGAGAAGATTATGGAAGTTGTCTCCCTACCTCAGGTATTCTGGCTGGTCCAAGGAGGCTTGGGTCAATGGCCTCAAGTTGCATCAGGGGAGGTTTAGGTTGCATAATAGGAAAAATTTCTTTAGTGAGGGAATGGCCAAGCATTGGAACAGGCTGCCCAGGAAACTGGTGGAGTCACCATCCCTGGAGGTGTTCAAAAAACATGTAGACATGGCACTTCAATGTGCTTTAGTAGGCGTGGTGGTTTTGAGCTCGTGGTTGGACTTGTGATCCTAGAGGTTTTTTCCAGCCTTAGCAATCTATGAATCTGTGATTCTATGATAATGCAGAAGATTTCCCTTTAGTTTCCTCTAGTAAACAGAGTAAGGGTCCTATACTTTGTTTTTACCTAGGAGGTTTGGATTGTTTGTTTTTTCTCTGCAGGCCTTGGTGACATGGCAGTATCCAACACAATAGGGAGCAATGTCTTTGACATTCTTGTGGGCCTTGGTGTTCCATGGGGTTTGCAGACCATGGCGATTGATTATGGATCAACTGTATGTATACTTGGCAAATCTTTAATTTGTTTTTTTATCTATTTAAAAAAAAAAACAACAACCTATAAAGGACCCATGTAAATAAAATGTAAAAAATATCCCAATAGCCTGTTGAGCATGTTATTGGTTGCTAGATAAGGTGTTACTTCTTTGCTAAGGAACAAGGAGTTAAGAAATTCTTCCACAAGCTGCAATTAATTCCCAGTTTGTCCACTGGAATACATTATACTGTATGGCAGAGAAATAGCCATGGATATCTGTTCATGGCTCCATCATTCTCTCACTACACAGCTTCAACCACATCTGTCTGTCTCCCTGCACATTAGTATTAGAGAAGAATAACATCATGTCTCTCTCTTCTGAGGATCTTCTAACATAAAATCCATTATAAATGCTGATTATTTTTTTTTAATGGAGAACTTTTCATACATTTGTTTTGGTACCTTAATTATTATGATACATCTCTCATGGATTTGCATAGTTAAAATGTGTAAGTCAGTCACTTTTAGAAACAGAAGGTGGACCATAGATCAGTAAATTGATTTCTGATCTCTGAAGCACAGTTATTATATGCTGAGTATTTTAAGGGTCTTTTCTCTGTCAAATTCCCACAGGTTAAGATAAACAGCAAAGGACTGGTCTATTCAGTTGCACTTTTGCTAGGATCAGTGGCATTAACTGTAAGTATTTGAGTGTCTCCAAAGTATTCGAAATGCAAAATACTTACTAGGTATTTAAATGTTACAGAACGACAAATGGAAATACTTCCTATCCCCAAAGTATTGATTCTTGCAATCTTGATTCTTCTAGCAATACTCTGAGTTGAAGAGCTACCATTGTCCTCAGTGAGGACTGAAATCTGATGTTTGATATGAGAGATGCTGGATACATGTAGGTCCCATTGGTTTCAGTGGCAGTGTTGAAATTGTGGGATCCAATAATATTTCTGTGCTTCTGTGTCCAGCTGCATAACTCAGGCCTGTCACTATTTTATGCTGGGACAAGACCCAGGTATTCTTTGTCTCTGATTTCCAAAAACAGTCTGGACTGATGAAGTGCTGTAGCCAGAACCCTTAATGAAGACTAGGCAGTGAGGACTGTGAACCACAGGACTTTGAACAGGCACACTAGATGTCATTGAGCCCTTCTAATATATGATTTGTTAAGATGAAACAATAATTCTGTTTCAAAAGTCAATTTTGCTGGTACTTAAGGTCTGATTCTGCTGACTCCCAGGAAACCCTCTGTGGGAAGAATCAAATCCAGAAGGTATAAAAATATTGATTTATACTAACTTCTTTCACTGATTGCCTGTGGAGACTCTATAGAGGAGGCGATTGTCACTGGGGATTTCACGCTGATGCATGGCTAGGTCTTAAAAAACTCTACATCACCTATGCACAACTTAAGTGATAGAGTGACCGGGGCTATTCACTGTGCCATTAACTTCCTATTGCATCTGATATGTAAGCTGTGGGAGCCTGTTCTTTTATTTTCTTATCCCTGATTCTGCTACACTGTACAGTGCCTGTGAAATAACAAAGATGATGTAGACATTTGTGTATGATGTTGCTGCATGCGTATTAGTAATTGGCACTTTGGGAAAAAGTGGGAAGAATGCTTTTCTGAAAAGAGTCTTTTCATAGTAGAAGCCATATCACCTGAGTTTGAAGCATCTATTATTGTCTCATTTGTTCTGCTGGATGCCCTGACACGGATCGTCCCAGCAAAACTCAATGGAGTGTTTTGAGCAAAGCAGTAATTCAGAAGCATTCAACACCTTCATGAGGACTTCATTGTTTTGCTACTTCTAAATTTTAATTCCCTTTAGTTCTGGAACTGAGCAAAACATCAAAGAAAGCTCCTCTCTGAAGTTGTTGAAAGAATGAACATTAGGTGCTGGTGTGTTACTGGGACATAAAAGATCTGTAGGGGAACACTGGAGGGAGAGGCATTAATGTAGTTCAGTGCGTTCCTTTAGTTCATATTGAATCAATGAATGAGTGCTGCCTGACTAGAATGTGCCCTATGTACTGAAAATGCACCACATGCTCAGATGGAGCGCCTAGGGGCCTGTTCCTCAGTCACACAAGGGGCCTTAGTGGGTTAATTTAATATTTTATAGAAGGATCTTAGGACAACTGAAAGTGAGGCCAGAGTGTGAGTTCTTAGTTTGGACTCTTATGTTCCTTTTCTTGATCAGAAAAACATAGGTTGCCTTGTAGCTCTGTAAAATACTGAAAATATATTTTTATCTTTGTTCAGGATCTCTAATTCAAAAGACTCATTTTTAGCTTATAATGATTTTTTTCCAAAAGTTTTCTTCGGGGCTTAATTAACTAACACTTTGTTTGCTTGCAGGTGTTTGGAATCCATGTAAATAAGTGGAAACTTGACAGGAAATTAGGCATCTATGTGTTGTTTCTTTATGCTGTTTTCCTGTGTTTCTCTATATTGATAGAGTTTAATGTCTTCACCTTTGTCAACTTCCCTATGTGCCGAGAAGAACTTTAAACCACAACAAGGAGAGAGACTGAAATTCTTCTGATTACATGTGCTGTAAATGACAGGAGGCATTTCACATTTCTACCTTTTTTCCATCAGTAATTTGAGTGTCGTTCCTGCTTCATCAGCTAACAAGCACTTTTACCTGTGTGGAAGGAAAGCATACCTTTCTTTTACCATGCTAGCTCAAGGCAACCAAAGCATTTTCCTCCTTTTTGGATATTGCTGCTCAGTCATAAAGCTGTGTGGTTCTTATGCAGAACTCTAAAATGACCCATTTCTGGGACATATTGTTGTGGTTTTCATTCTCCTTTTGCAGACAATCAACCATCACCACCAAGGTTAGCAAGAGAATGGGAGAAAAACTCTCTATAGAACTTTTGATTTTGACATTTACTTTCTGTGGAAGAATAAAAGGCAAGTTCAGAACTTTTCTTGACTCAGTCAAAATATCTCAACTACGGGACCAGACAGTCCAAGGCACATATATTGGCATGCACTGTTGAGGACATCATTTCCTCCTTCAAGTGCTCTGCTTATAGAGGAGCTGCACTGACAGTTTTTGATGGCAGTGTTGAATATTTATCACCCTTTTCAATGAACGTGAACAGTGTGGCAGAGAAAGAAGAGGAAATGGTTGTATGTTGTATCACTTGTGATGATGCACATTAAAAGTCGGAGTATCTGCATATTGAAGAACAGAATTACTTGCAGAAAATACATACTTGAAAAATATGTTTTACCGTTAATGAGGAATGCCGTGTATGTAAATATAAACTAACATTCGTGGACTAATACAACACAAGAAAAACTTTGCGTTGGCCCTCGTGTAAGCACATTATGTAAATTTAGAAGAAACTAAACAAATAAAATATAACTGGGTGCTGAGTAATTATCAGTTACTGTTGTCAGCTGAGAGTAGTATCTGAACGTAATCCAGACATTCTGAAAACAAAACCCACCCTGATTATGATTTTATTTGATTTGAATGGGGGGTGGGGAGAAGCTTCTTTCATCAGTAAAAAACCTGGTGTAGTCTCTAGTTTTTATTTATTCCCAGAAGTTTAATAAATATGTGCATCAGACACTGAGCAGTGCAGATAAGAAACACCTAGACAAAAGCAAGTTTGTCAAGTGAATATAGTCCTTGATTTGATGGCAAGCAAGTTTTGAAAAATGATGTACTTTTTAACCCCGAGTAGAAGCCAAGTTTTTATATCCTTTCCACCAGCATAAATCTGATATGAGGAATTACTCTGGATGTAACTGACAGCAAGGTCTGACCCAGAGTGTTAAAAATAATGAATAACATTCCACATTGTAGCAGTCATATGATTGCAAATCACTGAGACAGTGTATTTTGAATTGCTACTAACTTTAAAAATATTTTACAGTTTTATGTGAATGATGACATAAAGTTTCTAAAGAAGCACAGTTAACTTTATACATAGATTTTTTTTAATATTTTAATGTTTATAAACCAAAACAAATCTATCAACTAAGAGTTGATGCATTTTAAAATATATTAATATTTTGCACTTAAGACTATGTATAAAAAAAACCCCATTATTGTGTCAATGAGAACATACTGTAAAACCTTAGCAAATCAGCACCAAATCAGAAAGTTCCTTATTTTGACATATATGGCAAATAATTCTATTAACCCAGCGCACATGCAGAATACTGTTTACACCAGGCTATGTGTTTACAATTAAGGCTGTTTTAAAAAATTATTTTGGTACAAATTAAGGATTGTATTCTGCTGTTGAATTCTTTTAGGTATTGGATCCTTTAAATGTAATACTAAGAAAAAAAAGAGCAATGTATTTGTTATTGGCTTTACACTTTGTTACAAATGCCAGTATTATTATCCATTTAGGGTTTTTCACCTTAATTAAGTTGTTACTAGAGAAAGGGAAACATTGCACCCATTTCTAAACAGGGTAGAAAGGAGTACTCTGGGAACCACTGACCTGTCAGCCTCACCTCTGTGCCTGGGAACATCATGGAGCAGATGTTCCTGGAAGCTATGCTTAAGGCACCTAGAGGACAGGGAGGTGATTTGACACAGCCAGCATGGCTTCACCAAGGGCAAGTCCTGCCTGACCAACCTAGTGGCCTTCCATGATGAAGCGACTACTTCAGTGGACAAGGGAAGAGCTATGGATGTCTATCTTGACTTCTGTAAGGCCTTTTACATGGTCCCCCACAACATCCTTCTTTATGAATTGGAAAGAGATGGGTTGGATGGGTGGACTGTTCAGTGGGTAAGAAATTGTTTGGATGATCACATCCAGAGGGTAGTGGTTAACAGCTCAATGTACTTGTTGCAGGAGATCTGCAACAAGTGGTGTCCCTCAGGGGTCTGTACTGGGACCAGTGCTGTTTAACATTTTCATCAGTGACATAGTGGTATTGATTGCATCCTCAGCAAGGTTGCAGATTGACACCAAGCTGAGTGGTGTGGTTGACACTTTTGAGTCTTCCATTGCTGATGCAGTGTACTGCTGCACCACTGTAAAAGCATCCCTCTTTAGTCTTGCTCTCTTCCCTGCCATCTTTCAGACAGAAATGGACAACTCTCCACAGCTGACTCTGCATGGCAGCCAACTCGGTGGGACACCTCTGCATAGTTGACTCTCTGTAGGGGAAACTGTACACAGGGAGCCCCAAGAGCGTGGCAAGAGCCCCTGCTGATGTTCAAGGGATTTTTGGAGCTCTGTTTGAGCCAGCAGAGTATACTGGTAGCATCTAGACCACTCACTGCCAGGCACCTGGGGCTCCCTGCAGGAGAATCAGCATGTAGAGGTGTCCTGGAAAGACTTGGCTGCAGAGAGTTGTCCTAGACCCCTTTCAGGAGGACAGGTTATGGTTGAAAACCTTGTGGTAGCATAGATATGAGGCTGAAAGGAGTGGAAAGAGACTGAGTAAATGGTTTCTTCCTGTTTTGTGCTGTTGGGTGGGCTTGGAGAACTGTCTGTCTCCAAGCAAACATTTGCTCTTCTGTGCACAGTTCGGGCAGCTTGGATATCTTTACAGAACAGCGGTTCCAAAATGCAGTTTTGAATGCCTAGTAATCAGCTGAGTTGACAGTGATGAGAGCATCGATGTTTACAGTTCCAGACTTAGCAAATTTTACTGTACCTTCAAATTTCTGAGCCAAGCAGCTTTAGGAGGCGGGCCAGTTTGTTCTGTAGCAAACATGCCCAACTATACATGAAACGGTGATTGCTAATGCCATGAATCCTTCAGCCATAATTTAGAATTATTTTGCCTAAATTGAATATCGCTCTCCAGAAAACCAGCGTTCTGTTGTAGCAGGAGACAGTTTCAGAATGTAATACTGACCTCAAATTGCATGGCCGGTCCTACCATTTATAGCCCTCCCTAAAACACAGGTCTGCATCAGGACGATTTGCATTGAATTCTAATGCTGCATTTCATGAGCTGGTCTCATATGCACCTTCTGCTATGAGACAGATAGCATGCCATGCTATATTATATTATCCTCTGACACCACCACATGACCAGGGATTTATTGTTTGCCAAAGAATTATTCGATGCTGTATCAGGGCCTTGATGACACATAATCATATGAAGTAGGTTAAAGAGTCCCTATGTAGTCATCATCCACATGCTAAAATAAATAAAGATGGCAGTTAAAGACCAAGCCATGCAGATAAACTGAATGGCCAAGGAAGATCTGATTGACAAATTGTTGTATGTCAGATAAACCCACATCAGAATGTATCAGTCCTTCAGGAGGCTATTGCTGAGTAATAGCAGATTAGTGCCTTTTATGTGTATACAAAAATTATTTGCTCCTATGGTCTGAAAACCACTACAAATTTTGCCGGTTTTCCAGTCAAGAAAGGAGGTATTTCTCCTTGGCTCTCTGCAATTAGTACAGTTCTATACTGTAGCTGTTCAGATGGTGTCTGTAAAATTTTTCAGCTATTTTGTTTTACTAACCATTGCAAAAGTTAGATAGATGAGTTTGAAATGTGTGTCACAATGTTGTGTAAGTTAATGTTCAGCTCGAGAGTGAAAAGAAAGCTGGTGGATGTGAGAGGGAAAGCTGTTAATGTGATCTGAAAATTGCCAGTGTACTAACGCTGAAGAGTAATATAACTCAGAAAGAGATATCTCATATCCAGCAAAGCTTAACTTCAGTAGGATCAATTCCATGCTTTGAGCATATATCCAAGTGCCTTGCTGGATTATGTCCTAACGTGACAGCTGAGCATGGTTTCTGGGTTTTCTGTCATATTCAGAGCTTTTCATATTTTGTTCATTTTGGAGCCTAAAGATTTTCTTCCTTTCTCAAATTAAAAGGTTTAGCCAGAAGCTGAGACTTTTGCTTCTGATACAACTTTGGATTTCCACTCTTGTAAATAAGAGAACTGGTTCCTTTTCTCAGCCTTCAAAACTGGTGTACAATCAAGATCAAAACTGAATTACAGCTGGCCAAGGAGAGCTGTTAGCAGCTTTTCAGTGCTGCAGTTCCACTGGAGTAGCACAGTCTCATGTAGACAACAGAGTGCAGTCGTGTCTGTAGTGAGCAAGTGGGAGCATTTCCATTGAATTCAGCATTGTTTGTTTCCATTTATTTACTGAACAATTGTACTGCATTATGAAGTATTGCCTGAGATTTCAGGCTCAGGATTTACATCTCTAAATCTAAAAAGCTACACTTATGGTTATCTTAATGACTATTTGATGATCTAAGGGCTGCTCTAGCCTAGAAGAACACCTTAAGTCTTCCCAACAGATACAGCATAGTCAATCATCTTTCTCCTGGCTCAGTCATTGACGTGCCAATTTTATTTTATTTTTATATCCTTGGTGCAGCTTTAACAAACATATAATTAGGTTCTGGGTTTATATTATATTTGTAAACATGCTGTCAACATGTAAACAAATGGAAAATTCTTTACTAGCAATTATAGCAAAGATTCTGTTCTGGCTTTGATTTCTTTTGTGACCGTGCTTTAATTACACACACTTGTTTCTATTATGCGTTTGCTCTAGTTGCACAAATCCCTCATGAGTTTTGTTGTCTTCCTTTCTTGGATTTCTTGTAATTGTAATGCCCTTTATTAGCATCCTACAGTTAGATGCTTTTGGTAGAGTACTTTATGTAAATACTGCCTGATTATTCATGCCAAGGAGAGATCAGATCTAATGTAATATGAAACAGACACTAAAATAGCACTGACAGCCAGGTGAAACCAAAGATTCTTCCTAATTGAAATGCATCACCTTTGAGCATAATGTTCTGTCATTGCAACCCTTGGATCTCTGTTATATGTGTTAAAGCACTCAGAAGAAAATCTCTGCAGTTCATGCATTTACTACACAATTTTGTTTATTTTTCTTTGAGTCTGAACTCCAGATTTTTAATTTTATTTGGTGGTGAGATTTATGTGATGGTTAAACAGGTAAATTATAGCATTTGGTTTTAGCAATTCTGTACCAAACCCTTTATTATTTCCTTGAACTGTTTTGAAAACACTGTATGCAAGTGATCAATGTTCTGCTGAAGAGAAGAATGTCATTTAACTGACACGTACATTGCAGTTTTTGACTTGCTGTGTATGTGTTTAATAACCTCCTTTTCAATGACTTGAGTGTGCACTTTTCTCACATCTTCCCGTGTGAGGTCCTGGTGTTTTCTGCCTAGAGAAATCTGTGTGGCGGTCTGAACATCATGTTGTTCTGCTTGCTAACATATTTCTGACATACAATTCACTGTCTGAAAGATATAAATGATTTTGGGAAGCTAATGTTATTGGGATATTTTCTTACAAGAACTACCAGTTTGAATTTAACTTTTTTTTTTTTTTTTTTTTCCTTGCACAAAGAATGTAAGCGGTCATTGCCATCTTATCATTGAAATGATCTTGGGAAACTTGAAAGACAAATATTAAGGTTGATTTATAGCACAAGGGAATTGTGACAAAATTTAAAGGTATCAAATAAAACAGACAGGTGTGATCTCTAGAAAGACTGATACCAACTGAGATGCTTCCTTTCAGAGGGTTTTTACGGCGAGGTGATAGCCTTCATTCATATGCCAGGTGTGTATGCAAAAAACACTTGTAAATCTGCTTCCCCACTAGCAACTGTTTCAAGTGGCTCAAACTGCAGCAAAGTTATGACCAAATTCTTGTTCTTGGGAGTGGTGCTCATCAGTGTCCTGGTAACTGGCATAAATTTGTATCAGTGGAACTGAAAGTAGGATTTGGCTCCCACTATCTCCTCTGTTGCAAGAAAGTATTTAAAACGGCTGTGATCACTAAAATAATTTCTGAACCTTTGAAAATTCCCCGTGTTCTCAGCATTTGTAGTGCACACTTCGGGGGTGCAATACCTCTTTAAATGTTATTAAAACTTTCTAGAACTGCTGACTTTGAAAACAGAAAGGGATGGGTTTATAAACTGTAAACAACAGAAATCTATTTATCATGTTATTTATTTTTTCAATGACTGTGACCTTATGCACTGTGAATGCTCTGTGATATGGGGTCCTTTGTACAGATAAATATGTTATGAAATCCAAATGGATTTGATGTGACAATTTGTTAAAAAATGTTGGCATGATATTTGATTATTTTTGTTGTGAAAATTTTAAAAAATAGTTATTTCAGCATTTATAAGAGATTATAGCAGTCAGTATTGTAATGCACTATAAAAATACATACACTATCAATAAATTATATAAACAACTGGAGTGCTTGCTGGTTTTTTTTTCTCATATGGGGAGAACATGTGAAGCATTCTCATATTTATTGTTGAAAATCTAAAATTTCAGGACCCAATGAAGATATGTGCCTGTGCTTCCTTGGTGAAATCTGCAGCCTGCTGAACGGAATGATAGAAGGCTCACGTTTTCATCTACGCCAGGGAATAGCACCTAGATCAAGCCATTATTTGAGGTGAGTTACGTGTATGAGTTGGAATCACAGCAATTCTGAATCGCACAATTTACTCTTTGGAGACTAGAAACATGATTTGCTGAGAACGCAGTTTGTTTTACTGAAGCACTGATCCAGAAGCAGTTATGGCTGTTTCAGAAACACTCTGAACAAGAGTATCTTGGCTGCATTGTCCCATGGTGGCATCCAGCAGGTTCCCACTGAGTAGTGAATGCCAGCTAGAAGGGGTAGAGATAAGGTCCACAAGTCATACAGCACTACTTTCATTTCCCAGTTCCCTAGACTCTGAAGAGAAGGAATAATCCCTCTTACCCTCGATTGCCTGTTTCAGACATTCCTGCAGTTCATCTCAGGGTCTACGATGGTCTCTGGTACATGTGCATAGTCTGGTACAGTCTGTTCTGGGCTGAGAAAGGCTTTGAAGTGCAGTTGTTGTTGTAAAAAGTGGAGCTAAAAGTTAACTTCATCTCATGTGCTGATGTAATTTTCATTTCATTGGATAAGAGTCTTCTCATGAATACTCTTGGCCAGTGTACTACAAGGAGATGCAAGTTATAACAACATTTGGCCTTATTTTTCTTAACCACAATGCATGGTTTTGGAATCCCTATTGCTGTGTAAACCTGTCATTAGCCATTGTGGGTTTTGTGCATCTACAGAAGAGTCTTGGTGTAGTGGAGAAAAGGGATACCCTGCATTCTTTGACTTTTACGTAAGGATTTGTTCTTTGGTGTATGCTAGGCTAACTTTTTCTAAGCTGAGGAACGGAAAAGATTCCTTTTTGCATGCAGAATTAGCTTCTAAAAATTAAAATTGAAATGTGGAAAGTACCTCTTCTTTTAATCCCCCGTAGTTCTGACAGGATGACCCATCATGAGCAGTTATGTAATAGGCTCTATAAAAGGCTCATAATCTATGGATTAGTGACACAATAGGCATGACAATTCCTATGGGCTTTTATCATATGCCATATTATTGATGCAGCCACTTCCTACTGTATGGAATGCAGAACTGTCATATAATCTGTGCATATGTTAAAAGCACTTTATTGTAGTCAAAGTGCTCATTGTACTTAAGGGCTTCCCCCATAAGCCTTTTTTAAACCTTTCCGACTCGGCTGCATAAAAATACAAAAATGTGCTGCAACTGTAGCTTAAAATGGAAAAGGTGAATTGGTTCTAGAAAAGGTAAGAATTCCTCTGTTCTGCTTGGATCTGTCACAGAGAAGTGGCATTTTACAGTAACTGGTTATTATTTTGCCATTTAGCTTTTCTGTAAGTCTTTACTTCTGAAGTCTGATACTGGAACACAGTGTCACATTCCAAACCTGTCCAGTCCCTGGCTTAGGAAAACACCCATCGAAGCTCAGACAAAATTCTTTATGTTAAAATTTGTCTTCATTTTCATACTTTAAAAATTTTACAGAAATACTTAACTATGTTGCAGAAATGCTATATATTTTTGCAGAAAAAATATGAGATTTTTTTCATGAAGTTTGGTCAGTGTCTTTAACAAAACTGATTACAAAACTGATTTCAAAACCTGAAATTCCTGAAACACTACATTCTCTCAATTGCAAATAAATTGGAAATATTTCACACAAAATCCCAACAAAACAACCAAAAAAATGAGCTCTCAAATCATGTGAAACTGAAATAGCTCCACAATACCAGATTTTTTTTTATTCTTCCTTTTTTTTTTCCCCTCATTTTTTTTCTGTGTCTTTTTAACAGTTCTGGTCTTTTTGTTTCTTCTTCCCCAAAAGCATCTTTGAAATGCTTAACACTCTGAAATCTGATATTCTGCATTTACAAAATCTTAAGTGTTTCCCTGGGATGGCTACATATTTGTGTGAACACAGATATTCCCCCACCTGGGCAGGTCCATGCAGAACAGCACACCTTTACAGTTTCTTGTCTCAGCAAACTTCTTTTCCTGCAAAGCAAAGGTGGGCCTTGTCCCTGTTGAATTGCAGTGGAGGGAAATGAAAACCTAGGGTAGAGCTGAACTTATGTGAGGAGGTTGTTCTTGTGCCAATATCCAAGGTGCATTTCAAAGGTGCGCAGCTGGTGAACAGATCTAGCACATTTTTTTTCTTGGCTCTCTGTGCCCAGAACCAACTGGAGGATTCAGAACTGGGATCTGACAAGTCTGCAGTGAGGGATGAGTGAAGCTCAGCCAACTAGTTTGTCTGAGAGGGATGAATTCTTCATTGAATGAGTTCATCATTGTCTGAAAAGGACTACAAGAGTTGGAGCAAAGAGCTCCTTAGTTTAGTTGAAAAGGTCATTCTGAGATACAGTAGCTGAAAACTTAAAACTTAAGTCAATGCAAAAAATCAGGTGTGAATTAAATAATATCAACAATTAAGCACTAAGACACCTTATGTAGAAGAGCTGGGAGTTTTCCATCATGCAGCCTTTCAGTTAGACTTAAAACTTTCTAAGAGAAATCCTTCTAAAAACTGGAAGATAAATTTTGTAATGTCACCAGAAGTTACAGGCTTGATCAAAAAAGCCCTGAGAAAAGTTTATCTTACATTACATGGAAGGTGTGACTCAATGGTTGTAAAGGTCCCTCTGACCAGCAGAGTTGGCCCTGTGTTCTACACTGAGGTCTGGGTTCCCTCATGCCGATACAGTAGCAGCTGCCGTTTCCATTTCTGCTGTGGGCTGTATGATACAGTCTACTTACTCTTAGAAAGCTAGAAAATTCCTTCTAATGATAAAAGAGGCATAAAGTTACCATTGTCTCCCTCTCCATTTCATGCAATTGCTTTTTGTCTGCGTCTGCTTCTGCTTCATACTTTTGCCTTATTTTTTCCATTATGCATTCTCCTAACACCAAATATTTCTGGTACGATAGGGCTGCCAAATAGGAGTGCCACCAGCCCTGTCTGTCCACTGGCACATCTGTCAGTCCCCAGTCTCCACAGCTGGTCTGTATTCAGTCCAGTACAGCAAACACCACTCAACTGCTTAAGTAGCTCCAGGTCAAATGTGCTCTGAGACTGACTGGAGCTGCACAGCATGGATAGCTTCTCTGTTACTAGCAGTCTTACAAACTTATCATTAGCTTTCGCTTTAACTGAGAATTTATTTGCAGCGCTGTCTTCTGCCAGTGTTAGACATTTCACTTTCTCAGGTCCTGTGAAAATATATAAGTTTCCAAGCTCCATCTGGTTCCAGTTACTCAGGCAATAGAAATACACATGCTTCAGGAATTTGCAGACGGAGACTTACTGCCTTGCTGCCTTATAAAATCCTTTACAAAGTTCACCGTGCTCTGTTGCCTCCTGATATACCTGTAGTCTGTAAAACAGCGTCCCCTGAACATCCAAGTTAAAGAAACAAACAAGCTGATAATCTCAGGCCCTTATTTCTAATAGGGTTACCCTGCCTTCACTACTAAATATGGCTTTGTAACACGCGCACGCACACACACACCCTTGACCACCAAAGACTGCCTCTTCCTGAAATCCCCCGTTCATATAAATACAGGAAGTAGAAATAAGAGAGGCTAAAATCAGACCTTCTTGGTAGTTTGCTTTCACTTCGGTGCTGGTTTAGTTCTCTGCCCTCTGATACTACTGAGCCTGAAGCTGGTTTTAAACATCCTCCCCCTGCCGCCCCTTGAAATATCTCCAGTACAAAAACTAAGGATGTGGAGGTTCTGCTCTGTGATGGAAAGGAATCGCTTTCTTTACCAAGGAACTCTAAAGCCACTGTGAAACAGAAAGTCTCTTAAAGTTTTCTGTAATGATGAAAACATCAGCAGGAGACAAGGGAGCCAGCGATGACTCAGGGTAAGTCTTGAATCTTTAGTGACTGCTCATTTTTAGTAACTGTTGCTTTTCTTACTTAACAAAGAGCTCTCGGCTGCATTTGCAAGCTGGCTGCTGCTATCAGCTACACAATCACAATGATAGTACTGTAATTTACAGTATTTCCTTTAGGTAACATGGTCCAGCTGAAGACAAACTGCAATACTTTTATTTAGCTTGAACCTTAGCTACTTAGGGAAGAAGACGGATGAATTCCAAGCTGCAATTTAGGGAAAGGGTTGGAATACAGGAGTTCTGTGCTTTTGGAAACTTAAATCTTTTCTGGGAGGCTTGTTTTGTTTTTACTGAAATACTAAGAATTGGGTAAATGCTCATCCCTATGAGATGATGATCACTCCAGCTCCAGAATTCTAAGATACACTCAAAATCTGTCCACAAACTCCCAGGAGACTTCAGATGTGCTCTCTGTTAGGAAAAGACTCCAGGCTTTCCTTGTTCCTGGCCAATAGACACTGCACCTTGCAGATTTGAGCCCCAAGGAAACCTAGTGGGAGAGAAAATGGGTTTTGACTGGGAGGAAAGTCAGCTGCTGGGATTCCAGGATCAGACTGGAATCCTCCCAAGGCTCAGTTGTATCATAAAGCCCATGCTTAAGCTGAGCTTTTCTGCTTCCTGTTGGAAACAATCAGGGGAAAATTACATAGCTGCTGAAACCTTTGGTCACCCTCCCCTTGGAAAACCATATAATACCATATATTAAGAGTGTTTCTTATCTGTCTGACACACTTAGCCTGTTCACCATGAATAAAAGCTCCCAAATGTGTCTTTGATGGGTGCAGTAGAAGAAACTATAGATAAGGGATACTTGCATTTTCAGTCACTGAGTGTTCTGCAAGTCAGTGCCCTTTGACTTGGAGCACACTCAGTCAAAACCAGGATAAAACTGCTGCTGACAGACACAATAACTATAGTTTCAGCACAGCACTGTTCCCATATACGTGCATGGAGTGTGGCGATGGAGGGAGAACCCTGCATTACAGCTGTCACAGCTTTTGCCTTGTTCAGTTGCTTACATTAAGTGGAACAATGACACTTATGTTCCAAGGTACAATTTCTCGGTTCCACTTAATGTTAAACATTGAGGAACAAAGATCACACAGCCGTAAGGAAAAAATGAAAGAATCCAATCACTGTAGACTACCAAGAGGAATTTAGTACATGGTAAGCTGAAGAATTTGCATTTTGCAGATATTTTCTGCATTTGTGATGGTTAAGGTGCCAAGGACTGAGAAACTGATTTGTACTCCTTATCTCTTTCTCCGCTTGTCTGAAAGGAGCTGCCTGCTTACAAAGTTTGGCCTTCAGTTTAGAGTTGCAGAACAAAGTAAGCAAGCCATAGACCCTGGATTTAGACTATAAGACCCTGGATTTAGACTGTAAATCAGTTGGTTGCAGGAATATTGAAGCATGAATGGTCATGATGTATGCATTCTTCATAAGTATATAAGTATCTGAAAATTCAACAGAATGGCCTTTTATTTCATTAACTGGTTGTCTGTGTTTTCAATCTACCTCTCACTCATTAAAAAAAGCCCTTAAATCTTTAAAAAATCTGGTTTAACTCTCTGTTTATGTGCCATAATATTGCTGAAGATCCTCAGAATTACACTTCAGCATATATACCTTGTGGCCTCCAACACACTACAGAATTAGAAACATGTCTAAGTGATGTTTAGCTAATACCATGTTATGGTCACATTGAATTAGGCACCAATTTGCCAAAGTATGTGTAGATGAAATTGGTAGAGATGGTAACATGAGGCAAGCTGCCGATAGAGAATTTGGACCTGATTTTTAAAATTTTGTGAGCAAAAATTCCATGAGCAGTTGCTGAGATTGCACCTTCATTCACCGTAGTCTTCAGGTTATTAATTAAATGGGAAAGCTTACTCGCCTGCACAGAAACTATGACCATGTAATTTATCATAAAAGTACCCTAGCAACTTGGAAAGTATCCATGTGTCTGTTCCTAGTAATGACTGAAGGGTCTGTTCTTCATGTAGCAAATCAGTAAGGTTTTGCTGGCCTCTGAGATGGCAGAAAGACACCCGGGAGAAATCTGCCTCCAGAATTAGTAGCTCCTCAGAGAGGAGTGTGGAGAGAAGTGTAGCTAGGGGCTGGATACAAATAAATCTAATCAGATTCTTCCAAAATGGATTGGGAGAGAAACAAGGGAATTTATCCAGTAATTCTGATCTAGAGTCAGGCTAATTCATAGGAACGTTAATAAGTGGTGAGATCACAAAACATCTGGAGAAATGTGAGCTGTTTGAGCCTGGTGGCCACGGTTTCATGAAAAGGTATATGCCTTCATTCCAACATCTGGCAAATGTATGGAATAGGAGATGAGAAGAGCAGAAGGGAGCTGAGACAGAGACATAGCATGCAAATATTAACTAGTCTTTTGGGATAATGGCTGTTTTGCGTAGCTGGGATGGGTTACAGTGGTACTCATTTCTGGGGCACCAGGCTGCATAATGAAGTAATGATGGTACATCTTTTCAGTGACATGTCTTTGGGGCACAAAAACCACTATCACAGTTGACCGATTTCATGCAGTGAATGTAGACGTAAAGAGGTCAAAAACTGGAATAATCTGGAAACTGAACAACTCTTACAGGTTCACAGACTTTACATTCAAAGGACTGCTTTGCCTGTCTACTCTGATCTCCTGTGTAGAGCAGATCAGGGAACTGCTTTGGTAAGCACCCTATCGGACCCATGACTTCTGCTGGAATGGGAGCTTTTAGATACTTGTTGGTGACAAAAGTTTCTTAAATCACTCTTCTCTTTGGGCTACGCATATGTCCCTGCAGAGGGATAAATAAATTCAATACCAGGGTTTACAGATTTGAACCAAGAAAACAATTTTTTAAACGTCCTGAAGAGCCAACTATTGTAAAGGACTTGATCCGAGCTTATTTGAATGAGTGGAACAAGTCCTGTTGGCCTCAGGAGATCTTGGACCCAATGCAAAGTACTTCTCAAAGAAAACCTCAACCTAGAACATGTGAAATATGGTATTTAAGTGGGGAAGGGACACTTCAGGCAACTGAAAACAAATCAATGTCATCAAATCTCTGTTGTCTACCAAGATGCATTGCATCTTGATTGAGCTGTTACTGTAAAGACGCAAATAAGGAGGTGAGCTCCAAAGATACGTGAGTTTGGTGCATCCAGAGAAAAGACGTAAAATCTCCTGAACTTCATTGAACAGGGAAGTGTGTTTGCAACCACACTGACTGGTCATGGGGTCTTTCCAGTGCTTCTCTGTAAGTGAGTAGTCACCAAACTTCAATGCTTTGAGCACGTTGTGTAGCAGTACTGGTGGCAGTGCAGAAGGCGACAGTCCCTTTGCCTGCTAGGGGGTAGACCACACTGGGAATAGTGGCCTTGAATAGAGAACTCCTCATCATTGTGGAGTCTCATGCCAGTGTTCACAGGAATGTGGACACAAACGTAAGCAATATTCTGTTCATCTCCTTTCCACTACAGTTTCAGCTAAATATAGTTTTTCACTTCCTGTCGTAAGTGGCTACGTGCTCTTTTGTGTTGTTGACTTTCCAACCTAGAGGCAGCATCAGCTGAAACTTGCACACACATGTGCATGCATCTCCCTTGCTCTGTGTGTGCATGTTTACATGTAAAACAGCGTGTCCTGGAGGGTAGCTACAATGGTTGCTTGGCACAAATTTGGGCTGCCAGCATCCCTTACCAAACTATGCTTACATAGTCCAGATATCTCAGAGATTATCTATTTTATTGGATTTTTCCCAATGGTAGTAGCACGATGTTTTAACTCATCCATCAGTAAATATAGGCAGTTTGCCTGAGATAACAAGACAGGCTTGTGAGACTCAGGATGTCTAAAACTACCTGAAAACACAAAAGTCAATACGTAAATCCAATCTATTAGAAAAAGAAGCTGCAGCAAATTTAACTTCCTGGAGTTTTAAATGCTTGCCTGCTTTGATTGCTAAAGAACACAAAAACTCAAGTGTCTTAGTGAAACTAGAACAAAATACTGTCCATTGCAGACGTTTAGCCTGCATTTATCATTTTAGAAGGAGGGTGTTTGCATTTGGGAATAGAAAGAAATAGTTCTTTGGAAGGATAATTAGAAAGAAAAGGCAGAATGACTGGCCAAATTCTAGTGCAGATAGATCTGTGAGTAGAGGGTAGGTGTGGTCATCAAAACACCTGTGCTGTTCCAGAAGACTACTGTGCTTTCCCAGCTGTATCACAGAGGTATTCCCCTGTGTAGGGGAGGGTGTGTGTATGCTTGTGGTTGTTTAGGTTGCCCTTTGTGAGGAATTAGAAGTGTATGACAATGAATATAGATATTTAATGAGATTTATAATTATAAAAAACCAAGAGGGAGCATGTTTAGCATATGTTCTCTGAAAGACCAAGGAGAGATTATAATCCCTGCTGCCATATTATCATCTGTACAGAGTGGACCTAAAGACAAAGGGGGTAGGATGTACTGGGATGGACCTGGTCATGGCAGCCTTGGTGTTCAGAGCAGCAACAAGATCATAGATATCTGTGCTGATCAGGGGCCTTACGTGGAGGGGACTGCTAAGGAATTAAACCACGCACAAGTACAAACCTGAGATGTTTGGTAGTTTAAAAAAAAAATAAAATACTATTCTGTAGGTTTGAAGTATTCATGCTACCAAAGAAGACTTCAGATTTATCCTTCTGAATAGTTGTGAGAAAACAAGAATGGAAGCAGACTGTGTTTCACTGTAGAAGAATAGCTTTAATAAGGCCATCAGGAACCAGAGCAAGGAGTTAATGCAAAATTATGCTGAAAAGGCAATTAAGTACCAATTCTTGGATCTCAGAAAAGGCAATGGTCTAAGCAGTGGTCTGCATTTCAGGCTGTGTCCTAGATTACGTCCTAATCCTGAAGTTGAAATTATTTTTTTTCTGTGGTCTTGGGTAGATATTACACTATAGGTAACCAAAGAGGAATCTCCAGAGTCAATTCTCATCCAGAACCAGGGAGGAGTCAAACTAAATTACTTGGTTGTCTTTCTTTAATTCAACTTTTGTCTGGCCACCTCCACACATGCATCCTCCAAGGAGCTCCTGTGACTCTTACAGCTGACTCTGGTGCCTACAGAGCCACTTTTCTTGTAACCAAGTACAAAATCTACATGTCTCCTCCTCCAATTTCTTCACCCATGAAACTGACTGGCTGCCAGTTCACACTGGAGCTGGCTCCCAAGGCAATGGGATTGTGGGCGAATTTATCCTCGAGGATGCAGCAGACACATCCATTTGCCAGAGCTGCACGCTGGGGATTGCTCAACCAGTTTGAGGTAAGGGCCCTCTCCAGCAATGAGTATGCCTGTAGCCTTAGGGAGGAATGGGGGTGCTATTGCAATACAGATAAATAAAAAAATAAATAGACCTCTAAGTAATGGTGTTTATTTTCAAAAATCATCCAAAAAGTCAAGATGTTGTGCTTACTGATCTTACCCTCCCTGTACTACAGTTGTCACAGATATGAATAATAACTGAGTAGCAACTCCACCATCACCAGAGCAACATAAGAAGTGATTAACTGAAATTTAATAGTTTTTAAGGTGGCAAAGACGAGATGATACTGATGTTTGGAGGAGAAGGGCTTGAAAACCACTGTTCTGTTCAGAAGAGGTCCTTACATCAGTTTCTCGGGGTTGCAAGACCTATTGCAGAAATTCTGCTGGTCCATTAATTATGTCTCCTTTAGGAGAAATAATTTGCTCTTCTGGGAGGTTTAATTCCATGATGGAGAGATCAAAATTCTGCCAGTCTTTTGTTTCCCCAGTGACATTTCTGCAAACTTTCGGGGGGGTTGTATGTAAGTAAGTGGACATTTTTACCACTGTAAGTATTTGTTGATCATTATATCTGAACTGGAGGGGTCTGGAATGTTTGTTAGGTATTTTATAAGGCTAAAAACCTTCAAACATTAATATTCTACTGCTATTCCAGCCTACACACCTGTATAAGAAAATGTCTCATGGACACACTGGGAGGGCACACTAAGAAATGGGCACAGGTGGTACATATGGGATTTAATGGAAGTGCTTTCTTCTCCGGGATTTGCTGACTGAGAGGAGGCAGTGCTCTTACACTCCTGGTGGTTGTGGTCTGGGTTACTGACTATGTTATCAGTACTGCCGGACTGCTAGGTCAGTTCACTAGAATTACTAGCCATGGGCCACAGGGACGTAGCTTGGCACTTGTGGTGTGAAATCAATAGAGGCTGCCCATGAATCTGAAAAGCAAAATACTTGAGAAGATGTATATCACCGAGTCCTGTCCTGCACACATACCACTTGAATGAGGGTCCACAGCCCTTCTAAGGGAGCCGGCCAGCAGTGCAGTACTCTGAAATTCATGGTTAGAGGGGTAGGACGCATCTATATTGCAAAGTGGAAGATGGAAGGGTGCTGGGCACGGCCAGGCTCTGGCATTGATCTAGCTGCACAAACAGGAACAGCAGAGAGAAGACAGCTGGATAGGCAGGCAGGGATCCATAGAACTATCTGAGAAAAAGGGTGCTTAGCATTTGCAGGGGTTGAAACCTGGCTGTCACACCATTGCTGTACTTTGCTGCCAGAGAGAGCTGCCTGTATTATTCAAGATAGAGAAGTGTTGTCCTTGTGTGATGGTTGTACCCCTTCTGCTGAGGGGCAGCATGGGGCTGTTATACAAGGCTGCTTGTGTGTATCCTATATTTTCTGAAAAGGCCCTTGGCACCCCACTCTCCCTCCAGCACTCTGTTTTACATCCATGATCTGCTCTTATAATGTATGAACACTTGTGCCACCCCCATCCTCCCCCCTGATAGAGGGAATCCCTAAAACACAACTATGCACACAGCTGAGTTGGTACCACATGCTGCTGTGGGCACAGAGTAACTCTCTGGGCTGGAGAAAGCTGAGTTCAGAATCCATCCCAAGCTGTCAGGTGTCTGCTTCTCAGAGAGGCAAAGCAAGCATTCAGCTGGCGTTTTTTTAACTGTGAAGTTGCGGGGTGGAGGAAGATGTTTGAAAGTACCTGATAAAACAGTGCTGCAAAGCAGCTGTGGTCAAGCAAGCAGCACTGTGCAAACACAATAAAGCTATAAGCACCCATATATATGGTAAATGTTGTAGCCTCAAGCCTTTCCTTTGTCCATTTTATAGCTCTCTGAGCTATCTATAAAGTAATTGTGCCCACCTCCATAAATTAGAAACCTACTGGAGTGGGAATGTTTAAGGCAATGCTTCCCTCAAGATTTCAGTTGCAAGAAGTTTGGAGTGCTTTGCTCCTTTTTGACTGCCCCCAAAATAGTATAAATCTTTTTGCAAGTGAAGATGATTACTTGAGCAGCAAAGGATTAGCAGATGTGAGCACTGCATAGCTGGTTATGGTAGTCACATTTTCCTAAATAGATATCTATTAGATACACATGAGCCAGAGAGTGCTATGGAATGCAGCTCTCTTCAAATACATGAATAAATACATGCATATCTCAGTGTGCCTTTCCCAGACTTTCCATCGCCTTTCTGCTAAACAGAGAATATATTTATGGCTGAGTAAAGGATTTCTGCTTTCCTTATTACTGACACATTTAAAAGGGACAAGGCATGTTTTCACTAATCATAATAACGTTGTATGATTACTATAAACGCCTTGTGTCTATTAGAGGATCTCTGGCTACTTCATAAATATTAAGCCTCCAAAGAACTGGCTGAAGGCAGGTATCTACTGCTGTTACTGCAGGATGGGAAATGGAGATGAGCTCACGGAGCTGTTTTGATTATAGTCGCTTACTTTCTAGCCCAGTCCCTTGGATCCTTGTTGGGCAATAAACCTTAGCCTTGCCCCAGACCATCCTTTGGGTTTAGAGTGATGCCAGGAACAGAATCCAGCTCTCAGAAAGTCTTTACTTTTTGATGGGTTAGTTCCCTGCTGGACTACCGGCTTCCTCCCTGTTTACACAACCTCTACAGCTGAAGCAAGAGAAGCAGCAAAAGTGAAGTTTTGGGAGTGTGTGCAAGAGGGGTCAGAGGACTACCTTTCAGCAGTATCCCGCTGTTGCCCTGGGTTAGGAAGAGCATGAAACCACACTCTGAGAGTTGTTCTCTGAGGCAGGGCTGTGATTCTGGCTCAGACAATGGTCCTGCAAGGGCTAGAGCTGCTGGAATTTCCTGTAAGTGACTAGTTGGGGTTTGTGGATCAACACTTTTCCTGGTAGAGTGGAAAGACCTGTCTTACTGCTGGAAATTATGTCCTAACCACATTAATTAGTACTTCATATTTGCTTTTGCAAGGCTAATGAATTGTTGGGGAATTTCATGTGCTTTGTTGAAACTCAACTGAATACATGCAAGCTTTTAGATGCTGAAAATACCGTACCAAATATAGGGAATACACACAGCTCAGGTACACCCCTCCTGTGGCTCTCTGAAGAGAGACAGTCTTGTGAATCCTCTCTCTTGCAAAAGCAGCTGCTGGGCTGAACTGGAAGCAGCCGCAGCCCCTTGTGAACTGGATTAAATTTTGTGCTGCTTGGAAAAATTCACCAAGGAAACAGATACAGACCAAACAGCAGATTCTGAAGACTGACAGCTCTGCTGGCTACCTGTGACACTGTTCTGCAAATTGTTAGCAGGCTTCTAGGCAAAAGAAGGTTGTCCCACATGCTTGGCTAAATGACAGCCTGGGACTTGTCCCAACCTTTCAACTTGCCTGCCAAGAATTTTTCTCTCTCTTCTCTCTCTCATTCCTCTTCCCCTCCCTGAGTTGTCTCCAAGGAATTTGTCACTCCTGATACCCTACGCAAAAACAGAAACCAAGAAAAGCTCAGAGCTTCTCCTGCTGAATCATCAGACAAGAAAGAGCTTGGGTGTGGATGCTTTTTCTTTCTTTCCAGAGGACAAACATGTAATATAGGATGTTTTGGCGTAATTCTGTACTTCTGAACTCCCATTCTTTTCCTTTCTAAGGATTAAGAGTTAGTTAATTTTATACTAGACCTCACTGGTAAGCTTCCCAGTCAAAATGGAAAGTGACTGTGTTGCCCTGCCAGCAGGGATGGGCTCTCTGGGAGGGGAAACTATGGTAGAGATTGCTTGAAGGGCACTGTGAAGAGGAGCCCATGCTAGGGGTTAGTCCCTTGGCCTGGCATTCTAATATCTCCCTTTGCTATTAGACTTAGCTATCAATGTCTAGCCTGGAATTACCCTGCTTAACTTTAGGTGTTTAATTGTCGTGTGCCTTTTAGGAACCCGTGCACCCATGAGGATCTCTGGTTTCACTGGAGAAGCATGATCTCTAGGGAGTAATTCAGGGTGACTTGTGCCAGTGAATTCAAAGCTGAATTCAAGTCAAATATTTGTTCATGTCTCACCAAGCCAAGCAGGGAGCCAGGCCAGAGAGCTTTGTCCAGCGCAAACCTTCTTCCACCCTCCTGCCCCTGAGTCAGATTGCCCAAAAGTGAGACAATCGATGGCAGCCTGGGCATCTTATATTTTGGGGAGGACGAGACCAAGGCAGCCGTGTTATGAATTTTCTTAAACTGCTTTGAACCTACAGACTTTGGCTCATGATTTATTTACATGGTAGCTCTGGTGACCAAGGGACCATAAATGCTGTTAAATGAGCAAACTGGAGTTCCCAGCAATGGTTTAGGTGGTTTTGCCAGAGCTGACAGACTTGCCCTGCTGCTTGGCAGGTTTTGTAGTCATATGCACTGAGCTCCCAGCCGCTACAGACACGTTTCAGAAGTTACTGACACTGCTCCACTAACCAGTCCATTGTCTCGAGGCTGTCCCAACAGCACAGGATAATGAGGGCCATGCCTACAGACAGGGCAGGTCACTCAGCAAACCTGAGCACCGCTTTCATCCTTGTGGCAGTAAACCATGCCCTTTCGCCACCTTCCATTATCCCTGAAATATACCAACAAGCCTTTTTCTTCCTCTTCTTCTCGCAGGAAGGCAGATCTTTAACGTTATCTCAGTGTGAAGGCAGGTAGATTGTAAAGCAAGAAATAAACACATTTCTCCAATGCCTAATCAGAATTGAATATGTAGAGTATGAAATAGCTGGACTAAGGGTTAAGGGTGACAGACAAAGTGTAGGTTCACAGGTGCAGGTTCATTTTTTCTTGCTAACAGCACCATGTATTGAAATGCATTCTCACTGACTTTGGAAGGAAATCTTACCCAAAATATGAATACCTGTGTGTAAGTCTACACATTAGAGACTGAATGACTGGTTTGAAGGCCCCTTGAAAAGCACTTTAACAAGAGGGAGGACCTCTGAAGGCCTGTGCTCTGTTCCTCAAAATACTGCAGGATGAATGCGCAACGGATTTATTCCCTTGGCGGAATGGCCATTTCTAGTCACAAATCATGACTGAGATGAGACTTTACAGGTATTTCTTAGAAAAGGGGAAGACTGATCACCTTTGTGCAAGTCTATGTGGTTAGCATCTCATATCTTGTGTGTCTCATACATCTGCACTAAATTCACTTACAGGGTTGGGAAAGCCATCGCTTTTTATAACCAGTTGGATGTTTCTCGTAATATTTTGCCCATTTGTTTTATGTAATATTCTGCAGCTTCACATATTTTTTTACTTATAGGGTTTGAAACAGAATGGCTTTATGTAAGCAAAACTACGTTTTATCCTTAATGAAGTTTTAATTATGGAATTTCCCCGTTGTCTTTATTTTCCGTTTCCCTTTCCCCTCTTTGTTAAGTGAGTACAATATAGAAAAGCATTCCCCGGGTTTTCATTCCTGTCTTCCTTCCTGGCCAGATGACCTGGGAAAGGCAAAACCTCGGGCAACAGCCCTGGCCTTGCTGTTCAGACAGGGGAGCTTGAGATGTCCAACATTTTAGGTGTTCTTCAAAGTCTCTGAACAAGCCCATCCATCTTCTGTCCAGGTGGTGGCTCTGCTGGGCCCTTCTAGTACCTGACACCAGCGGGTGAGGAAGGTCTGTGGCTTTCTTGTGTTCTTACAGCTTAGGAAATCGTTTCTTTCTTTCTTTCCAAACATATGTGTTTAGTTTCTGCACCTCGCAAGCCTTTCCAGCAAAGTTTAAGTAGAATTGTCCAGCAAACACTTCCACAGCTTTTTGGTTAGAGAAACCGTGCTTTCTTTGGCTCCTCTGACCGTGCCAGAAATGACTTCTGGCTGACCTGTATTTCAGAAGTTCTCTTCTTGCAGACAAAGGGCCTTGTAGAAGTGTAAACCATCCTTCATAGCTTGCACACAAAGAAAAATCTTTAGTGTTGCTGATATGATGAAATTCGTAAAATAATTGGGTTTGAAATAGGCAAAGGGTAAATGACCTGAAAAGCTCTGATTATGAATAAAGGGGAGGAGGGCTTATCTTTAACGCAGCAACTGTCTGGTTTTAGTGAGGGAGTAGGCTAATAAAACTTGCAAAGTGGTTTGGACTTGCAAAAATGTGTTTTGACTGAGTAAAAACCAGAAAGATATTTTGAGACAAATTGTTGAGTGCAAAATATGTATGTGCAAGGTTACATAAAGACAGCAGTACAATTTGTGAGGTGAATTCAAGCCAAGCTGTGTTACACTAATAGGATGTGGTAGCCCCAGTCCACTCCGGCACCACAGGCAGCGTATACCATGTGCATTAATGAATGCGTGCAACAGCTAAACTGAAGGAAAAAAAAAAAGGGCTTTGAAAGAAAGCCTCTTCCTTCAGGGTATTTTTTAATTTTTTAAGGGGTTTTTTTGTTTGTTTTTACTTTATTTCTGCCCATGACATGGCTGTGGGTGTGAGAACGCTTGTTTGTTAGCAGAACTGACCTGGGTACAGGCAGTAATGTGAATTATCTAGTGTTTTATTTGGGTTTTTAATGCATATGCAAGTCTTTATGATACACATACCTTTTAAATACTTAAATGGAGGGATAGACCTAATGAACCTAGGAAACGTAGTGAAGCTAGGGACTTCATAAACATTTAGTTGCACATCCCTGCTCCTTGAGAGCACTCCTGCATTGAAAGATTGTTGACAGGGTCAAACAGGAGGCTTTGACAGAGGTATTACCACTGCTTTGCTGTAGGCACTTAGAAGCTTGACTGCTTTAGGCAGAAGAGCAGCTCTGCTACCGGAGCTGGGATCTGCCCCCTAACACCTGAGATGGGTGCCCCTGCGATGGGAACTCTCTCTGACTATGGGAGAAACACAAGCAGGTAACACGCCTGCTGCAGGAGAGTGATTCACGGGAAGAACTGCGAGCACCCCTCCTTCTCCACTCCTGACCAACCTGGCCCTGCTGCTCATGCTGTTAGAGAAAAATCATTAGTCTTAATCACCAGGTTTGCGGGCTAATGAATGCCAGTGTATACATGTCCCTCCCAACATCACTAGCAAGTCTTCTCCAGAGCTGACCTGACTGCTGACCTTTGAACAGGGGCAAGATTCTGCTCAGTTCAAAATCCAGATAAGCTGAGGTCATGTCCTTTGACTGCGTGATGGCAGTAATGAGGAAAAGTACAGTTGTTTACACCAGAGCTTAGCACAAGCTTAGTTATTCCGCTAGTGAGCTCCGTGTATCTGCACAGAATCTGCTCCTGCGGCTCAGCTGACATCCTCAAAGCTCAGCCCCGTCCGTCCTTGCTGGGCTCTGCAGGCAGCAGGACATGTCCACCTGGTTACTTTGGGGTGGTGCTAGTCTATCAAACTTTCACAGGTGAGCCCTATACTGTATAATAAAGCAATCTGGTATCATATGTGAGCAGAAAACTGTCTGTGGCTACCTATTACTTAACAGATCAATCAGGAATTAGCATTCTTGCACCTGCACAAGTGGCCATTACACCCTTCAATTGCAGGGTGCAAAACTTCACTGCTGAAATTGAGGGTACCTGTAACAGAAAGTGGAATAGATGGGGAACAGAGAAGTTTGCTGAGATATGGGGTGTCAGGTTATTTAGCAGAGTCTTGGTTTGCCTTTCCTCTTGGCAGCTGGAACAGCTGCTGCCTTGATCATTAAGCCCGGTGCTTTCCAGGGTGAGTGGAAAGGCCTGGACAAGCACAGCATCAACTATGAGTCAAAGACCAAACACACGAAGGGTGAACATAAAAGCTAGCGTAGAAACAAGGAGAGCTGTGAGCAAAAGGAAGTGCTCTGCCAACCACAGGTTGTCCGCAGACCACAGTTTGAGAAGCACAACTTCCTGAGCTATGTTTGTCACCAAGGTGGACTAGTCGCACGAGTGTCCTGCAAGGAAGGACTACTGAACAGGCAAGCGTGCCTTATGAGACATGCTGAGCCTGTCACATCACTTCCATTATACAATTTTCCTGTACATTTAAGAACCTTACAATGCAGGAAGCTCCCATGGCTTGCTTACCTACTTCTATCTTTTCCCTTTCCACCTGTCAGACAACAAGAAACTTGTATTTTACTTCTGACTAAAGGGTGGCAGTCAGCTGGGTGTGATCTCTGAAGACCTCAAGTACTTTTCTCTCTTTCTGCTTTTTGGGTTTTTCATTGTTTGGGTTTTTTTTTTTTCCTATTTGTTGGTTTGATCATTGTCAGTTTTCTTGGCTTTATTAGGAAAAAGCATTTATTAAAGGCAGAATTTGCTTTGAGACAGTGTTAACATTTGGTGCACAAAGTTAGCTGTTAAGTTTTTTTCCATTTGTCACTTTGCTGCCTTCTCATCTTCCTAATAGTCTCTTTTATGAAGAAGTGTCTGAAGAAGTGTCTCAAGAAGTTTAGAGACAAAGGAGCTCTCCTTGTAGCTTGGTCAGGTGTAGTGTCTCAGTTCCACCACCTGTGGGAAGAAAGAAATGAGAATCCAGCGAGGTGGTGACCCAAGCCAGGACCAGAAGGTAAATGAAACCTTCTCCTGCATCTTAGTTTGATCTGAACTGGCCAAGTCAGCAAAGGTGGGCTGACCTATGAGAATAACGAGAAGACAACGAAAAATTACAGCATCTAAGATGGAAGTAAAATGAAGCTTTATGTTCTCTAGCTGGGGCACTGCAAATTTCCCCCTTAGTGAACTGAAAGTAATAGCACATGAATTCACCTGTGCCTGAACAAAGATTTTTAATGAGTCTGTCTAATCAGGAGAGGTATCAAACCAAGGAAAGTATAGGTAGCTATGTAGGTAACAAGGGTTTAACTGATGAAACCTTGTTACGCTTTGCTGCTGCTACTCATGCAGCTCTGATTATTCCTTCTCCAGTGTGCTGGGTTCAGAACTCATGCTCTTTTCAGCACAAAGGTGACTGTAAAAAAAAAAAAAATACACAAATCTCCCTCTATCACCAGTGCATAGAGCCCTGCAACCAAGTCAACTGGGTTAGTTGTAACACGAGACGTAAAACAGGACTGAGTTTTCTGTCAGTCTTTCAATCTCAGCACCACCATTTGACCCATCCCTGTGAAGCCCCATGCTCCCAACTCTTAACCACAGAAATTACCAACGTTGTCTACTTACTTCTGTGTCAGCTTCAGGAGCTTCTATCTTTTCCTCCTGCTTCACTTGCTCCTTTTAAACTGTGTTTTGGTGCTTGAAGGGTTTCCACATGTGAGCCTCAGACACAAGCTAGCTTGTCCTGAATGGTATCCCTTCAGGTACCATGTGGCTTTGGTGCAAAAAGTTTCTCTTCACCTGGTGTACTGCATGTATGGCCCCTTGTCTGTTTTTCTCCCTCAGAAGCAAGCCAGCTGGCACACATTTTAAGACCTGTGGTGCCTGCTCTGCTAGAAATATAAATATAAATATAAATATAAATATAAATATAAATATAAATATAAATATAAAATTATACCAGACTATCTCTTTTCTTGAGGACAGCACTGCAGACTCTTCATTCTGCTCACTCTCGATGTCTTCTGATATTCACAGGGAGAAATAAAAGCAATAAAACATAATAATAAAAACCTAGCTCCTAATTCTAATACCCAGTCCATTTAAACAATACAAAGGCCCTTAGTCTTTACTTATCACTGTACTACAGATTTAATAACACCTGATGCATCTTTTCAGGTCTAATCTGGTGACAGGCAAAAGCTGCAAATGTGTGGGAGTGAAGAATTCATCTGATAGTCGCTGCTGCTGCTGTTGCACACAATTTCTGTATCTCAGCTGCCTCGAGGAAGTTCAGAGTGACCAGGCCTGTACAGTAGAGCCAGGAAGCCCTTAGTGTCAGCAAGTTTGTGCCGATATTTCTAAGAGCCACTGCAAAGGTATGCCCAGGCCTGCACCTGCATGAAATTAAGTGGATTATATCCCTTTGCAGTTCTAATGATTTTTGGGAATATTCAGTTGTGAAGTTTGGCTCTTCTTTTCTGAAGCAATGAATCATGGTGATGTCATTACTTCAGTGTACAGTCACTGTGCAATAATTCAGATCACCATTGTCATTATTATTACTTCCAACCAGCAACCTGATACCTTCTGCCAAACTGGGGCAGGTGTGTGAATGTAATCACCATGCAATTAATTAACCTATGTTGCCAGTAAGAATGCAACACACCGCTCCCTGCATCCCAAATAAGTTCAATTTAGCAGGGAGGCTGCAGGTTTTAGAAGCCATTTGCAGTATGACCTCTATAAAAAATGAAAAGAAGGCAGCTCCAGAGCAGGTTTTTCAGCTTTGCATCACACTTAGCAAAAATCAGCACCTGCCTGTCTCACTCAAGAGGTTTTGCAGGGCTGTTGGAGAAGGAGGAGAACGTTGCATGTGATTTCTGAAAACTGTGAGCTTAGAAATCATCTGATGTCTGAATTCTGAGTGAGCGAAATAGCAAAGGCCAGCTGCTCACCACGGTGGCCCTGCAAATCCCTTCAACTGGCAGCACAGCAAGAACCCAGGAGCTGCCTGGGCTCCCTCCTCTCTATGCAACTACAGAGCTACCACAGAGACAGATTAAACTGCTGGATTAAGCGCTGCCACAGCCCAGCATCTGGATCTCTGTGACAGCTGTGCCCAGGAAAGAAGTCAAGCATCAGTGCCATAACTGCGTCAACTGGTGTGTGTCATGGGTCACAGCATTACAGCTGGAAAAGGTCTGTTAGGTCGTTCACTCCCATTTCTTAGCTAGCACAGAATTCAACTCAATAAACTATTTGCTACTGCTCTAAACATGGCATTTTAAGAGATTTGCACAATGCAATCCTTCTCTTGAGAACTTATCCATCATCTGTTATAACTTTCTGCCAGGAATTGTCTAGCCAGACATTCCCTTTTTTTAATAAGATCCCATTAATGACTCTTCATGCTTTTCCTTTATCAAAGCCTCCCCTTTCACTGAGCTGTCCTTTCCTCCTTCTGTACAGGTACAAGAGCCTGTTAGTTTGTTCTGAGCTGGGCTGGCTTTTAAGGGGAGGAGACCCCACACCAGGGCTTTCGTCCCTGAGGGCCTCTGAAAGGCTGTGTTCCTGCTCTGCCAAAAAGCCTCATCCACTGCCCTTAATTATCTGCACTGAATGACCCCCATACACACTACAATCATTAGGTGTTTCCATTAAGGCAAATATTTTCAGACTCCTTTTTTTTTTATCTTATATGTACAAGTTTGGAAAGATTTTCAGCCTGGAGAAAAGAAAGATCAGAGGAGACCTTACAGCGACCTTGCAGTACCTGAAGGGCCTACAAGAAAGCTGGGAGGGACTGTTCACAAAGGCTTGTGGTGATAGGACAAGGGGCGATGGGTATAAACTGGAGAGGGGCAGATTTAGACTAGACATTAGGAAGAATTTCTTCACTGTGAGAGTGGTGAGACACTGGCACAGGTTGCCCAGGGAAGCTGTGGCTGCCCCATCCCTGGAGGTGTTCAAGGCCAGGTTGCATGGGGCCTTGGGCAGCCTGGTCTATGGGAGGGATCCATGTCCACGTCTGGTGCTCACCAAGACCAAGGTGCTTTGCATTACTTCCTTGCCTTTGTTGATATCACTGATTTCCCCCCAGATAAAGGGATTCCTGAGCATCAGTGGTTTGCTGGCGCTTTTCTTTTCTCCTTACATAATTAACGGGTAACGAAGTTCAGCATCACTGGAGCTATTGCACCTTCTGGTGCCATAGCAGGACTGGCCTCCTTTTGGTCTAGGTTTCACACATCATTGGCAAGATCAGATTCCTGCTTGTGTGACTAATTTGGGGAGCAGCTTCGCTAATGGTATTATTTCGTTATAACTCACCTTTCTTTTCCTTTAGCTCATTACTTCTTTCTCTTTACCAGGTATGAATGTTGCCATCCAACACATATTTTCATTCCAGATGGTTACTGGGCATTTCTTTTGGTTTCTGCTGTAAAGAAAGAAACAAAGGGATGAATCAGGTTAATGTCCAAAAGCTGTCCTCCACTGTTTTACTCTATACATTCTGATGATGCTGATTGAAGTCATACGCAGTCACATCTGAAAGAAATTTCCGCACCTGTCACCTGTATGACAAGCTGGGCTTTTATCACAATTGAAGAGAATGTTTCATTTATTTCTACTTGCCTTTTTTTTTTTTTTTTTTTTTTTTTGAGCACACTTCTCTCCTTCTTACTATCTTGGCTATGATCTCAAAAAAAGATTGATTAAAATCAAGATTCTGTGGACTAATACCCTGAATCAGCAACTGAGATTGCAGAGGAGCATGTATTTTTCAAGGAAACTGTCTCTGTAGGTTTGCAAAAGAAAAAAAAAACCTGAAAAATCTCACTGTTGGTTTTGGCATTTGAAAGGCTATTTTTATATAAACTAACTTTTGGGAGAAATGTGCTGTGCTAGGTAAGGCCCTTAAAAGGACTCTCTTTTAGTACTTTTGAGTTTGACCTTATGTGAAATGTACTATTTTAAGATCTGTATCTTTAAAAATAAAAGAAAAAAAGACTTAAATAAGACCAAATAAAAAATGAGAGTCCTCCTCTTTTCAGATTTCACACCTAAGCTGCAAAACTGATGCAGAAAAATATAATTTGTGTATGTTCTCCTACATTATACTTCCTGTTAAAATCAAATGGATGACAAGCCCATATCTATGAGTCTACAGCCTTATCCATCAGAGCTCTTATGACCAAAACTTTTTAGTACTTTCCATGGACTGCAGTGATAAGCACTTCATTGAATCAGCACCATAGCTAGAAACCAGAATTTAATACCAGTGCGCCGTTATACTGCAGAGACTAAAAATAAATTGAATTTTTTCTTTGTGTCTCTGATTAGAACAGAAGCCTAAAGAAAAATGTGTCCTAAATCTTTAATAGTCTCAACAGCATCGTTTCAGTGTTCTTGCTTCTTGTACATCTGAGAATAAGCTCTGAGACATAAGGTGTGATTGGGCATTGCTAATGTGTGGTGCTGCAGGGTAACTCCTCTCTTGTCACTCAGCAACTCCCAGGTATGTTTTTGGAGCTTACAATTATGTCTTTAGGACTAGCTGAGAAAACAAATGTGGCAGGACCAAAAGAAGGTAATCAATTCTTCATTTCCTCCCTCCTGAAGGTCATTCCTCTAGTGTTTCTTCACATTTCCAGTGCTCCCTCCCATTCCTCTCCATCAGCACAGGGAAAGGGTTCACCCTGTCTTGACCTGCAGGACTTTCTGTGCCATGCTGAGCAACCTAGGGCTATTGCAGGGCTGCATCCTAAATTATTCTCCTGCTACATATCAGCCTCTGGGAATCAGCAAAGATGTCTCTCTTGTAGTGGATAACTTTCTGCTGAATGCATCCTAAACCCTCCTCCTACTCCTGTTTTCCGTGAGTGACCACAGAGGTGGAAGATTTCCTTCTTCCCATGAGCAGCCACCAGTGAGCTCCTGGGTGCAAAGGTGGAAAGTGGACACTTCTGCAACCACCAGCACCAGGGCACACTTGTCAGTAGAGATGGGGAGCGCTCGGTGTTGTTTTTAAGCAGTGAGATGTCTTAGGCTGCCTTTTTGCAGACTATCTGAGCTGGATGCAGAAGGTGTCTGCCAAAAAGCAAAAGAGAGTGACAGTGCCTCTGACTCCTGCTGGCAGGCTTCCTCCCAGAGGCTCCGACAGCGGGGTGAGCTACCACATTGGTGCCTATCCCGGCTCCTACGTGATAAGAAAAGTGCCAAAGGTGGCATCGCCACAGGGTTAGCTGCAGGCTGCCCGGCCCCTGCACACCTCAGACAGACGCTGCTGCTCAGTATGTGCACTTTCCCACCTACTGGCAAGGTCTGTGGCCTCTTTCCTTTGCCTCATTGCCCCCTTCGAAGCCATGAACCATTGGTCTGATGCTTCAGCTGGAGGATTGAGTTCAGGGCAGAGGCATGCTCTGTCCTCTGCAGTGCTGGCTGCTTCCCTTACCTCTGTCTCTGGGACCTGTGCTTAAGCAGCGTAGGTAGGTGAGCTGAAACCACAGACCCTTTAGCATGAGGACCTAGTCCTTAGGATAGCACGTATCTGTGGAGGCCTGTGCAAGGCATCCGTGGTCTGATGTCTCTTGAGTACCTCTCCTGCTGTGTAAGTGCCTTTGTGTGTGCCTGTCTGTTTGTATTTATGGTCTTCACCCCTCATCAAGTTTTCCTTTTGCATTTATGCTTACAAGAAACTCCCTTGCTGTGTTTCAGCCCCATCAGAGATACCAGCGAAGAGAGAAAAGAGACATATCTCTGTCAGGCCACTGCCCTGCAAAACTGCCTCCCACTTCCAGGGATCAGCATACTTGATAAACTTATCAAGACATGTCCCATCTGGCTTCAGCTGAACATGAATCAGGAAAGGGCTGGGGCGATACTTGGCAAAGAAACAGCAGGGGTAAGTCCAAAGTGGTTATGGTTCAGACAGCCACATTTCCTGTCCTTTGTGGAGCTGGGTAGTAGAGCAGTGCTTTTTTTCACATGGAAGCAAAAATATTTAGCAGACTACACTGTTTCCATTACCTTTTGATGTTTTTGCCACTCTCAACAGCGCAAGACAGATATAATGGCTTTGGGAAAGCAAGAAATCTCGTCTCTCATTACTTTATGATGTAGCTTCATGAAGATGCCTTCCCAGTCACCACCATGCCCATCAGTATGTTAACTATTCTAATTTGGAGCAATAACAAAAAAAGATCTCTGAAGAAAATGCCCTTAAATTCTGGGAGCTGCTGAGAGTAGTTTTTATTGCAGTAACCAGTATCTGGTACCCAGAAGCTGAGTATCAGAAAACAGCAGACTCGTGCAAAACTCAGAGCTTGCTAAAGGAAAATAGCTCTGTTGAAAAGGGAGGTCCCCACTCCTGGGGTCTTAGAGATGAGGTATGGCAGGGAATAGGTGTCCTGGTCAGGTCTGTGAAGGACAGGTGCAAAGGGCCTGAGCAGATGTCAGAGCACAGGGGGAATTCACTCACTCCTGCTCGGGGGGGAGAGTTGGACTTGTCCCTTGGCTGAGTCGGTCTATCCCAGGGCTAAAACCTGGTGCAACCAAGTGACAGCCTCCAGTAGGACTCACTTGAGCAACCTGGACTGTGCAGCATGCCTCACCCTGAATCAGACATTGGACAAACTATTCTCTTTGTTTTTCTGCACTGGCTGTAAAGGGAGACCAGAGTGAGCATCTCTGATGGAGCCGTGTACAACCCCGAGCCTCCTCAGTCATCAGCCATTCCCCACAGGCAGGACCATCTTCAGGCACTGTCTCTTGCAACTTAGAGGATAAATCTTGCCTCTGTTCCTCCTGCTCACACCATCCTCAGCCACTGTCTCTTGCTGCAGCTCAAAGCAGGCAGGAGGAAGATCTGACACATCAGAGGTGTCCCATGGCAAGGCCACACTCTCTCTTGCCAACTCTGAGCCCACCTGACGTCAAATCAGCCACATGCCTTTCCCACCACCAGTGAAAATGAAAGAGACTAAAGAAACTGGTTTGTATACCAGTCCTGACACAGGCAGTAGGGTTAGATACAGCTCAGAAAACCTACCTCCGTGTCATCCAAACAACCATGGTCCAATTTTAGGCTTTGCAGCCATGGCAACCAGTCGTGTCGATCAGGAAAACAGAAGTGACTCATTTCCAGGTTTCATTTCTCTTGTTGCTTAAATTTAATTTCAGATGAAGCACTTGACCATTGCAATGTGAGATAGGGGCATCTGAGATCGAAGGTCGCAGTAATCTCTTGAGGTGGGTTAGAGGGATTGTGCTGTCACATGAGTGATAGGACCTGGAGAAGGGAGAGCCTCTGTGGATTTTTCCTACATGCAGATACTTTCTGTGATGTAGATGATGGGGGCTACCTTGCATTAGAAATATGCCTGTTTAAGGCATGCACCTTTTTGCCATGTGTTTATTTGGATTTTCTCTGCACTGCTGGTGGAGCTAAGCCTGTGGGACTCAACTTCTTATGAACGGCAGAGCCCAAGATGAGAGCACTGTGTGAGGCTGTAAAGCTGCCCTAAAGCTCTATGTGGGTGCTCCAAAGTGACAGGAGATTCCCCTATGACTGGGGCTTACGCAGAGAAGGGTCCTGGCTTCTAGACAAGCTTTTAAAAATTCCTCTGTCCAAGAAATCAATGTTTCCCTGACAAATTTCCACTATGCTATAATTGATTAATCATTTTATCAGCTCACACTTCTTTTTTTATGATATTACTATCCAGATTCCAGCATTAGACCATTTTTTTAGTTCAGTTTTATAAAAATGCCTTGAGTCTCTGCTGCCAAAGCCTACTATCAAAGAACAGATAAAGATGAAGATTACTTTGTCTATCTACAGCTTCAAGGTACAAGCTAAAAATGCCCTTGACAATGAGCTTTAATTAGAAACACACACAGAAACTCACACAACACAAAGAATGAGATATCTTTCTTTTTTCTGTTTCTTTTCCTTTTTCTTACTTTTTTCTTTTTATTTGTCTTCTTTTTTTCTTCTTTGTTTCTTTTGCTTTCCATGTTCTTCTTTCTTTCTTCTTTCTTCTTTTTTTTTTTTAATTTTACTGATCCCTTTGGTGAGAGGCAATGGCTACAGTGGTTTCACTGATTTGAATTAAAGACTCAGGGGCCTCTTATTAATGTATATGGATACCTGATGCGAGGGAATGCAGAAGACAGAGTGATACCATTCAGTGGTATCCAGTGAAAGCATGAGGTGCAGTGGGCATAAATTGAAACATGGGAAATTCTGTTCAAACGCTAAAGAAAGCTTACTTTATTCTGAGGATTAAAGATTGGAACAGTTTGCCCAAGAGGCTGGAGAACCTCCATACTTGGAGGTAATAAAAACCCAGCAGGACACAATCCTGAGTGACTCGCTGTAGTTGGTCTGTCTTTGAGCATAGGTGATCTCCACAGGTTGCTTCTGATCACATCTGCTCTGACTCCGAGACCAGTCAATACTCTTGAAGTTAGTGCTACCATCCAGAGGGATCTTAGACAAGCTCTGGGCACAGGGCTAGAAGGAACCTTCTGAAATTCAATAAAGGCAAATTCAAAGCACTCTGCCCTGGGAAGGCAGAGCCCTAGCAGGGATCCAGGCTGGCACTGCCTGGCTGGGCAGCTCTGTAACTAGGGCCCTGAAGGGGCATCAGGCAGCCAGCTCAGCACAGACGTACTGAGGAGAGGCTGTAGGAGCAGGTTTTGCTCAACCAGGAGAAGAGACAGCTTTTTGGGGACTGCACAGCAGCCCCTTGCTACCTACTGGGAAGTCATAGAGAAGACAAAGCCAGGTTCTACTCAGCCTCGCATAATGGGAGGACAAGAGGTGACAGGCTTACATTGAATCCAGAGGACTTCAAACTGGGTACATGGAAACACTGTCTCCCTCTGAGGACAGTAAGAGAGGAGACAGGTTGTCTGGAGAGGTCATGCAGTCTCCATGCTTGGAAGTTCTCCAGACTTGTCTGGACAAAGCCCTGAGCAACTTGGTCTGGCCTCATGGTTTTGCCTACAGGGTTGGACAAGAGCCCTCCTGGGGTCTCTGCCAGCCTGAATGATCTCCTATGAAAAAACTCTGCCATGAGACACTGTGGCTACCAGAGCTTTTGGTGTTATGTTGCACTCATGTACACTTCAGTTCTTTCCAACTCGACATACAAGTAACTCCCTTGCTTTAGATCCAGACTGAGACATTCTAGGGTGAATTGTCTGTGATTTAAGGCCCTTATGTGAGGAGCATCACTTGGCAGATTGTGAGTGGAACTTTATACTCTTTGGCTAGTGACATAGTTTA